>NC_046665.1:41213038-41243734 GCF_010883055.1 Belonocnema kinseyi
GGAAACGAGTCAGGCGGCCCTCACTGTTCACGTTTCTATCCCTCGAAATCAGTCCAAGGCCATTTGAAGGCAACCCCCGACACTTGACTGAAAGCGAGAGTTTGATTTATATAAGATTAAATTTGAAATAAAAAATGCAGCGTTATAAAAAGTTGCAGTTCAATTGCGCCACCCTGTGTCATATTTTGACTTTTGACAGTATAATTTAAATTTTGTGATAAATAACAGAATCAACTATTTTCTCCAAATTAAAAATGAGTTATCAACGGTAATTAATTATTTTATTTTATTTGTATGATATTTTGCATTATAAAATATCAAATTATACAATTTGACATTTTAAAATTGAACGATTAAGAAGGATATAGAGGAAAGTTGATCATAATAAGAATATCCAAATTTCGACTTTTTTAGACCATGCATTTTTAGAGAAGGGGAACCAGCAAAAGCGCTTCACGTGCGCGCATGCATATGTTTAGAAATTTCAAAAGAGATATATAATTTTGTGGCTCACAATTAAAAAAATTTAGGAACAAATAATGCTTTGATAGTAAAACGTTACATTTTTGTTCCTTTATAAATTTCTATGTCTTTTTAAGTTGAGTTCATTTAGGAGAATAACCTATTTCCACGAAGCTCATAAATTTCAAATAAATTTAAAAAGTCTTACTAATTATCAAAGATATCAATTTTGTTAAACTTTGGAAACTGTTCATGCATTTAAAACATTTGTATGTAAAAAGTTGAGAAAACTTTTGGCAATTCAAAGATTCAGGGACTTGTTCTGTTTTCATTTATGAGAGTTTTTACATTTTTTCCGATGCATTTCACATTTTCAACATAAAAAATATTCCATATCACCAAAAAACTTTTAAGATAATTTATAGAGTTTTTAAATTTTATTTTGAAAATATTATTTTCTCACATGTAAAATAACAATTCAACCAAATTTACCAATTTAAAGCACTTAGAAATATTATTTAGAATATGACAAAATATTGATATTAAATATTGCAATCGAAAAATATTGAATCTTCTCATACAAGCTTTATATATACATACAAGATGAAATATTTTTTAATTGCAGAATATTTGTGGGTTGCGCAGATTGCTCAACCCGGCTAGGATTCAACTTAAATTTGGTTAAATTCATAATTTACATAAAAAATTATTTATAGTTATAAGGGGATGACATAAATTTACCGAATTTAAAGAAAAAACGAAAATTATCCGGAGAAGATATAAAGATTTTATTTGGGATTTCTTATGAAAAAATTAAAATAATTCAACCAATAAACGAATGTTCAAATAATAAAACTATAAAGTATACAATTTTAATCATTTAAAATTTGTTTATAGAAACCTATTCAATTAATTCCAGATTTTCAATTAAATTTATAGAGGAGAGAAGACATGTTTTTCTTATAAACTCACTAAGATTAAATAAGATATCTTTCGACCTCTAGAAGACTATTGAAATTTTCGGACCTTAAACTTTTTCTTTTTAATAAACTATAAGAACTGAGAAGACTGGATCATGGATATGATGAAATACGGCATTTTTGAAAGTTTGTCTCATATACTGTATTTTTTATATCAATAGAAGACATAAAAATTTCTGATTTTTACGAAAAGCAGATTGTACATAAAGTACATTCATATTATAATCATTAATTCACCCGTAAAAGTATGTGTTGAAATTGCAACGATTATTGCGATTTATATAAGTGTGATAAAAGTACGAGAAGAGAATAGGGTCTGTGCCCTCTTCTGTGGCTCATAGGCTAAGGGCCTGAGGGCCCCTAATGCAGTCGTCAGTTCTGTCGTTACTAACCGTCTAGTAATACGCAGAGTTAAAGTTAAAGGCACAAAGGTTTTCCTCAAGTTTTTCAGTCCTTTTGTACATCTCATCCAAATATATAGTTTTCTTATTTATTGTCACATATAGCAATTCTTTCTTAAACCTTTTTTTGGAATTATAAACGAAGTATGCGGAAAGGAAGGTGGAGTGACAAAGTTGCTATTTAACTTAAAGCTAGTTCCAAACGATCGGGGTCCAATGAACCAAATACCGAGAAGGACAGTTACATCAGCCCCCCCCCCCCCACTGTTGATTTTCGGGTTGTCTATAGCCCAATGAATTGCGCCCCAAATGCACTCATATGCGCCATAACTTTTTTTTTACTTTTCAAAATTGCCCAAGATTTGGAGGTAACCAAATTTTACGAAGTGATGACCAACAAAATAAAAAGTTTTCAATCTGCATTGATGGAGTGACATTCCTATGGGGTTTCGAATGCGCTCATATGCGCCACTTTCAAAATGAACAAAAAATCATTATCAATCCCCTCATTGCCACTTGTTACCGATCCACTATCCAATGATATCTCAAAATAACCTAAATTGCACTATACAATATTATGAAGAGCTTTTCGAATAGAATTTCGAATGTGCTTATATGCGCCACATTCGAAATTAACAAAAAACCGTAATCAACCTCCTCATTACCAATTTCTACCGAACCAACAACCGATGATATCTCCAAATAACCTAAACTTCAACATAAAAATGTATAAAGGTCTATTCGGATAGGCTTTCAAAGGCGCTCATTTGATCCACTTTTAAAATTAATAAAAATACTGACAACCCCCTCATTACTACTTGTTACGATCCAATATCCGATGATATCTCCAAATAACTTAAATTGCAATATAAAAATTTATAATAGTCTCTTCAGATAGGATTTAAATATGCTCATATGCCCCTCTTTCAAAATTGACAAAAAAAAAAACATAATTAACCCCCTCATTAACACTTGTTACAAGCCAACAACAAATGATATCTCCAAATAGCTTAAATTGCAAATTAAAAATTTATAAAGGTCTCTTCGGATAGGATTTCAAATTCTCTTGTATGCGTCACTTTCTAAATAACAAGAAACCATAATCAACCTTCTCATTACCAGTTTCTACCAATCCTATATCCGATGATATCTACAAATAACTTAAATTGAATTATAAAATATGCGATAATATGCGTTACTTTCGAAATCAACAAAAAATCATAACCAAACCTCTTATTACCACTTGTTACGATCCAATATCTAATGATAAATCCAAATAAATAATAAAAATATTTAAAATCCTATACGAAAAGCCCCTCATAAAAATTGTATAGTACATTTTAGGTTATTTGGAAATATCTACGGGCGATGAATCGGTAAAAATTCGTAATGAGGGGGTTGCTTATGGTTTTTTTTTAATTTTCAAAGTGGCGCATGTGAGCGCATTTCAAATTCCATCCGAAGAGACCATTATACATTTTTATATTGCAATTTAGGTTATTCGGATATATATTTGGATAGTAGATCGTAACAAGTTGTAATGAGAGGGTTGATTATGGTTTTCAGAAACTTATTTATTTCTATTTCTATAGCGGCCGCCGCATAGGTTCCTATTCCCCAAAAGAGAACGTGTTTTCGATATATTTAATGTCTTGTAATTTTACCGACAGATACACCTCACAGAGATGTCTTCTATTCCCAAAAATTGTTCGTATTTTGAGATTATTTAATTCCTTCTAATAAGTTTACAAAATATGTGTAAGAAATTGTTTTAATTCCTTTATGTGGAATATAGGTTTTAAAAATTTAATCGTAATCAATTCAAGTCCGCCTCTCTAGAGTTAAAATTATTTTAATTGACACATTTAAATAGATTTCTTTAATGCATTTTTTAATACGTTTAAATAAATTATTAAAATATAAATTAATATAAATTTTAATATTTTTCGAATTTATGTGTTATAAAATATTTAATAATGAAAAACAGGTCAAATAAATGCTTCCGTAAATTGTTACCAAGTCGATTGAGAGGAATAGGATTTGCACTTTTTCTGTTCCCGTTGGGGGAGTTTTGGACAGAGAAAAATCGCGTATTCATAGAAATACAAATTCCTAATTTTTCTGAATTCAACGCTTATTACTAGGGTAGGCTATTTGGAGATATCATTGGATAGTGGATCGGTAAAAAGTGGCAATGAGGGGATTGATAATGTTTTTTTGTTCAATATGAAAGTGGCGCATATGAGCGCAGTCGAAGCCCCATAGGAAAGTCACTTCATCAATGCGGATTGAAAACTTTTTATTTTGTTGGTCATCACTTCTTAAAATTTGGTTACCTCCATATCTTGAGCAATTTTCAAAATTAAAAAAAAATTTATGGCGCATACGAGCGCATTTAAAAACGAATGAATCTTTGTAATCTGTCTAGCGCCAGACCGTAAATGACCGTAAATGAGCCCCTTTAACTTTTTATTTCTATAATTAGTAAAAATTCAAAAATTTTATATTAATATTTTTTTAACCTTGCATTTTGAAGAAAACTATTATGCTGTGACTAACAATGTTCAAATTTAGAGCTTTTACACATACACATACACAAATGGTTTTTAATGATAAATATTTTTGAATCTTCTTAATATTCTTTTGGAATTATTTTTGTTAGACTAATGCACATGGGGCGCGTAGAGTGAGATTTAAAAGGTGAGTTTATGTTCAAGAAAATATAAAAAGAATTTAATTTATAATGTTACTAATCCGGAAATTCATACATTTGGTATAAGGTAATCACTATTTTCAGAATATCAGCAACAAAATATAAAATTCTAAAAAGCTGGAAAACATTTTTTTATTCATATACATAGTAAATGCGCTCAAAATTACGACGCTTTCTCGAATACATTGCTGTAAATCTTCAGAAGCTAAAAATGAATTGTGATGTTGATTCTAACGAATTAATGCTTACATTTGCCTTCATTGCGGATATAAGAAATCTCACCAACAATTCTGTGATTCCGAGTTGGCAATCTACTATTTGCTTTTGGTATTTTAAGTTATATGAAAGAAAAACAATATCACGACGATAACAGAAAACTTAAAATAATCTTGTCTAACCTAACCCGACCCGACATGGTTCAAACGCGAGCCACATCATCTGCCCCTTGGGGCCACATGTGGAAAATTCGATCGGGCCCAGATCAGAACTCGGGAATAAGCTGGGCAATTTCTGTACACGTAAGTATGATGAATTTGAAAAAATATTATTAGTTTAGAAAAATTACATCAGCAACCCCCCCCCCCCTTTTAATCGCTGATAACTCGGTTATCAATGTGGCGCAATTTTTTTCTTTATGGCGCATATGAGCGCATTTTAATGCCCATAGCAAACTCCCTTAATCAATGCGGATTGCAAACTTTTTATTTGGTTGGTCATCACTTCGTAAAATTTTGCCCTCAACTTTATATTGCACATCACTGTTAATGCTTTAACACGTGCGTTACACTGCCCCCCCCCCCCAAATATGATATCTTTGTTAATAAGCTAGCGGAAAATTTTTTGGTGGTCGCGCATATGAGCGCATTTGAAGTTATGAAAGATAGGTATGATGATGCCTACCTCAGTCAGAAATCGCCGCCTTTCGCCCTTACCTATCTAATAAACTATTTTACTTGAAAAGTTTCAAAGAAACTTTTCCTGTTATTTTCAAAATTGAATTAGTAGAGAAAGAAGTACTTTTTCAGATATCTACATAACATTAAATAAAAAATCTCTTTGGCCACTAAATATTATAATCAAACATTTTTGAGCTGAAACTTTATAGTTTTTGAAAATCTATACAAGTTGAGAAGACTTTATCACTAATAAATATAATAAAATATTTATTTTAAATAATTAAACTATTAACTTTAATACAGAGCCGGGTTTAAAGCCCGCTCTAGAAACCCCAACAATAGGGTCATCCACTAATTTTGGTTATTTTGGCTTATTAAAGTATATGCTCTAAAATCACTAACAATGCCAGTATACTGTAAAAAAATTTGATTTCGAATTTATATTTAAAAAAGAAAAATGTGTATACATTTCGAATTTATATTTCTGCCGCGCTCATTCCGCCATATTGATGTGACTTATCACGCCTTTAAAAGCTTGTTATTTAGGTATTTTTATTTCAACCAACAGCTAACTTCACATTTTTTAGTGCTGAGGGGAAAATAATGGACCAAATCCACGGGAAAAAGCTTTATTTTTTAAATATGTTGAATAATAATTATTATAATTTTATTATTTCATTCAATAGTTCTTAAAAAATAAAAACTATTTTTCAAATACATTGGATGAAAAAATTAGTTTTTATGAAGATATCAGCAAAATAAGGTCAAAATGGGCCGAATTATATGCATTTGGTCCATTGTTTTCCACTCAGAACTCAAGAAAGTCAAGATAGCTGGTAGATGAAATTCGAATTTTTTCAGCCAATTCATCGCTCCTTTTGGACTTCTTATAGTCCGGGTGCTCTCGATAATTCTGTGGACGTCATTTTAGTACACACTGAAATTCCAGATTCTTTTGTTTTCATAGTCAACAGTTCGAAATTCGTTGATTGACTAAGAGTTGTTGGTGTATTTTGCAACAATTAATCGTTAAACTCATCAAAAATTCAAGTGAAAAAACGTCATTTTGGTACTCTTCAAACCCACGGGGAATGATTGTTTGGATATTAAAAACAAACAATAAGTTTGACTGGCAGCTCCTGAGTGGTGCCAAAATTAACTGACAAACTGTCAAACATGTCAAAGATTCGAGTGAAAAAACGTAATTTTAGTACTCTTCAAACCCACGGGGAATGATTGTTTGGATGCCAAAAACTAACAATAAGTTTGACTGGCAGCTACTGAGTGGTGCCAAAGTTAACTGGGAAACTGTCAAACATGTCAAAATTCGAGTTAAAAAAAATCATTTTAGTACTCTTCAAACCCATTGAGGATGATTGTTTTGGTGCAAACAACTAACAAAGAATTTGACTAGCAGGTCCTGAGTAGTGCCAAAGTTGACTGACATTTTAATCAGTAACCGAAAGAAAGTTTTGTCCTTTTCATTTATTAAAATTTTCATCTATAGGATACTTCTATAAAACTAATATGTACATAAAAAAAGAAACTACGAAAATCTTACTTTTTACGTAAATTCACAGCTCGCAACAATGGGTTTCAAGAGTACGAAAATCACGTTTCTTGACTTGAATTTCTGGCATGTTTGACAGCCTACTAGTCAAATTTAGCACCACTCAGGAGCTGCGAGTCAAATTTCTTGGCAGTTGTTTGACCTAAAAATCATCCCCAATGGGTTTCAAGAGTACTAAAATTACGTTTTTTCACTCGAATCTTTGACATGTTTCACAGTCTTCTTTGTTAACTTTGTCACCACTAATGAGCTGCCAGTCAAACTTATTTTTAGTTTTTAGCTTTGAAGAGTATTAAAATGAAGTTTTTTCACACGAATTTCCGACCAGTTTAACGATAAATTGTTGCAGAATGCACTAACAGCTGTTAGCCAGTCAACGAATTACGAACTGTTGACATATGAAAACAAAAGAATCTGAAATTTTAGTGAGTACTCAAATGACGTCCATGGAATTGTGGCGAGCTTCCGGACATTTTGAAGACTAATAATATCTATATTTTCATCAAAGACGTCCACGTGGACAAAGTACATGAGTGGGGGGGGGGGGGGGGGGGGTATTTGTCAAAATTCCACGGCTGTCCACGAGGGGGTGTGGGAGGGTCAAAAAGTGGTGAAAAATTGTCTACGTGGTATATGGATGGCCCCTAAGTGTAAAATCTCCTCGTCCAGCTCACCCAGCCCAAAAACCTCCCTAAGTGTAAAATACTTTTGTCCATCTGTTCACAGCCTAAGAAATTACTCTTATGTATCACATCCCGCTGTACAGCTCTTCTCAGTCCCTAAAATTACCCTTGTGTATCCCTTCTCAGTCCTGAAAATCAAACCTAATTATAAAATCTCTTTCTACATATCTCAGAACCGCCGACTGACTACACACGTGCGCTTCTCTCTCGACTCTTTCACTCCTGCCCATCACTTTACTTTGCATGTTCTTTTTTACATAATGAGTTTCGATGTTTTACATCTGCCAGCCATCTTGCAACGTCTTATTTTTTTGCAAAGGGCTGTGATTACATCATATTAGAACAATTGCCCTACAAGTACAATTAAGTCTAGGAAAGGAACAGAATGGTGATCACCAACCTAGAGAAAGTCCGTGAAAAGACTAGAGTGTTGTACAACGGGACAAATGTAACTAAATTGCCTTTAGACTGGTATAACTATCAGACGGCCCAGTATGAATTCAATAAAAATATAAGAATATACAAATAGGAACATCAGAGATTCTTCTGCAAGAAATCCAAGATCATTTCGGACATTGCGAGGCTTCGCAAGATCCCGGAAAATATCCAGAAGCCCCACTGACAAAACTATTCATGGCAATCATTGCCCTAAAACATGTGTCATCGCACAGAAGACTGGTAGAGCGCCCTTCATTCATTAACCTGGGAAGAAGGGCTACACTACTGGTAAAGATGTCTGGCTAATCAGTTTAAAGTCCTACATCCTGAAGACGCTAGGGAAGTTGGCCGAGAGATATATTAGGGGTGAGGTGCCTTTAGCTTTCCCGCTACGCAGAGGGAAGTACGCCTTTTATGCTGATCGCTTCGTTAAAACTGCACTCAATGCTTCCGTAGGCAAATTGTAGCAGCAGCAGGGACAGGGAGGGTATTCTGTGGGCACCTTCTTAAATATAAGAGAGTGTCTTCAGCAATAAGCCTCCAGAAGTCATCTCTCGAGAGGCTTGAAGGTGTGGCACGCCCAAGAAGCTAGTAAGCTGGGTAGGAAGCATGCTCAAAGTTAGATGGGGCAAAGCCCTAGTCACATGAATAGCGCTGTGGGGATGTCCACAAGGGCGTGGGTTGTCCTGTTATTACTCCTGTGTTGAGTTCTAGTGGACGGCTAAGAGATACGCGAATGACTGTAATCCTAGTCAGGGGGGCTCATCTAGAAACATTTAAGGGTCTTGCAAGGTCGGCGCTGCGCAACAGAGAGCTATGGTGGGTCAGCTCGGGGCTCTTGGTAAATCCGGAAAAGACCAGCCTGTTCATTTTCTTGAGAATGTACAAAGTGTCGATAGTTGATGCACCGGCATTTAGTGTAAGACGGTTGATGATCTCAAACATCAGACTCAGTTAAATATCCTGGGGTAATCCTAGATATAGCCACCTGAAATGGGCTAAGCTTCTAGATACCCAAGGTAAGAAGTTTGACTTGATATTTTTAATGTGCAGAAGAGCCTTTGGTTTGAAGTAGGGTCTAGGGTCTAAAAAGCTTGCATGGCTCTACTCGATGATTGCAAACTCTGACGTATCGGGGCAGCGTCTCCAGAACGTGGAATTTTTCGGCCCCAACACTCTTCCATCAGGGAGCGACACATTCAAACGTAGCGTGTCCGTGAGTCTGCTCTGTTAAATGCTGCGAAGCCCAGCCTTTGTAAAGCCGAAAATGCACGAGCAGGAACCGAGCTCTCCCGACCTCACGAATGACGATCTAGCTGCTCCTCAAATATATTCAGGTTTTGAAATCCCGAGTTATCTTACAACCATTAGGCTTATTACGAAGAGGCAAATATAATTGACTTGATGTAAATAGATATAGGAGACAAGACTTCTGGGTCTAAAACGTTTCAAATTTAGTGCTGCATGCCTTAGTCATATTTTTAGTAAACAATGGATTTTTAACAAATAACAAACAAATTTTCGACAAAATAGTTTAATTTTTCAATCTAAGAAACTACTTTTAAAAATACATTTTTTAACTTAAACATTGTAGTTTATACTGAAGTTTGCAGTTGAAAAAATTAATTTTTAAACCTAAATAAATGACAATTTTCAACAAAAGTAATTAATTTTTATCTGAAACAAATGAATTTTTAAAGAAGAATTATTCGCCAACAAAGAAGATAAATTTATAACTAAAAAGAAAATTTTTCAAGAAAAAAAAAGTGTCAACAAAATTGTCCAATTTTCATCTATAGAAACGAATTTTAAACTAAAAAAAAAGTATTCGATCAAAAATGGACTAGTTAAATTTTCAGACAAAAAATGGAATTTTCAACGAAAGAAATTATATTTCAACTAAAATTATAATGTTTCAATGATAAATTGAATAGATGAATTTTCAGTTGAAAAATAATTATCAACCTCAAAAAATCAAAGTTTCAACAAAATATTTAAATTTCCAAGCAATAAATTATATTTGCAAACAAATAGTTTAATTTTCAAACCAATAACTATCTATCGAAAACAGAATTCTAAATTTTCAAAATCAATTTTAAAACAATAAAAATCGTTGTTAACAAAATAGATAAATTTCCAGAAAATAGATGAACTTTCAACCATTTTATACCAAAATAAAAGAAGTTTCACGAAAAAATGCATTTTCATTGAAAGAAATGAATTCTTGATTAAAATAGATGAATTTTTAAACAAGAAGAATAATTTTCTATCAAAAAATAAGAATTTTTGACTGAGAAAGGTCAATTTCCTACCAAAAAAATTCAACCAAAAATGATACAGTTAAATTTTTAGTATAAGAAAATGTTTTCCAATAACAAAAAAATCGAATTTTCAACAAAACAGTTAAATTTACAGCAGAATAGTTCAATTTTTAAACATATAGATAGATTTTCATTTCAAAAATTATTTTTCAACCAAAAATGGAATTAAATGATTTCTGAGAGAAAATTAAAAAGAACAGAATTTTTTAAAATTATTTCGTAATTTTGTCATATTATATAATTTTAGAAAAAATAAGGAATTTAATTCTTATTAAGCCTTCTTGCGCAATTTTGTTGCACCATTTTTTGTTATGTTTATGTTGGTTTGTAAAATTTGCTTTCAAATTTTAGTAAGTTTACGAGGTATTCAGAAATTTTGAAACGATTAAAAAATAAAATAATTAAAACTTGCAAAAGAATCAGGAAAAATTTGAATAATTCTTAAAAATTAGAAGATTTGAAGGTCTGAAAATATTAGAAAAGGGATTATTTTTCTAATAATCGTTTGAAAATTTTAAATATTTTTTATTTACAAAAATTTACTTTAAAAAAAATCAAAAAGATTTTGAAACACATCAAACGATTTCCTAAAATTTAAAAGAAGAGTGTAGAAGATTTTAAAGCAAAATGTTTCAATTTGATAAGGTTAAAATTTGTTAAAAAACGTAAATAATCCAGTAAATTCAAGAAATATTCAGAAGAATGGTAGAAATTCAAATCTAATTTTAAACTTAAATTTTTTGGAAATGTACATTTTCAAATATTTCGAAAAAATAAACTTTAGAAGCTTTAAGGGAATTCCGAAAGATTTCAAGGAGATTAAATTATTTTTCTTAATATTCCTGTGAAAAATTTAGAAGATTATAAAAGTCAAGTTTTTTACATCTTGAATGCTTTTTTAAAATTTAAAAAAAAATGCAGTGAGTTAAAAACATTTTTTTGGAATTTATTTTGTTTTAAACGTATTAGAAATATTTAAAAACTTGACATTTCTCAAAATTTATCAAATATTCGTTCATATCTTCCAAACTTCTAAATGTCCTAAAAATCTTTTAAAAAGACTCGAATTTTTCAAATATTTTTTTAAATCTAATGAAATAAAAAATGTAAAGTCCTCTAGGTTCTTTTTTTGATACATCCCTTTTCATGCCATTTTAGGCTATAATCACAATTTTGAGGGTTTTAAGAGAAAAGTCCAAAAAATAATTAACTTGACCTCATTCAAAAGACTAATCATTTGACAGAAATGTTATAAAATTTTCTTTGAATGTGGTGCAAAAAGGAATTTCAATAAAAAATGTGTGGGATTTTCTGAACAGAAAACTGTATGAATATTTGAACTTTCTTATTTTTATTTTTTAAATGTATTTTAATCTGCTTCACGTTAAGTGAAAAATCCTATGCTGAAAAACGATAAGAGAAATATCTATTTCTTTAACTTCAACTATAATTTTAAAGGCGATTCTTCACAGTACTTTACTAACTAATGGATGTATTTTTATAATTTTATTCCTGCAATCTATTCCCTAAATTCAAGCATGATACACAAATATCGTAAACTTTTAAAAACACCAACTATTTACAGGAATTTTAAAAATAAAAATCAATGTGTCTCATATTCAAATAAATTTTGGCAATATGTATAAAAGTATTATTATTTTTAATCAAAAAAAATTAATGTATAGAGAGTACAGTTTTATTTTGTAAATTTCACGACGGATTTTCGTACCATGTTTGACCCTCGGCAAGAATCAAGGAAAAATAATCTAAAAATATGTTCATTAATTATTATAATGATACAAAGTCTTACCTTTACCATTTTTTTCTCTTTTTATAATCATGAGATATTTCTTCATAAAATAAATTTTGTTAGATTTATTTTATAATTATTTACAATCAATTTCAATTACAATTTCTTTACAATTACAATAAAATTGTAAAAGCTAAATTTTGCAATGTTGAGATTAGTATTTTAAGACATTAGAGATTTTGTAAAGATTTCATATACAATAAAATAAGTATTATCAGTTTGTTTATAGATTTTAATTTAAATAATTATTATAAGATTTTTAACACAGTTAAAAAAAAAGATTTTCGAATATATCAGATGTGTCAGAAAAGATCCTAGGAGATTTTTAAGACATTTTATTTTTATTTTAAAAGATTTAAAAAATAATAGGAAAATTTATTATCAATTTAAAACGTTTTGAATTCTCCAAGATATTGGTAACTCTCTCGAGTTTTTATCAAAAATTTAAAAAATCATTCAAAATGTAGAAAAAAATTTCCTTATAATCTTCTAAATTTTCTCAAGAATTTTTTTAAATCAATTTTTCAAAATAAAAAATTATATTAATTATTCGTAGAAACTTAAAAGAATTTTTTTTTATTTTCGTGAAACCTTAAAAAATTCTTTAAAAAATCTTTACAAATTTTAGTTATTTTTTAATCGTTTCAAAATTCCCGAATATCTCTTAAACTTACGAAAATTTGAAAGCACATTTTTTAAACCAAAATAAATTTTTTTTTAAAGTGCAACACAATTGCGCAATAAGGCTTGATAAGAATTAATTTTCTTATTTTTTTCTGAAATTATAGAACATAGCAAAGTGGCCTGAACTTTCATTCTCTTGACAATCTGCGAAATTCAGTTTACTTAAAAACTCCTCCAAATAGCCAGTTAGCAGTTAGCCACCGAAAACGAATCGTAAAGTCGGGGGGGGGGGGGGGGGGGGGGGGGGGGGGGGCTCGTGCTCGTGCATTTTCGGCTCTACAAGAGGCTGGCCTGCGCAACATGTAGCAGAGCAGACTCACCGACACGCCACGTTTGAATGTGTCGCTCCCAGATGGGAGAGTGGTGGGGGCCGAAAAATCCCACGTTCTGGAGACACTGTTTCGGGGTGTGACGGGAGCAGTGAGAGCTATGCCCATAATGGCGGCATGTCAGCGTTTTTCAGACAAAGATTCTGGCCCTTTTTCGCTGTGCTGGGACATAGGACTGGAACCGGTACTGGAACTAGTATCTTGCTGAATCGGTATGACCATCAAAATCTGGGGCCAGGTGAAGCACCGAGAATACTATAAACAAAGCCAGAGTAGCCAACAGGCGGAAGCCATCCTGGGCTATGCGTACAAGGTGAAAAGACCCAGGGATATCCTAAGATTACCCTTGAAACCATAAGGACAGTGGTCTTTCAAACCTTATGCCCTAAAAACGTCTTTAAATTTCGGGCCTACTGGGACGCTTACAAGGCACAACTACTTGAACTATGACGTGCAAAACGTCTGATGCCAGTGCCCGGCAGTAACTAGGCTCAGGAAAAAAATCTTTGGGGCCCACTTCGTGAGAACTGAAAACGTTATAACGTGATCAATGGCTGGTATACTGGGCTTCACCAAGAGGTCTGGAGTCAACTACTGAGAGCGAATTTTTGAGGGTGTGGCGCAATTGGCTTGATAGCTTAATATACAGGGGGTCTACATCGGGGCTCCCCACTTGCCTATAAACTAAACTATAAAAACCCCATGTCTCATTTAAATATTTTTTTACATTTCCAAAAAGAGCCAGGCTGCTTAAAAGTATCAAAACCCAAAACATTGACTATAAAAAATATGATTTTTTTCCTCATCATCTAGCAAGTCCTTTGAAACCCTGGTCTCCTCTGGTTGAATTATTTCCTTCATGAATAAAACAATTATGGTGCGGGAGATAAATGTAAAGTAAATTTTAAGGGGATGTGAAGTTACCTTCTCTAGTAACTATGACACTAACGAGACACGTTTAAAATAGTAGATTATCGAACAGTTATATGATAAATAGGCATATAGTATTTTTGCTAAAATGAATACTTACATTAGGGTACTGTTTCGCAATATTTTTTGTTTCACAAGGGTCGTTTATAATATCAAAAAGACACTCTGTCTCATTACAAGTAATAAACGTATTTCGGATCGGATAAGAGTAATACGTGCTATTTGAAAAGCACTGGACAGTTGCTTGCAGTCTCAAACTAACCATCGCGCTCGGTTGGGTGACCGGTCCTCCAAGATGAGCTGAAATGCTTCCAGAAACAGCACTTTTCATCACTTTTGTTGTATTATAATTTGGGACTTCTCTATTTCGTCCAGATTCTCCATGAAAACCATCATAATATCCTCGTTTCAATGAACCTATTTAAAATAATTACAAAACTTAACTTTAAATTCACTTTAAATCCAAAAATAAGCTTGAAAAGAATCTAGCAGTGAATGCAAATTGAATGCAAATTATGATTTTTTTTAAGTGGATGACAAAATACCACATCTTAAATCATTATAATCTTGAATGAACAATTATAGATTTAACTTTTTTTATCTGACTTAGATTTTTCTCTTGAAAGTTCTCATGTTTAACCATATGGCTATTTTCCTCGATTTTATCAACTATTATGAAGAGCTGAGGTTCGATAACTAGTGAGGATCCTTATGATACCAGATTCTTTTGATTATTTGAATTACCTCTGACGAGTTTAAATCGATTATTTATCGCCGCCTCAGTTTTTGTAACTTCGTCGATATTCAGTACAATAGATTCTCTGGCATATCCACGACCTTCACTGAGAACTGGCCATTGATCAACTCCATCAATTTCTCCCAGCTCCTTCAAATTACCACCTGCTGCCGAATAAAGAGTTGGCAACCAATCTGTTATGTGAATTAATTGTTCTGAGACAACAGCCATTTTTTGCAATCTTGGTGACCAGAGAGCTGCCACACCCCTCACTCCACCTTCGTATAATGTGTATTTTGTCTATAATGAAAAATTAGTAGAGATATTGATAAGATTAATTTAGAAACTTTGATCTAAGCTTCACAATTTATTATATGTTAACCCATTAACGACCAAAGCTATCAATTTTATAACATGAGTTTGACCGCAACATTTATAGGTATAACAAAATTCCATCATCGTTGTTTTTCTCAAAAACTTCGAAGTTTAAAAAAAAGTTCCATAGATTAAAAATGTCTAATTCTACTAATTCTAAGACATTTTTATTTTTGGAAAATTTGTACCAGAGCCTATAGATTTTGGGATATAAATGATCAAACTTCATGCGAAAAGAATTCGCATCAAGTTTGATCAATTATTTTCCAAAATATATAGGCTCCAGTACAAATTTTTCAGAAATAAAAATGTTTTAGAATTAGTAAAAGAATGTTCTTAAATTTTTCAGATTTAGACAATTTTTTTAATTTTTGATTTTTTGAAAAATTAAAAATTTATTCTGAAAAATCTAAAAAAAAATGCATAGTGTTTTATGGTTAATTTTAAGACATTTTTATTCCATTGAACATTTTTTTAAACTTTCAAATTTTTGAGAAAAACAAAGATGATGGAAAAACCAGTTTTTGGAACATTTTTGCATTTTATCCGCCATTTTGGAAGAAAAAACATATATATAAAAAATTTTTGTTAAAATTCAAGAATTTTGTACACTAATGGTTGAAGAAATTTTAAGATATAAAAGCATTTTATGTCTGAAAAAAATTATAAAAATAAAATATTAAACATTTTTCACTATTTTTGTATACGAAAAACCGCCATATTTAATTCTGAAGTCGAAATATTTTAATTTTGACCATGAATTCGAATTTAGCTCACCTAAGAACATAAGGAACAGTACTTTTGATCTATTTACTGTTTTGTTATACCCATAAATTTGGCGTTCAAACTCATTTTATAAAATTGATAGCTTTGGTCGTTAATAGGTTAAGAGAGAAACATTTATTAAATAAAATTTAGAATTTCAAATTTTTTACTTACCCCTCTTAGAGGATAATTTGATCCCCAGTTTCGGAATTCACCTATGGAGGCAGCACCATTGTCAGTGAGGAATAAAATCACAGAGTCCTTCAACATTCCTTTATCTCCCAACGAAGCAACGACTCTACCAAGTGAATCGTCCAAACGAGAAACCATCACTGGATAACAAAGTTTATACAAAATTACAGCTGCTTTACCATGGCGATTTTAATTCTTTTAAAAACTTATAAATTGGCAATTTCCAAATGAGACACATGAACAATTGTATCGCTTAAAATTGTAAGCCATTAGAAATTAACCATTTTTATTTTAAGGGCATCAAATATAACCTTTTTAAATTGTATAGTTTTAAACTGAGTGTTTTCCAAATAAAAACAATAAAAATGGAACAATTGTACATTTGCGGCAATCATAATTCGGCAGACTGCAAAAGAAGCACCGAAAATGTCAAATTGTACAAGATTGCTTGATTGAAATTTTAAAATTGTCACATTATCTAATTTGAAAGTTTTTAATTTCATTATTTAAATAATAATAATATCGATATGAATATACGGCCTAGGCTCCTAATCGGAAGTTGTACTATTTCGAAAAATGTAATCTTTATGTCGCACAGTTATAAATTCTTCATTTAAAAATTGTACAATTTTAAAATTCAATTTTAATCTCTTCTATTTTAACGTCATGAATTTTTAAGCGGTTATTTAAAAGTTGGATAATATTTAGTTATTAAAATTGTCTGATTTGAATTGAATTTTCGGTATAAAATTGTCTGATTTATATAGTTAAAATTATAATTATTACATTTTTTAGTATATTGAATATAACATTATCTAATTCATAAAGTACGCGTCAGTTTATTGTGACCTCATGGATTTTCCGATTTTTTTCGATTATGCACGTTTTTTTCAAGTATTTTTTTCGAATAGTTAAAGTATCATTGAGGATTTGTAGTAGATAGCAGAGTAGATAAACGTTTATTTTTCGGCCTCCTGGCCTTAAAAATTTGACTTGCTTACACTTCCATTTTTTAACAGAATTTTCTTACAACTACGTCTTACAAAGTACTATCCATCCACACCTTATAACTAATCCGCTCGCTCCTATAGCCTAACCTTCCTCGCTGCGCCTCGCCTCGCATGCATTTCGCTCTTTTGTCGCTATGCCTCGCATTACCAGCCTCTGTCTCCGCGGGTAACACGTAATAATTAACTACTATTTACAATATTTACATTTCTTTGACATCTGCTTCCTCTCTTATTTACAATCTTTCCTTCTCCATTCCTCTTCCTCCTTCCTTCTTTTCTTCTTTACCTTACCCAAGATCCCCTTCACCCATGCGACTGCCCGTTTGTCACCCCTTTCATGCAACAATACCTCCATGCATATCCCCCTCCTTTCCACCTCTTCACATTCCTCCAACCAATACTCCAATTTTGCATACTTCTTCTTCCCGCAGAATCCACACATTCTCTTCTCTTTAGAAAGCCAAAACCTATTATAATTCTCCTCATGAGCGTAATTCCTCTATAATTTTCCTGCCTCTCCCTATTCCCCTTCTTATACAGTGGTACGATCAACCCCTCTCTCCACCTTTTTGCTAATCGCTCCCCTCTCCATACTTTTTTCACTACCCCCTTCAGCCTCTGCCTTACCTCTTGTGTGCCAAACAGCCACGCTTCGTTCTCTACCCCGTCAATCCCTGCTGCCTTCGATTTTTTTCAACTTCCCTATCTGCTTCTCTATCTCCTCGTCGTTCAGCTCCTCTTCAACTACCTCTCTGTTTCTGCTAATTCCCTCATCTCTTTTTCGAGTATCTAACCCCTGGAATCCTTAAAAAATTTCCTCCATTCGTCGTTACCTATCTTCTCACTTATCCCCACTTCTTTTTCAGCTTTCTCTTCATCATTTTACATTCTCTATCCCACCATGGCTTTACCATTCCTTTCTTTTTTTCCTAAATACCTTCTTTTGCACACAACCTTTCACTTTCTCATGTAGATCCTCCCATATCTCGTTGACGGACACCCCCTCAAAGCTTACATTGCCCAACTGCTCCTGATACTTCTCTATCGCCTCTCTTGTCCATGACATTTTCTTCCCTAACAACCCTTCTTCCCGACCCTGCCTTTCGCCCGCCTGCCCCTGTATACAAAACTCAATGGCTGATGATCTGATTCCACACTTCCTTCCACTGCGAATTTCTCTATCTCCTCAAACCCTTGCATATTCATAATCACGTAGTCTATCACCGATACACCCCTCTTACTCACATACGCGTATTCTCCCTCTTCGTCCCCTTTTATTATACCATTCGCCACCGACCACCCTCTATCCTCCATCCAGTCTCTTAGAATCTCTCCCTCTTTATTTATCATTCTATCCTTCGATTTTCTTTCAAAGCTCTCCCCTTCCTGGTACAGGCCCCCTTTCCGCCCAATTCTCGCATTAAAGTCTCCCCCCATTACCACCATACACTTATCTCTCTCTCTCTCTCCTAGTAAGTTTTCTACCCTTCCTTTAATGCTTTCCATTCCATCCTTATTGTACACAGTCACAAACTTATACATCACCCCTCCTATCTTTACAGCCCTCATTTTCACGCACTCTTCTCTCCCTCTCCATGAACTTCTTCCTCTTATACATCCCTAACCCCTGTTATAATTCCCCCACTAGCCCTTCCTTTCCTTTTTACTTTCAATGCCTCCTGTAGCCTCTACCTATACTCCTTGACAACTTTCGCTCTACTCTATCCCATTCATTTGTCTCCACCCACGTCTCTACCAGTCCAATCACATCAAATTCCTGAATATACCTCCAGAAATCCTCATCTTTCTTCTTTACACCTGCTACGTTCCAGTACAACACCTTTAACATTCCTCCACCTTGCTTCACACCTACCCCCCTACTTCCCCCGAAACAAATTCCCCTGCACTTCCTTCAACACCTCCTCCTCGTCCCATACCCACATTTTCTTGTCTATTTTTATTTTCCGATACCCTACCTTCACTGGTCTCCCTTCGCTCCTCTCCTTCCTAGCCCTGTCATTTGAACATCCCTCTCCTTCCTCATCAAATCTTGATCGATGAAAACCTCATTGTCATTTATCCTATTTTTGCTACGCATTACCACCAATTTCTCTTCCCAGCTCTCCAATTCCACCACCGCCACTTCATTAACCTTTCTCCCCTCCATCCTAACTTTCCCTACCTTGCCTTTAACCAACCCTATGCTCTGTAGCAGCGCTTCCACCCCGTCCCTTTCTTCCCTGCTCTTGAGCTTCAATTCTCTTATCACTATATTATTTCTTCTGTCTGCCTTCTCTTTTCTCTCCATTCTCAACTCCATTGCCCTTATCTTTTCCCTATCCGCTCTCTCATCCTTTTCATTTCTACGCTCTCCAACTTTTTCTTCTATCATGATCTCCACTTTCTCCCAAATACCTTGCTTCTCACCCTCCCCCCTGTCCACTGCTTCCATTCCCGACCTGCCCTCCACCTTCTCCACTATTTTTTCCGCCCCTTCCTTCCACATCCTAATATCTTCTTCCATCTCCTTTATTTTATCCTCTTTTTCCTTCCTTATGGACATCAATTCCCTCTGCAAACCTTCTACTTTTCCCCTCAGCTCTTTTACTTCCTTTCCCTATCTCTCATCTCTTACTCTCAGGTCCTCCCTCATACTTTCCATCTGCTCCATAGCCCCCCTTACGTACTCCCTTAAACCTCTGATCTCGCCTATCAGCTCCCCGATAGCCTCCTACTCCGTCTGCCCCTCCATTGGGGGGGGGGCTGCATGTTCGTACGCTTTTTTTAAAGGGTCTCTCTAGCGCGCTTTTCTTCGGACTTTCTTTGCTTTCTCTTTTCCTCTTCAAGAGATCCTCACCCTCACTTGCACTGGACGCTCTCTCCATTGCCTGATCGCTTCTTCCGCTCCGATTCTTCCCCCTCCCTGACGCGCCACTTGACGCCGGGCCACGCATGACTGGCCGTCGTGTCCCTCTGGAAATTTCCTCCCCGCCTACTTCACCACCAGCACTGCGAGTACTTTTGCTACCCACCTCCCGCGCGTCCGTCGGTAACTGTAACCTATCCATACACAAAAGTACTCACTACCGCCCACAGATGACTCTTAAGTCTGTTGCCGCTTACCCCCCTAAAATTTCAGTCTCTTTGCCCTATTTCACCTCTCATATCCCCTTTAGCCACCCTTTTCTCACCCCTAACATCCCTTATCCCTACAAGAACCACCCTTGCCCGCAATGAAGGCCCAAAAACCTAAACACAAAACTACCCCGCTCCCTTGCAAACCTAACCTCACTTTCCCTATTTAGCCAAATCCCACCCCCAACTGCAATGTCACCCCCAACTGTCACTGCACACTTTCTCACTACCGCCACCAACATGCAAGTCTCCCACTGAGGATTTGTAAATATTTCATTCTTATTTTGTATTGTTTCAACATTACACGAAAAAAATGTAAATATGATTGTTATGAAGTGTGTTCTATTACATTACAGATTATTAACACTCGTTAAAATATATTACTACGTATAGATAATATTAGAGTCGAAATAAGATGTGTCGTGCAATGACAAATATTCGAGGCACATAGAGACGTTCGTATTAGCACATAACGTTGAGTCTGCGAGCCTTTTGGGACTCTGTACCAGAAAGCTACCACTAATATCACGCAAGCGCAGTAGTGCTACATTACCGCCGACAGTTCGCGAGTTCGCGCCATTCTTCACTGCACCTGTAAACAGCGTATTTTTGTTTCCAATAGTGTGATTTATATTTGGATTATAATCAAATTCCTACCTAAAATCTTTCATCTTTAATTTCTACTAAAAGCCACTTTTATAAATGTTATAACTGTTACAGTGCGATACCTCCACATTAAATCTTTATTTTCCTGGAACAGAATAAGTTTTTTCTATTAAATCTTGTTTATTCGTATTTAGCCTCCTCATTTTTCGAGAGCAAGTTTTGATTATGTTTTAAAATTGAAGAATACATTTTTACTTGCTGTTTAAAAACGATATTCAAAACCCATGAAATTTGAACTGCCAAATACTTGAATTATTGACTTGGAATTAATTAACTTCTTCTTGTTAAACTCATATCATTTTCTCCCAATTGAGACAATTAATTTATTATACACTATTTTCTGTTTAAACTGAAAATGGCACTTTTAACCGCGATTATTCACCGAGCCTGTTGCAATTTTAGGCTTCTGTCTCATTAAGATTTTAAACTTCCACAATTTATTTCTCGGAACTGAATAATTTTATTTAATCATACTTTTTTGGCCTTCATTCAAAAATACTTCGCCTGGGGAGTAACTTTTGTTTTTATCTTAATAGGTTAATTTCGATTTTACGGAATATTATTTCGCCCTCTTGAAAAATTTCGTTTTTGTTTTTTATCTAATTGTGTATGTTGCAAGCCTTGATATATTGTTCCAGGATTAAAATTTAAATACGAAATAAAAACCGTTTACTTCACTTGCCTATGATTAAAATTTATCATACTATTATGCTATTTATTATATCACAGAATGTGCTGCCCGAGCAAAGCGAGGGCTGCTTTCACACGAGTGGCGATCGTTGTGTTACATTTCTAGTAATGCATATTATTTTTCATAACAAATCTATTGAAAATTCGAGTTAAGGTACCAGTATACCCTACCTACCTACGTGTCTACCCTAGAATGTTTCCACCCTAGGGATGTAAACACTGTGTTGCAGCCCGCTCTACACGTACCGAAACTCGAAGACAAAATGTTTTAACCCTAAGTATGCATCAGCGTAAAATCTTGGCTGAGATTTTATCCACCGAATTTAAGCGATACATTGGCATAATGATTAAATCGTCCGATATAGGCTTATGTTTTAGGTTGTTAAGGTAGGGTTCAAATCCCCATAGGGTGCGATTTTTTAAGGCGTTTCAGCGTTCGAATATGTTTGTAAGTGACCGTGCGTGCAATTACATAATTTCAAAAATAAATTGAGTGCAGTTATTATAAGTAAAATATATTTTTTTGCTAATTTATCATTATATTACATCGTCTATTTCCAGATGCATTAATGGAATATCCAACGACGATTCTGTAACGCGTGGTTTACATTTTGAAACGTAAAAAGAATTTCTAATTACTTTTGTTACTTTCCTTATAACTCGATCTTCCTTTCGTTGCTGTACTCTACCTCCGACTCTACACGCGTTCTTACACTAAGTCCCTCACGGTCGAACCTTTCATTACCCTAGCGACAAGCGTTTAGACTGAATTATTTCATTCCTATTCTTAATATTTGTATATCAACCTTTGTGAAATGACCCAAAGTGAAAATTAATTCCCTTACTTTTCTTAGACTGAATCACCTATTTCTAAGAATGATACCCAGGTTTTCAAACTAGATTTCTCTTCGCGTACGTACGTTTTTTTCAGCCAAAATTCTCATTTACTTTATTTGGAGCTGTATCCTTTAAGGTTTAACTGTAAAAAAATATAAATTCGCGATTGTAAAATTTTTAGCGCTTAAATTCAGATTGATTAAAAATCCTGCAACTTTTAATTCAAAGTTCTTTTATTTGACACTCTTCAAATAACACATTATTTAATATTGTACGCTTTAAACTTAAAATTGCTACTAAAAAGCTTTCAATGGAAAATAAATTTGCTGAAACCTATAGATAATCAGGCAATAACAAAATTTCACCATTACAGGCTTCCAATTTAAATCGATTAACAATTATATAGACTTCATTTGGATATTGTCCAATCTTTAATATTTTAGTCTGAAAATATTTAATTTCCAACCATTTAAAAGAAGAAAATTTCAAATTGAATAGTTCTATTGAAAAGCATTAAATTATATATGCTTACAAGTTATACCTTTGAAATGAAGAATAAAAGTAACTAGAAAAAACCAATCAAAGTACAAGAAAGGGTTTCGGAGACTTTTTTAACGCACTATTTATAAAAATATTTGCATTTTGCATGCTTATTTAACATTAATACTGTGAAAATATTATTATTTTAATAGATTGACAATGAAACCGAAAATACACCAAATTTTTTTTATTTCTGTCATTACTCCCGAATCTGAAATCTCAACCTTACAGCTCTAAAGTTCTCGTCTCGTTATACTATCGGGGATCAACGAATTTATATGATAAGGTCAACTAAGGAGTTTGTAGGAGAAGTGATAGATTTTAGATAAGTCTAGAAGTTATGTGTTGCTTCTTCAATCAACATACTCGTCCCATAACACCGCTCCGGCAGGGGTCGCCAATGAATCTCTATAGAAATTATTACTGGTAGAAACATTCACAGTTGTGAAAAAAAATGTTAAATTTCACATAATTTCGTGAATTGAATACATGTGACTTTTCAAATCATTGGATAGGGTTTAGATACTAAAATTTAGACAAATATGTGGTCAAAAAAGAAATTCATGTATCATTTTAGGTTCTCAAGTGTGACCTTGAAGATGACCTTGACGTTGACCTTCAAGGTTATTTCAAAGTAAGCTTTTATTTTTCAAATGGAACCCCCTTTTTTGACACCACTAATTGAAAAAACCACAATTTTACGTTCAGATATGCATCAAGGTCATGTGACCCGATGACCTTCGACTTCATTCCAGAGTCGTATAAACTCAAGTAAGGTCCAGAAGGCTGATTAGCGAAAATATGCTCTTTCGTGAGAAATCTTTCAGAAAAAAGTTTCAGGGTTTTGGACGAGGACCTGAAACTTTTGCCTGAAACATTTTCACGAAAACGCATATTTTCGCTGCTCAGCAAGGTTTAGACTTTGTTTGAGTTTAAACGACACTGGAATGACCTCGAAGGTCATCGGGCAACATGACCTTGATGCATATCTGAACGCCAAGGTCAGCTTCAAGGATACCATTCATATCATCGTTCAAAACCCTGAAACTTCTGTCTGAAACATTTATCTTGAAAACGCATATTTTCTCTGATATGGGGGGGGGGGGTCCGATACGTTTTGATGACCCCGAAAACAAAAGGAAAAAAAGCGAGAAATTAACTACAATTATGAATATAATTAAGAAATAGAAACCTACTTGCAAATTTTCTGCGGTTAGGTTCGCGAATATGGGCGAATTCCTTGTTGTGAAAATTGTCCAATAGAACTTCCAGAGGAGCATGCACGGCTAAATGCGAAATCTGAAGGTATAAAGGTCGTTGTGGATCGTGATGGTCAATAATTCTGAGAGCTTCCTCAGTAAAAAGGTCAGTGGCGTATTGACCCTGCATTCCATGACCTGGTACGTCCCCTCGATGCAGATCCAAACCACTCATATTCTTTTAAAAAATTATTTTAATTTTTAGGCCATGTATAACTTACCCGATGCCTAACTTATCTATATTTTTCGCAATAACTTACGTCCAGACGAAATGAGATATCAAGTTTAAAAATGCAAAATGAAAGAATAGGCACTAGGGAACGTTTTTATGGTTCAAATATTTGTAATTAAAAACGAAATTCCGAAACTAACTTTTTTTTTAATGCTTAATATAGATAATCATACAAGATTTCAGAAGTGCCTTTCATTTACCATTTTATTTTATTTCATTTCATTTATCAGATAACTTTTTGTGCGGAATGTGAGCTAATGTGAAAACTGTGCAGCATTGTAAATTAAATGTAAAAACTGAGATACTAACCCCTTGCGAATATCTGTAATCATAATAACTAATGTAGCTATTATAATATCCCAAAAATGAATCAAATCCTCTATGTAAAGGTGTGTGTTGGGGTGTATGGTAGCCCACATGCCATTTTCCTATAAGTCTTGTCACATATCCTAATCCTCGTAAATGCTCAGGTAAAATTTGGATATTTAGTGGAATTCCTCTAGGTTCTCCGCCCTTAATCCCGCCACCCTGCATACCTAAGTATTTGACCATTTTTTATCATTTTTGATTAATCATTGGTTAATACGTAATAAGAAGTATTTATTATTTTTGTGTTCACATTTCAGTATTAAAAATGCGAAAAAGGATGGTATGAATTACTCAGTTTTGAAGGCCTCAGGTTTAAAACTATGGAGTATACAGTAAGGACGTTTACTGTGTAGTCATAGGGAATATAATGATATAACTTTAGCATACATTGCAACCCGTCGTGCATCTGTGTAATTCAAAAAAGTAGTAAATGGCGATTTTAATTCGGTTTTTAAATCCCCCGTGCTCGAGATCTTGCGCTTATTGGCCAAAAGCTTCAAGCCTCAGATGATGTGCGCAAAAGACGTACAACCTAATTCTGAAAGAAGGTTAGGTACCCCAGGATTCACCACGCATTTCAGATAAATAATGAGGTACGAATTAAAAACAATGTAACACAATATTGGAATGTGTTCACAAAAATTCTCGGGGAGGGGTTTCATTGGGAAATTTTTCTTAAATCTTTGTTTGCGAAATCTTTTTTATTCGTTGAAATCATTGAATTATTTGAAATCTTTGTGAAAATGTCATGAAATATTTAAAATCTCATATATACGCCTTTATAAAATGTTCAAAATCCTTTTAAATATTTGTAAATCTTTGAAACATTTTGAAATCTTTAGTAATGTTTTGTAATATGGTATATACTCAAAAAATCGAGTGGCGAAACTCTTGAATATTCCATTATATAGTCATGAGGCGAAGTTAATATTGAAGATTCCAGCTAATCATTTTTATCATTTCTAAGTCAAATATCACAAAAGATGTATACTTTAACATTCTATAGTAGCGGAAACGAAATTTTCAAGGTCGCTGGACACCCAGCTTATAAGAATAATTCGCCACTTCTTACCTCTCATCTTTTGAATCTCAGATTCATCGTTACAATTTTTATAATCGTACGGATTACAATTTTCGTTGCAGTTAGTCAAAAGCGTTTGATTTCCATATTTAATTCAATAAGTAAAACAACAGATTGTATCACCAATTAATTACGTACAACCTGCAGATATTCACTTTAATTAATTAAGTTCAAAGTACAAAACGATTTTGACACTTGTCGAACGTCAAATATCACTCACGTACCGTTACCTTAGTAAAATCAACTCTAATTTTTAAGAAAGTACTTAATGCACGTCCCGAATGTATTTGTGAAGAATTTTAATGTTGTGTTACATTTTTGTTTAATTCGTAACTAATTATTTATTTGAAATACGCGGTGAATCCTAGGGAACATAACCTTTTCTCAGAATCAGGTTATACCTATAATTTGCGCACGTCTTCTGAGTCTTAAAGCCTTTGACCAATGAGCGCAAGATTTTGAGCGCGGGAGATTTCGAAAATGAATTAAAATCGCCTATATAGTACTTTTTTGCATTACACAAATGCAAGACGGGTTGCATTTTATGCTAGAATTTATATCATTATATTCCCTATGACTACATAGTAAATGTCCTTACTGTATATACAGGGTAGATACGCTGGGCCTTACATACATGGCGCACTTGATTGCTACCCGAATTGCACAACAGCAGGGAAGAAGCCATTGTACAGGGTCACGTTCATATTTTGCGCCTTTAAAGTTGCATTCGGATCGGCCATTCGGTCAAGTCCGTGCATCTTCGGATCAAGTTTATCATAGTTTCCACGGCTGCGTTCGAAACTTCAAATGGATACAAGTGTCCAAAAATATAGGTTATGTTATGTAGTAATTACAAATAATAAAAGTGTTTCATTAATAATGAAGCGAGACTTGTGGACTGAGCAGTAAACATCAATTTTCTTCTGTGCCAATAACATTATGGAATGGCTGCTGAGTGACAAATACTATAAATTGGCAATAATATTGTGCGCTTTTAGTCGGTTTTTTTAAATAAAGTGAATAAAATATTACATGCAAAAAATTTTTATTGACATTAGTTACAATTACTTACAGCTATTTCCGTAAAAAGGTAAATCCGACCATAACCTCGAAATAATGACAGATCGGCCCGGCATGTTTATTATACTTTCGATTGATTATTCTTTACCAAAGAAATTTTTTGTGGTTTTGTATGTTTATAACTGACAGTTTCGGCAGTAATAATTTAAACAATAATTACTTAATAATAATTTAACAATCATTACTTATTAATAACTTTAATAAGTAACACATTATTTCTGAAATTAATAACTGATTTCCATTGTTTTTTTCCACAGATCGATCATAGATAAATTCACGTCAGGAAATGCAGATGGATTTGGTGCATTTCAGCTGGTTCATTTCAATGAACATTATTAGAAACCCCGTTATCTCTAGACTTTATTCCAAGACTGGGGATTGATCAGCCTAAAATTAATTCTGAGTCATTCTGATGATATAGGTGTATCAAAAAGATATCTCTAGGTAATTTAACTTGCCTGAATTTTAATTATTAAAATATATAGGGATTTTTTTGTAATTTAGACAATGTTTCCCTGGACTTCATCTCCAAATTTGGTTTGATCAACGACTAAAATAAATTAGTCACTCGTTAGTGATAAGATTGTATTAGAAATAAATCTCGATATACTATACTATTTCAGGCCGAGTATATTTGAATTACACTAAAAGATTTTTATTTTCTGATAAGGTACCAGTAATGTATGAATTTAATATTTAGACCTGCTGAAAAAATTGAAATAAAAATTCAGGCTCAAAATCTCGCTTCTGCATTTATTTCTGCTACGCTCCTATTATCAACGATTTTCTCATTTATTTTAGTGGTTGATCAAACCAAATTTTGGAATGTGGTCCAGAAAAAACATTTTATAAAATAATAAAATCCCAAAAGACTTTAATAATTAAAATTCAGGCAAGTTAAATTGCTTCGAGATATCTTTTTGATATACCTATACCATCAGATTGAATTATAATTAATTTTAGGGGATGATGAAATACCAGTTTGGAAATCAGATCCAGAGATAGCGATTTCAAAAATAGAATAATTTCTAAACAAAAATGGAATAACAATTCTGGGCTAAATTATCTTGTCTAGATAAATTTTTTAAACAATCCTATCACCAACGAGTCTCTAATTTATTTTAGTGGCTGATCAAACTAAATTTTGAGATGAAGTCCAGGGAAAACGTTGTCTAAATTACGAAAAAAAAACTAAATGTTTTATTAATTAAAACTCATGCAAATTAAATTGCCTCGAGATATCTTTTTTATAAAGCGTTAAACGCAATTGACTTTTCACCCACTAAAAGCGCACAATATTATTACCAATTTATAGTATTTGTCACTCAGCAGCCATTCCATAATGTTATTGGCACAGAAGAAAATTCATGTTTACTGCTCAGTCCATAAGTCTCGCTTCATTATTAATGAAACACTTTTATTATTTGTAATTACTACATAACTTAACCTATATTTTTGGACACTTGTATCCATTTGAAGTTTCGAACGCAACCGTGGAAACTATGATAAACTTGATTCGAAGATGCACGGACTTGACCGAATGGCCGATCCGAATGCAACTTTAAAGGCGCAAAATATGAAAGTGACCCTGTACAATGGCTTCTTCCCTGCTGTTGTTCAATTCGGGTAGCAATCAAGTGCGCCATGTATGTAAGCCCCAGCGTGTCCACCCTGTATAATTACAGTACAACTTGAAATTTTTTAAGCATTAAATTCTTAACACTAAATCTTAAGGTGTTAAATGATCCAAAAGTAGATTAACGCATTAGGCAATAGAGAACAAATTAACGTCAAAGTTAAAATTCTTCCATTTTTAGTTATTTTCCTGACGGTTTCTAATTTTAAATTGTTCAATTACGAATGCTAAAATTCAAACTTTTCCATTATTTCCATACGTTTTAAATTTGAAGCAGACCAATTTAAAATGATTTAATCGAAAAATCCTTCATTCAGGACAATTTCAACATTTTTATAATTTAACAATGGACGACATAGTATAAAAAATCAAATTCAACAAACCCATTCGCAGAGGATATTTTCCAGTAAAAAATGCTGCTCTCGAGGGAGTGCAAGATGGAAGCACATAGTGTCTGTTTAAAATTATTCCATTGTACGCTAAAGCATCGATATTTGGTGTTGGAATTTGGTTTGATCCGTGAAAACCAACATCGTTCCATCCCTAACAAAAATGTTTTCGTAATTAATTTTTAATTATTTTATTCATCGAAAATCTAGGCAGAAAATAATATTTTCGCATACAAATTTATATAATCTTCATTAAATTATTTTCTATGCATTTGTGTAATTTAAATGTACTCTTCGGTACCAGCTTACTCAAGCGGTCCAACATATTTTTGTTACATAAGCTAACTGGCTTGAAATCCCCTCCAGAGTGATTGTTTTATAAATATAAATTTCAGGTTTCAGCGTTGTATATAAAAAATTATAAGAAGAAAATTGTTAATTTATGCATCTTCAGTTACGTTCCTGAATTTAAAAGCTCCTAAGATTTTATTTTTTAGTTAAACTGTTATGAATGAAATTTGTTAGACACCGTTTTTAGTAGTGTATATAACAATAGAATGTTACAAATACAAAAATATTTTTGTGCAAGTTACACGTCACTTTGATTTAAACTGACGGAATTCTAAGTTTGACCTATATGCACCACTTTTTTTTAATGTGCACTTCACTAAATTAATCAAATTAGCTGTGAATTCTATGTCGGGTATTTGCACTTTGTTCGTATTTATAATGGTATTTTTCATGGTGCCCATTTGCTGAACACTTTGCTTCCTCGTTGTGATTAATTGACGAATATATCTGCTTCCTTATGAATGAAGCATTAATCATTTGAAATCTTGAAAGTTTTTTATATTTAACCCTAGACTGGTAAATATAGCTGGCTCATCCTCTAATGGTTAACTGTGGTAATACATTACCCAAACTTGTACCATGACACAATGCTTATTATTTGTAGTAGGACAACTTTAATATAATGCATTTTCTTCGATTTTTAATTTTAAAAAACAATGGTATTAATAATATTCTGTTAATTTTTTAAAACATTGTGAATAATTTGTTAAACATGAAAAAACGGGAAAATTCCGCAAAATTGACTTTTTATATAACATATAACGTAGATTATCAACAATATGACCGATTAAAACAAAATAAAACGGAATTCAACAGAAGAATAGTCACGCTTTAAGGGTATATATGCCACTTTTGCTTTTTCTTAAAAAACATCATTTTTCCAACATATGAAATAAAGGGAATTAGAGGAATCTGAGAAATAGCAAAAATATTTGGAAAATAACAAAAAAGTTGACTATTTATATTCGAATTTATTATAAATAACTCAAAATACTTTTAAATTCTCAAAAATGAGGAAATAATACTTAAATATGTAAAAGTGGGACGATGGTCGTGGGGGCTAAAGCGTAGGCTTTGGACCCACTCCTTCGGCTTGCGGGTTCGATTCCCGCCTCGCACTCTGGAAGAGTCTCGGT
>NC_046665.1:41243834-41300987 GCF_010883055.1 Belonocnema kinseyi
CCACCACCAAGTAAGTGTGTGGAGGGTGTGTAAAGGAATAGAGAAGGTGTAAGAAAAATGTAAACCCTTAGGGGACACATTAGAAGCTTCCATTCCACTACTTAAATATGCCCATTTATTCTATAGCGGAACAATTAGAGCACAGGGCGGTCCGGTACTCCTCACAAGCTGGAAGATGACACCGTTGACAGTAAGTTTTGGATTTTCTGGTTGATGGTACAACACTGCCCACATCCCCTATCTGTAAACAGATGTAGAATTATAAACCAAAGTTTAGTAAAAATGAACTTTTGTCTATTAGTAACGAAATAAATAAAAAATTTCCATTAGATCGAGACATTCAAAGAACCAAGAAAAATGTATCTTACCTCTGACTCTTTTCGATCACCAGCTTCTGATGTTGATTCTAATGTTGCATCATCGACGTCCTCCTCCGATTTCGAATCAGTAAATGCTTCCTCGTTTTTTTTGTCACCTGCCGGTTGGCCATTTGCACTGATATAGTAATTTGCCACGCTTCGCTCTGCTCGACACAGCAGCTCTAGTTTTGCATGACGCCTCTAATTCACAAATTCACTACATCTATTTTTTTGTTTTGCTATTTTCCTTGAAGAAATATTTTTTTGGACTTGGAATTTTAAAATTCATACTTCAAATGTCCAACTGAAATCACTATACTATCCGACTGTTCAAGCTTTGAATGAAATTTCAAATTCGTTTCCAATTGGATAATATATCTATATACATAAAGTCGCAGCCGCTCTCGCCCTACTCCTCTAAGAAACTGCGTGAGCCAGGAATTCTAGGAAGACTGAGAACGGGGTGACTGAAAGCGAGAGTTTGGTGTATACCTCATTGTTTGCCATTTTTTTTATGTACGCTTCCAATTTGTAAATTAATGCTCAAAACGCTCAACTGAACAGCTTTGATGAAAAAAAAATGAAATTCACTTACCTATCTAATTCTCGAACTTAAATGGTTAACTGGGGTAATGCGTTACGCCAATCGATATTCACGGTCGCACATAACTCACAGGAAATACTAATGCATTCACTCACTGATCTAGGACGAAGGCTGTATAGTTGAAGTGAATTATGGTTAGGGTCCCACTACAAACTATATCTTTCCATAGTAAGGATCGTACTTTAAACTTTGAATGGGGTAACATATTACCCCAATATGTTACTCCATTCAAACTGCTTCCCGAAAGATAGATCAGTCAAAGATAAAGGTAAGATCCTTTTAATATAACTCTATTTTACAACAAAAAATTTTAATGTAAGTAACATCTTAGAAATAAGAGACTTTTGTCCGTTATATTTGAACGCACTCTGCTGATAAAAATATGCTACAACTAAAACTGTTTGTCTTTAGAAAATAAAAAATGTAAATTGAGCAAATTTTAAATTTAGCTATACAGAGAGAAATTTCGAGAGATTGATTCACGGAACTACTCCTTGATTTTATCACGCTTTGGCACAAGAATTAAGATTTCAGAACCCTTGCTTTTAAAGCAACGGTCTCCAATTGTATACATTTCGATCACAGAGTCCGAGAATGTAAAGAACGTAAAGATTGTAGTTCTAAAATCACACGGTTCTGTGAACTTAGATCTCAAAATGTTTCTCCATGTAGATTTAACAATTATTTCGAATACCTTGGAACTTCTTTAAACCAGAAGAAACGTAAGGAGTTGAAACATTATTTTAGCCTCCCGAATTTCATTTTTGTGACGAAGCAACTAAATGAACTTCGTATTTTTGCAATAAGCTTTTTCTTTTTAGTTTCAGTTTCTGTTGCCAAAACTTCCCTTTCTAAGTAGCAAGCTTCAGTTTTGTCTCGACTCTAAATTGTTTGAACATTACCAAGCAGATGAAAAACTACTATTTTGGTTTCGATTAAATCAAATGATTCAATTAATTTCAGAATGTTCACTCCGCCCTACTAACGAATCTTTGACAAAAATTTGCAAACCAGTTACATTATAATTGACATTTTCATTATGAGATACAAAAATGAATAAAGGATATTTTTTATAGGTTTTGTCAAGAAAATGCAAATGTAAATGATGAATAATTGTGAATGGAGTGCAATTAGCACAGCAATTTCAAAAATAACATCCAGTACTTAAGAAGAGGCATAAGAAGGATAAGAAAAGGAGTGTTAAAAGCTTCAAAGAATTATTCAATGAGCAAGATGATCTCCGGTTGCCCATTCGGAAGGAATTTTATTTGTTTAGAGCATATAGTGAGTCATCTTAAGCAGCATCCTCATTTGCTATGGGGGCGTAGACAATATGTGAGCCGTTGTAATTGTCTTAACTAATGGCTGCATTAATTTAAGACAGTTTTCTTTACGAGATCATAGAGGATGCTGTATGGAAAGAAGGTCAAATTTTAAATTGTTTCTTAAAAATTGACAAATCCCTCGAATGCCAAAATATCGCCCAGAAAACTCTACAATTTTAGCCCCATATTAAATTCTGTTTACTTTCTCGTTCATTTACATCGTATTTCTTCAAAAAAGAAAAAGGATTAAATCGAAAAAAATCACATGTTTTCACCTGTTAACAATATAGCATGTATAACAAAATTATTTGAATGAGAAAATTATAAATGAGATATAAAAGGAATACATATTTTTGAATAAGAAATAATTTTGACATAAAGGAGAGTTAAAATAATATGTGGGAAGCATTTTGAAAGAAATTCTTAATACATCGGATTAATTATGATTACTACAGTTCGTGAACGAGAATTTGCCAATAGGGGAACTTGTTTCCCATCAAGAATAAATTCTTAAAATCTTTGGTATCTGTATCATTATTTATAAGTACATTAACTGCCTATAGCATTCACTCTACCTGTCTATTCATGATAAAGAACAAGCTGAGTTTAAAAAAAATTAAATACAGATTAGCGAATTCATTTTTTTTTAATTAGAGCGTTATGTACTCAAGAATGTTAACTATTGTAAATTATATCTACCAGGGTATACGCATTTGTATTTAACCCTATGCTACTAATATATATACTAATTTTAATATTCCAAATTGCATTTTATGAATAATCACCTTTATCGTTAATTTTCTTTTTAAAAACTTAACTTTGAAGGTAAACTTAATACGAATAACAGTACCTATAAAATTGACAAACACTTGATAGAAATGTTTCTTGCCATTTTTCTGACAAACTTTGAAACAGACAGTTTTCTGAAAAGATGGGACTTTTGATGGCCTTTATTAATTCTTAAATTGGCAAAGGCGTATTCAGAAGAAGCAACACAAAAATCTTGAATTCTTGGAAATATTAGGTGTACCTACCCTCACAGCATGAGATATCCGCGTGATATCCCATTTATTTCCCAGGATATCGTGGGCATATCCCAGGAGATCCTAGGTATATCGAAAATAATATCCTGCAAGGCGGAAACCTCGATAACCCTGGAATGTCAGAAATTTATGTCCCAATTCTATAATTGAGTATATTACTAGAAATTTAAATATATCTTCTGCCAATTATATTTATATTCAATCGTATCAATAAAATAAGAAATAATTTAACAATATTAGGTATTTTCCGGAGATTTGATATAAAGTACAATATTATAAAGTACAATAATAGTAAAGTTCGGTCTAACGTAACTTCCGGGTAAATTCCATCGTGGCTGTTAGTGTGCGAAAACTGTCGCGCAGTAATAAGTGATACTTTGACAAAAATCAACAATTTCTCGAATATTTGTGCCATATTATAATCAATTGTCATTTATATTATACAAACGAACGCGGTACATATTAGTTTAATTGTTTTTTTATCATAAAAACTGATTTTGCCGTTGAAAGGTGCGATCTCTAAACTGCGCAATTTAGCTTTGACAGGTACAATAACAGCCAACTTTTAAATTTTTAGGGAGTGAATTATTTTTTATTGTAACTAGGCGGTTCTTGGTTATGAAAATTATTCGCCTTAATAATTTCTTGCTAATTATACTGAGATAGGATTTTGAAAGAAACTGAATATTCGAGATTTGTGTAAAGTGGTTTTTTTTTTAACTGATGTTTGTAAAGCTTAATGTTTTCAGGCATTCTACATATTTTAATAAATATGCATTTCAGAAATATGGGATTCCATTGCCAAAATTGTGCATATCCCACACAGGACATTGAGTGGATATCGTACGGGGCGGAAAACTCGATATCCTTGGAATATGTCAAGGATATCCCGGGAGACTTTTGGGAGACTTTTCAGGATATCCTATATCCTGCCGAGATATCCTAGGGATATGCCAAGGATATCATTTTGTTGTGAGGGTAGTGATTATCAAAAAGAACACATGGATGACAAAAATTTATAAAATTAAAAGACTGAACCTCATATTACGAGCAATATATTCTTATAAAAAATTACAGTATTGCAGTCCATTTGGACTTCCTAAATAATTTAATATTTATAATGAATGAAGAGCTTTCATAATAATATTATCCTAATTTTTTTAGAGCAGATATACAAAAATGATATCATTATTAATTTTCCTCGACACGCAATATTTATAATAAAATAAATAACGTTTCGAGCAGATCAAGGTCAATAAGTTGCAATAACTCACAAGCATCAAGTACTATTCCAATTGAAAATTAATAAAATAACTTGCTCACCAAATCATCGGCCATAAAGACGATAATATGCGGCGACGTTTGAAATTGTCCGAATACATTTTCAATACAAAATCCTCCAATTAACAACAAGACGATACTCGTCTTAAGTAACCAATCTAACGACATCCTTCACGCCAATAGTCACCAAGCACTTTTTCTAATAGAACTAATCATAAAAAACACTTATTGCTCCATTTGAAATAAAAATTTCCTGCTTCTATTATATTTTGTTATTAAACAATAGCTTGTACTCCTGAAATTAATTTTAGTTTTTTTATTTTTAAAAAATTTTTTTTGACAAGGTCAGAATATTGTGGGCACGAGCTACTGAGGAAGTTTCTCGTGGGATAAATGCATTTATATAGTCCACCCACGAACCAGGATGAGAGTCTTATGAATGAAAAAAGCGAGGGAGGGGATTTGAGAAGGGGATAAAACCCAGACGATTGTAGCAATCAACAAAATACGTGGTCTCGTCTTACTGACGATCTTGTTTTCTCACTCATTTCCCTATCTGTATGAGGGATAGACAATGATTCATTTACAGCACGAGCTCAAGGGTCTTCTCGAGATTCAAGAATCAAAAGTGTGAATTTCAATTTCAGCCCATAAAATGGGTAATATCCTTATCCAGAGTTTTAGATTTGGTTGATAAATTAATTCGGATCATAAATTACGTCACGAGGTCAAAAAAGGGAAATAGATTTTTGCGACACTTACTATGGTAATTACTTACCGCTCATGCCATATTTACAAAGGATAAGCAATCAACACAAGGACTTAGGTTGAACTATACACAACTTTTTAAGATTTAAAGAAAAATAGAACTGTTTAATTTCATTATTAGGGTATGTTATTATGCTTTATTTTCTTATTTTGTGTGTGAGGGCGGCTTAAAAGTGGATAAATGGATACCATCTAGTACATCGGGCCTCATCCGAGTAGACCCGAGCCAGGTGCTGCTTAACTTTCGGGATCAAATGAGCGGATCCTTGGCGAAAGTTTCGAATAGGAATTAATTTCAAAACGCTAGAAAATGTGATGTATACTAGAATTCAAAACAATTTAAAATACTTGTAAACGGTTAAAAAGGTATCAAAGAATTCAACATCATTCGAAATATTCCAAGATAATTCGAAGGAACTCAAGGTGAATTAAACAAAATCAAAGGTGAATTCGAACTATTTACAAGAACTCAAATGGAATGGAAGCCGGAAGGAAGTTTCATACAGAAATGTGCGGAATCATTCGGACTGAAGTAGAATTGCTCGAAATCATACGGAATGAACTCGCGTCATGCGATGGATTCATTCGGAATGAAGATTTTCGCCACGCAAACATTCGGAATGTAAGTGAAACAAACGAAATCAACCAGAATGATCTAGCATATGGCGCCGGAATTTAACGGAATGTAAATTTTATTCACTGGCGTAGAATCATTTGATTTCGGTTTCAGAAGGATTCAGGCGGAATGAAAATTTCTTTCAGATTTGCGCGGATTCATTCGGAATGAAGCATTCGTAATTGATAGGAATGAATCGGAGTTTTCCCGAATCGGAGGTTGGAATAATAAAATTTGTTCTTGCTTTTTTTTCTAATCTCAAAAAACATATTTTTTGTTGATTTTTCGCAAAGTAAAACATGTAGCATTCAAAATACGCGCTTGTTAGGGGCAGGGTATGTTACTTCGCATTTACACCGCTTACTTCGCTTCTGATTGGTGGCGCGAAAGCAGAATCGGATGTTTAGAAATTGGCGCGACTTTCAAGTCAAATTTAATGTTCAGACACTGATTAAATAATTAATAAATATAATAATAAAATAATATTTTAGTTGTAACAATTAGGAATGTTTAAAAATTGAAGAGTTTTTTTTAAGTAAACTTTTTTTTTAATTCTATTATTTAAGGCTGTTGGAAAAATGTTGTAGCATCTAATACACAGTATTACAGTGAAACTCTTCAATAGCCTTTCCTTCTATAGCCCTTCCGAGAATTGACGCCATGCCGCATGTAGGTGTAACAGGAGCTCTGCGGGGTGCGCGGGATCCGCCATTGTCACTCAGGCGAGCCCTCAAGCGTGAACAAACAAAAGTGGAGCGGGCTATAATGAGTTAGTTCTAAAACACTGTCAGCTCCAAAATCGGCGCTACACAGTTAAAAAAAAAAGGATCAATTTTGTTGTAGAGCATTTTGCTCCAGCGATCATTTGACTCCTTAGTTTTTCAACTTTTCAAGTACACTGCACGATCAGAAACCATAAAAAGCTGGAAAATGAGCTGAAGTATTGTAAGAACATCAGCCATCTTGGCTTGACTTCATACATGATCCCGAATCAGATCATAATTATCTCAAAATTCGATCATTCTCTTCGGCCGATCAAAATGCTCTTGAACTCGGTATCATTTTCGTTGCATATCAAAATGATATTAATTTCGGTATCATTTTGAACACTTTTTTACTGTGTATGGGAGAGTTTCACTGTATTATTCTTCTGGGTTAAGACCGTAACAGTCCCTGACGCTTGGGTGATCCCGTTAAAAAAAAAGAAAAAAATAAGAAATAAAATAAGAATACAAAATAATAATTTATATTCAATCATTGTAATTTATTGCAAATCTAAAAATTAGTTTTTTAATTACATGAATTTTTTAAATATTAATTAATAATAATAAAATATTAATTGTCCATTTTTGAGATACACCAATACTAATGTAAATAAAGATACGCCACATAATGAACGCGCTTACTTTTTTTAATATTTCAATATAATTCGACCCCAGGAGACCAAAAATATTATTTTTGAAAATGCCCACAGTGGCCTTCGACACGAATCCAGGGATTCCGAATGTAAATAGGCAGGGTCACATGAATATTTTCTGTTGAATTTTGGCACATGACGCAACCTGATGCAACTATCGTGTCGAGAGTGTGGCTCTCATGCTTTTTGTCACGTTTGACTGAATACCGCCTCTCTCTCGGTCCCGCGGCTCCTCTCATCACCAAATTGCTGAGGACAGAAATTCTAACTATGAACATAGAAACTTGAACGAATTGTAACTCCGATGGATATCCGCGTCTGAAAGTTTTTTGAGCTGGATCGGCTTCTTACAAGTGGGTTTTTTTAGTTTAGAGATTTAAAAAAAACGTGACCTTCTTTATACCTAATTTTGAAATTTGTATAATCTACTAGTGCCAATTTAATACATTAAAAAAAATGGTTTATTCTGTTTATATGAGAGAAACAGTGTTCATATTAAGAATCCTCTAAAGATCAATTCTCCAATTAAAAAAGGTTTCATGGCCTGCCATAAGCTACAAATATAATTTTATAATTTTTTAACCAAATTATTTACCTTGTTTATAAGACGATTTTTTAATATTTTGAGATTATACCATTACTGTACTTGATATAATTTTTAGCGTCTTCGAGACGCATGGATTACGATCTATATTGACGAACTTTCGATGATAATTCTTAATTAATCAATAATAACTTAGAAAGTTAAAGAAATAATACATTGTTTACATGAACCAGATTTTTGTTTAAATTTTCAATATAACACTAAGATAGAAGTTGTCCATTGTAATAGAACACATCGTTTGGCATTTTTATAGGCTCTTTGATTCTATGAAAATAATATTTTCGGTAAGACAGAAACAATATCTTCAAAATATTGAAAGTCTCAATTTATTGTTTCGTTAGACAAAACCCTTTCTCTGTGAGGAAGTCAATTTATTTGATACCTATGAAGAAACAAATTGCTTATTAAAGATTGAACAAATAATTACACCCGTAATGAAAACACCCACGGTACCTGGCAACGGTATTTTATTATTAAAACTTATTGCCTAAATTGCAAAATAATAATAATTTTTGAATATTAGTTCCTGTATATAGTCGGAACTTGTACATTTCATTGTTTACAAGGTCTGTATAATTTACATCTACGAAATGAAGAGTTGTCCCTCTAAGTTCAAGGGATTAATTGATGTCAAGTAGAGACTTCATTCGCCGCTTCCTTGCCGAAAACTAGAACATTAGTGACCTACCTATAGTATTTTAATAATATAGTTTTCTGTAGTATAGTATTTTATCTTAAATGTGACATATATTTCACTAATAAAATAAAGGAGAAAATTAATATTATTCGATAAGAATGTATATTAATTAAAAAATTATATATATTTATCTATAGAAGGACTGTAGGGTTTCCAGTATTTTGTATATTAAATAATATACTAAACTTTAAGTCAGTACGGAACCAACTCTACATCAGCAATATATTATGAAAATATATTTAAGTTGAAAATTGATTCTATTGAGCGAATCAATTTCAAATCGCGCAGATAATCTGTGCTCAAGTCACAGAATTACGTGCAACTGAAATATGCTCAAATATGTGGTTTTTCAAAGTAAATAAGACGACACGTATATATTATTGATTAGTCGACTTTTTTTACAAAATTATAAGTATTTGAATTTTACAATTTGAAACGCGGGTTATCAAAAAATGGTCAAAATTTTTGTTAAGACTGTCATATTTTTTATTATAATATAGGTGTTTATCTTTTTCTTTCTGATTCTGATATAATTTTTGGCCCTCTTTCGTAATTTGCTGAAAAATTTAACAAAAGTTCAAAAGCAACAACGCGACTGCGGTTTTTCTGAAAGTTTTCAACCGAAACGTCATAAGGCCCCAACGAATTTAAAGGGATTAAATTATTTCTCAAAAAAAGTTTGAGAAAAATGATTCCTAATACTTTTTGCTATCTCTCTAACGTTATTTTTTCGACTTTTGGAAAAATATTGATAAAATCCTTTAATTTTTATTTTTTCACAGCAATAAAATTTAACGTGTGATAAATAAACGAAGAAGAAAATAATTAAGCAATTTAAATAACTCTTACATTCACATTTTTCCAGCAAATTCTCTCTTCCATAAAAGGCTCGAGCACAGGGTAGACTATTATTGAATATATTTTTTACATAAGGATGGAACAAGAAAAAATTCCAGTACATTTTTAGGGGATTTTCAGTAAATTGAATTTGAATATTTTCAGAAAAACCGCTTCCCTTTTGTTACTATTGAACTTTTTTTTAATTTTCCAACGAATTTCGAATTAGGACGTGGAATTATACGAACTTAAGTTGTGGTGAAAAAATATCGGTAAAGTAAGAATAGTCCTTTTGGTAAAATGTACACTATCGTACCTAATTTTAATGTAAAAGTGAATGAAAATGATGGGCCAGGTGCTGAATTATTGCATAAAAAGGTGGGAAAAATACCATTTGTCAGTTAAAAAGGTTGTTAAAATGCAGAAAACAATGTACCAAAGGAAAAAAGCAGCAACTTATTGACCGGTATGTGGAATGCAGGTTGTTTACACAACGTATAGTGTAAGGTTTCAACAGTGAAAAAATAATTTTTTGCATAAAAGTGAAATAATTTTAATGATTCAAAAATATAAAAAAAGGTTGATAAAGCATTTTTAATGAAATGCATTTAAAAATAAATTCATATCTATCATTATAAGTGGGTTATCAATTTTGAATTTTATCTAGCTTTCAAATTACTGAAATAAATGGAAATGCGATTTTTTTAGTCTGAACATAAAATGGTGAAAAAATTGTTTTTTATAAATACGTGAAACTAAAAGAAGTGAAAATATTTTTTTATTCATGTTTTTATATAGTACTTTTTAAATCAGGGTGACTGCTTGACGGGGAAGTTCGGAATTTTTTTTAACAGACGAGAAATATGTCAGTAAATTCATTTTTTGACTGGGAATTTTACAAATTTTGAGGAAACAAATACATCTAATCACTTAAAATATTACGAATGTCGTATCATACGATAATTTACAATAAGATCAATTAAGAGTTTTTAGACATGTTTATTATTATTATATAATATATAATATTATATAATAATTTATTTTAAAGCGTGAAATTGCAATGTAAACAAATTTTAAATTCAGGTTTGGAAGGCTTGAAAGAATTAATAATCCACAGGGTTGAATTTGAACATTTTTGATAAAAAAAACCCTGTTGAGTTGACCAACTGTAAATAGATGTAAATAATGTCATGATTTTTTTCTTAAAAAACTGCAGTTCGAGTATAAATAATCGAAAAGAACTTCCTTTCGAAAAGACGATTTTAATCTCATGCTCGAAACTAAAGAAGGTACATGCAGATTTTAATTTTCAATATTGAACTGTTTCAGTGAGAGAACGTTAGTATTTAAAGAACTTTAAACATACCCAGTGGGCACAAAATTTGGCGACGTCTTTACGACATCGTTACAACATCTTTACGAGAACTTTACGACATCCTATGCCCATGTCGTTTCGGTGTCTTTGTGATATCGTAAAGACATCGTCAAATCAAACGACTTATTTACGATATCGTAAAGACACCTTAACGGCATGGACATAGGATGTCGTAAAGTTGTCGTAAAGATGTCGTAAAGACGTCGCCAAATTTTGTGCCCACTGGGATCTGATTAAACCTACATAAACTATTTGTAATGAAAATAAGTTAAAATTAATAGAATGCAATGAGCAAATGCAAGTATCCTTGTTTACATCCTTCATGCTCGAAAAATACTCGTCTCTGCGCGCACATAACCTGACTCACATATCACTTTTACTGCATTTCGCGCAATTTTTAATATGCTTTTTAACCCTAGACGAATCCTATACATTTTTTTGTCCTCACAGGCTCTTGTGGGTGACAAATGTCCCCCATTTGGTTTCCTTGTGCACAATCTTTTCCTTTCATCGGAATCAAATGTTAATATACACCATTCTCTTCGTTTTTTAATGTCGAAGAAATTGTTGTATATAATATCCTGTTTCAATGAATTTAAAATGTTGAAAAAAATGCTTAAGCAAATAAAAATCGAGAAAAATCGTGTTTTTGACATTTTTTGGAAAAAATCATGTCATTGCTTTCATAATAGACTAATTTTAAAATTTCAAACGCCATTTTGAAAGATAAATTGCACCTTAAGGTGATGTAGATTATAATTAGGTTCCTTCCAAAAAGTATATTTATTTGAATATTCGAAGTTAGAAAATTTAAGAAAATGAGAAATATCATAAATGCGGGCAGAATGCTTATTATTATAAATAATTTGAATATATAATAGGTCAATCTCTTTGTTTTCGGATGCACAATAAGATGGTTTCATTTAAATAAAGATAAAAAAATTAAGAAAAATTTTCTTTCAATGAAAAAGCGGTAAATAAGTTTGAAAGATAGGAAAAATTCATCAGAATTAAAAAAAGAAGCCTTTTCTAAAAAAACTATTTTTATTTTCAAACTAATTCTCGAAATAAAATTGAATTAAAAAACAATTAAAATAAATTTTTCATCAAATAAGCTCAATATACTTCGGTGCAAAGGTTGCACAAGACCGCCCTATGTTCGTCACACCCAGGACGGTTGCAACTTCTCTCTCTTTCCTGCGACACTGTTGTCACAGCATCGGCACTTTTTAGTTCGTATATTCTGGACATCTTTGATAAAAAAAAAAACAATTATTCATTTGTTATTTATTAATTAAATTATTATTGGAATTTATGAGCACTGTATGAATAAAATTAAAGAAAACAACATTACATTGATATATATATATATATATATATATATCACATTTTTAGTAATTTTTACATATAAGTTTCACTTAAATTACAAAAAATCAATTCGAAACCTTAAAATACCATGATACACTGTAAATATACGTCAAATGCGTTTATTTACATGAAAATATGAAATTAACTTAACGTGACGAAACTCGAACGTAACGGATCCTCTGGGGAACAAATGTTCCCCAAGCGCTCAGCATTTGCTTTTTACTTGACAGACAACGAACAATCGGCAAAATCAACCACTTCACCACACTCTATGATAGTCGAACTGAATTATGGTTATAGGGTCTGCACCAAAAAATCAGAGATATTTGTTCAGGAGAATAAATTGAATTTCGCGTGGGGCACATTTGTCCCCCGCAGGATCCTCTTGTGCGCACCAACCTTTTTTCTTTTCAATGGATTTTCTCATGGTCTATTAGACATTTCTTTTTTGGGAAGTTTTTTAACTTCCAATTGTTCGAAATAGTTTTTTTTCGTCAATGTTTACTATTCCCACATAAGTTTCAGTCAAAATTGACCGAAACTCACATGGGAGTGCTATATATCTCTAGCGCTTGCGCAATGTCGTTTTCTTAAATGAAAAGGTCTATCGGGTAGTATGTAGTATTTCCTGCATTAGTTCACCAAAACCATATAGACAGCAGCACCAATCAGACCTGTGTCCGCTCGTGAAACATTCCCACCTTCGACCGTAGAGATTTGACCACCAGAGCTTTTCAGTAACCTGACATATCATTTTATCCCTTTTTAACCAACGCAAATAACATAAGAAAAGTATATAGTTTAAAAAAAAACATTACCAGGTTGACAAAATGACTACTGCGCCATAGTTTATTTTCTCAAAGTTGTCAATAAGATTGTTATGTTTTCAAGAAAAGAACAGCTGATTCAACGCACCGGCAAAAGTGGGGTTGGACGTCGATCATTTTTGAATCTATTGGTCACCGAATTTCACGGTACCAAATCTAGAGGTAAATTGCATTTATTGATTAATTTTCAGAGATAAAATACCCATTGCAGCATTAAAAAGAGTGACACCACATTCCGCTACATAACCTATCAATCTTATGTTAACGTTATTGATTAAATGTTACTATTTTAAACAATCAGGTTTGACCTTTTTAATTATACGACGGTAATTAAAAGCTCTTTAAACAAATTTTTAGTTTATTCATAAATGTGGGTATTGTTACATCATTGTTTTTTAAAATAATTTTATATTCCTTTTTTTAAGTTATTGACTTCATTTTCAGACGGAAAGGAACAAGTTTTGGCAAATCTAGCAAACTTTGCCTACGATCCAGTCAACTACGATTATTTAAGAGAGTTGAAGGTGATAAAACTTTTTTTGGAAACTCTATCCGAAAATAACAAAATTCTTGTAAGATTTGCGGTTGGAGGCATCTGCAATTTATGTTCTGGTGAGTTTCATATTGTCACGGTTTCAAACTAATACCTTGAGATTTTTCGTGAAGTAATAGTTGTTCCTGGGAAATATCTACCTTCTCAGTTAGAAGGCTTGAATTGAAAAGAATTGTGAAATTCTGATTTCAGCGTGAAAATGAACATTTTTCTACCCTATTTAAAACCTTATTCTTCCACCGACCTCTCAATCTCTCATCCGCAAGAGAGTAATACATTTTTTTAAAAGTGTATTCCCCTGTCGTTCCCATAGCGGCGGCAACGACTTCTTTAAAAAAATCTAGAATCAATTGCTTTTAATTTCGTAAAGTAGAATGTATTTCAAATTAAATTAATTTCTTCCAGAAAAAATATATATTGAATTGTTTTTAATTCCGCGAATTATAATTGATTTAATTCCCTCTAATACCTTCAGAGTAAATCTTTTATGACTTTGTTTCAAATTCCAAAATATAGTATATATTTCAAAAGAATATAATTTCCACTGGTACCTTCCGAAAATGTCGGTTTGAAAATATTTTTTAATTTTTTTCCTGGAATATAAGTTTAGAGGTTTAAATTATCGTGAATCTTATAAATAAGATTTTTGAGATCTTTAAATAAATATATACTTTCTGAATGTATAAACTATAAATAAAGTGAAGTAGGTGATTAGAATTATTAATTTTAGGGATTTTAATAGTAATTACATAAATCTGTAACTGAAAAAAGATTATAAAAATTGTTACTGTAAAATGTATACATTTTTTAAAATAGTAAGTAAATAATTAATTAATTAAAAATATATACAACCAAAGTAATAATAATAATAACAAATGAATAATTAGGTGAAAGTTAAGATTAAGAGGGGAAAGGAGAGAATTACCATTTTACTATTAAAAATTGTTTTTAACTATAACAAGTTTATTTTGCAGATCCGGAGAACAGAGAATACGTTTTACGAAATCAAGGAATCCCATTAGTCTCTTCCCTTCTTTCTTCTCCTGACGAAGAAACAGTTTTATCAGCAATCACAACTCTTATGTTCCTGATAACTCCGCCAACAAAACCGGAAATAGCTTCGCCCCAAATAATCAATTGTATGATCAGTTTCTCAAGGATTGGAAACTCTCGAATTCGCAACCTCGCTTCAATTTTTCTAACCGATCATTGCAATACCGAAGAAGTTGAAAAAGTCCGAAAGACTTCTGAGGAAAGTCTGAAATCCATTCCTCTTCCTCATGAATAAAAATTCCTCCAGCAAGAAGAAAGAAATCATTTCCAGCATGAAGGCGAAAACACTTCGCACTCTTTTCAAATCGGTAAAAAAATATTGCACAATTCCTCCAGACGTTGAAACAAGCCAGAAGAGTATTGTTTCAAATATTAAACCTGGAAGTCGAGTTTCGATACTCCGAGTAATCACAAAAGAAGATGTCCATGCTTTTGCTCAATTGACTAATGATTACAATCCGATTCATGTGAATTCGGAAAGAAACATTGCTCACGGTGCTTTCCTCAATGGATTATTATCCGGAATTCTTGGAACAAAATTACCAGGACCTGGAACACTTGTTGTTGACCAAGTTTTGAGGTTCCCAAAACCTTGTTTTGTCGGCGACACTGTCGAACTTTCGGTGGAAATAGTGTCAGTGAGAAAAATAATTAAATGCAAATACAAGTGTGTGGCAAATTCACACAGAGTGGTTTTGGAAGGGGAAGCAAAATTAATTAAGAACGAGGGTATAACCCAAAAGATTGTGACGTCAAACTAAAATTGTCAATAACTTTATACCCAAAAATTGCCAAAGACTAAATTCTAAAAAGGCCAATAACTTGAGAGACTAAAATGTAAAAGAAAGTATTTATTATATAAGATTTTGGGAATCAATATTTAATATTTCGATAGAAAGTGATAAATTTTTCGGATGTTTATACTTAATGTACGACTAAATATTTAAAAGTAGGTCATAAGCGAATTAAATAGAGGGAATGTCCAGAATTCTGCACTCTTAGCAGTTTGCCGTAATCAATTCTAAAATTGCGCCATCACTAACTTGCCAGTGGATCGCAAAAAAGTAGACGTTTCGCATTTACATCAAGATTTGGCGAGAGTCAAGTAAGTCTTAATTAAATCACTTTTAAAAACTCGAAATAATAATAATAATCTTTGAATTAATTCCCATTTTTCCACATACAAGTTAATGTGTTTCATATGAATGATTGTTAGTATCATTGATTTTTAAGTTATTAACTTTGCTCTGTAAATTCAAATTGGTGAATATCAAAAAGCTAAAGAAAAAACTGAAAATTGCCTATTGTTTAACAATATTTAATTGCAAATTGAAACCGATCGGTAACATCAAAGCTTCAAACAATTCCAATAATATTTGCCCGACTTAAGATAATTTATTTCTTTAAAAGTAATTGAATTTAGGGCTCGATTTTTTCAGATTTTCATGATTATTATTACAAATACCCATCTGATAAAAAAAAAGTTCAGTCTCGTCATTATCTACAAGCCTATATTCAAAAAAGATCAATTTTTTAATTTCCATCCCCCGAGAGGTAAGGACAATAATTTTACACGATTTCGAGCGCTGGGCGAATCTCTTGATCCTGACCCTCAATTTATAATTTTTGATTAAAAAAAAATCTGTTCTAACTACTTAGAATGCCACTCGATACTACACAATATAATAGATACCTATTATTAATTTTTATCATCTTTAAAACTGTTATGATTTTAATTTAAAATTACAGTTTTCAATGTGCAATTCTAAAATAGTTAAATTTTTTATATACAGTTTTTAATGCTTTTTTTTTCGAATTATTCAATTTTACGGGCATTATATTTTACCTCTTTCAGTTTTGGCGGCTTCCAATTTCAAATTGCACAGTGTTGTAAGCTTCTGCTTTAAATTTTAGAATTTTGAATGCTTAATTTTGAAATAGTGGTGAAAAAGGTCAAAAATAAATTTGACTTTCTTTGAATGTAGAGTTCCTTTTATTGCCAAGAAAGTTTTGTTTTTTCCTTTTGATAACTTCGAGGTAAAAAATGGACATATGAACTATGCCTTTCATATGAAGTTTGGTTAGTTAGCAACAAAAAAGTATAATTTATTTTTGATTTTCCTTTTTGAAGGTCAAATGTTTTTTTTCTAACAATGCTTATGATTAACGGAAAGGTTACAAAAAACGCTATCGAAACTTTAGTGATAAACGATAGATTTTTTGTTAGTATTGACAGTGTTAGAAATCTCCAAAATGGATAGTAGTTGAGACATAATGCCCTATACGTTAAAAGTCTAATTTTTTATTTTACGTTATTAAAAGAATCTAATTTTAATTTCAAGTACATTAAATTTAGAAAAATGTTAATGCTTCAAATATATTGATTTTCTAGTTGAGTTGAAACTTAAGTTGAAGCATTTTTCAGGTTTGAAATTTCTAATTTTTTAATTTTAATTTACTGCTAATAAGAAAAGGCCCTTGCCTCTTTTGATTGTAAGACGCTCAAAAATGCTCTGAATTGTTCAATAAAAAGCATGTACATTTTTCGGATTTTTCCTAACATCTATCGCTTAAAGAAGGGCCGAAAACCACTGTTTTTGTGGGAGGTTTCGCCTTATAACTATTGACCAAAATTTTTCAAGATAAAAGTGATTATATCGTTGAATCCGGAAGATTGTAAGCTTTCAGATGCTTTATATATATATATATTTTGTATATTTTTTTATATTTGTATATTCTGTATTTTTAAAATTAATTAATTCTATAAGTTACGTTCAATGTAGAATTATTTAAAGTCAAATTAAGACCCACATTATGTAAAAAAATGTTTAATAGAAACTATATAAGTAGTAATACATTATATTAAAAATTGTTTGTTTCAGTACACATTTAAAGATGCGCGCCATTATATCAATAGTATTTTTGTGCATTATTTTTACAAATGCACTAGAAAATAAGCAAATGAGAGAAAAAAATCTTACAAAAGAAACAAAAAAGTCACATCTACCAATTGGTTGTTACTGTGGAGTTTTTATGAGTGGTCAGTTTAAAAAGGGAAGCAAGGAACAGCCAAACGGAAATCCGGCCCTCCTTCAGGAGCATTCAGAAACTTTCCCTTGTAATCCTGTTGGGAACAAAATTTGTATCAACAGATGTCTAGAAATTGTAAGTACATCAATTTGTAATTTATATTAATATATGTTACTTCTTAATATTTTTTTGAATATTCTAATTGACGAATTCGAAGTTTCCAAATTCCAATGGATTAAAACTAAGTTATCTTCAAATATGTATTTTGACAATTGTGATAGTTTATTAAATTTGTAATTAAAATGTATATTTCTCCTAACACTTCCTTTTTGCATCATTGATTGTTTGATTTGCAAAGTAAAATAATAACAAACTGTTTAAGAAAATAATTCCTGATTTTATTAAAAATGAGATGAATTTTAAATACTTTTAATCCACAACAATTTTTTATTCAAAGCTAGTAATTTTAATGGATTCAAATTTCGAGTTATAGTTTATAAGCATTCTGAATTCTATCCATACAAAATTGAATTAGATACTTTTAAATTTTCTATTTTTGAAATGAATAATTTAAGTAGCTTACGTTTCAAAGGTTTATAAATTCTAAATTTCCTTTGAATTATGAGGCTTTCAACAATGGATATCTTAGAAATATATTTACTTTCATAATTTTACAATTCTAAATCGCATTTTTAAGTTTCGATGACTTTGAATCTGAGATTTAAATTTTGATGATTTTAAAATAGAAAGACCTTAAAATGGGGTAGTTGCATGAATTTTAGATCATATATTTTCTAAACACAGCATGCATTTCTATTACTTCATAAAAATATTCTAATAATACGATTAATATTACTAAAATTCCATTTCTGAGAATAATTCCTTAAAAAACAAAGTATCAAAAATCCTATTCAAACAACTCTGGGACTTCGAATTCAGAAAAAAATTGTTCCAGTTTATCATGGTTTTAGTGTCTTTTAATTTCATAGAGAGGGGGGGGGGGGGGGGGGGGGGGGTACTTAAAAATATGCAACCTCCCTATTGAAAGCATTCGCATTCAGTTGCCTTTAAGATTGAATAGTTTCCAAATTCAGTTTCATTCATACAAGTGTGTTTTTACTTATTCAATCATTCTCACGTTCAAATTCTTTAATCTCGATAGTTTTTTATGCATTTTTAAAGGGTTAAATCACTGTAGAATTTTTCAAAAAGTCGATATTTTTGTTGCTTAAAAGGTGTTTTAGGCTCTTAAAAATAATATACCAAAAGATGGAGGGCAGAAAAAATGTCTAAATGGCCAAATTTTAAAATTCTGCTACAACGCCTCTCATGTATGCGCCGTTGATTTTAGAGTAGGTACTTTAAACTCATTTTTCTGGAAACCACTTTTTTTCAACTGGCCGGAAACATAATTCGAACAAGTCATTACCGATAGATTTGAAATTTTAAAAATATATTCAAAATTACTTTCTCCAACTGCGTACAAATGATTTTTGTTTATATTGCGTAGTTTTTTGTTTTTTATAAACAATTTTGTAACGATTTCTTCATGAAATTTTAAACTTTTTTTAAAAGTGCACCATGTTGCGAAAAATCTATATATCGAAAAATTCCACGTACGTGTCTTGTTGTTGTTCTATAGAATCGAGAAATCTTTGGTTTTTTCATCCAGGTCAAAAATTGTGTGAGTTAGGTTTTCGGCCGTAGACACCTTAAAAGAAAGGTGTCGACGGAGAAATGCTACGCAGCCGCCAGTTCGTCATGAACGGATTTGCAAAGAGTATTCTGTGTACTTTATTATTAGTATTATAAATCTCATTTTACAAAATTTGGATTGATCTCTTTATTGAGCCAAAAAAATTCCCGAAATATGCCTATTTTTGCCTGCTTTACAGTGGTTTAACCCCCTAATTCGATTTCTTTAATACTATAATCAATTTTTTCTTATATATTTTCCTATTTCCTTTATTTTTTCCAGTTCGTAAAACACTTGCCAAACAGTCAAGCAATTCTTTGCGGATCTATGGGCCGAGACTGTGTTAAGGAACGCGTAAGTTTTAAAGCAAAACCGATATTTATTTTTCATCCAGAAAATAAAAATTCTTCAACAAAAATCCTCTTCTTTCCAGGCATACCTGTTCGTAAAAAATTGCAAGGACGTATGGATCAACTCGAACTTATCACCTAGTAGAGAATACTGTTGTAAGGACGGCAACCCTTACAAATGTCCACCCTAAAGTTAAATTTTACCTCCTTAAAATAAGATCACCTTACAACTAAGTGACGTATAATCCATTTGTCATATTTATTACCACTTGCATGCAATAAACACCGTCTTTTCTAAAATCCTCCCTTCTTTTCAAACATCCCGCCTGAGTTTATAAATAGATCCAAGTCTTGACTCGCTCAGCTTAGCGGAGGAATCGTGCTCGTGGTCCAAGATTAATGCCTGAGAAAATCTATATTTAGATTCTGTGTCAGAAAAATGAATTCTCCTATTTTCACGACAAGGACGTTGTTACATTTCTCTTAAGTTTTCTTCCACAAAAGCTGTTTTTTTCGTTGATATTAAAAAATCAAAATAAACATTTTCAACCCTAGTTCAAACCCAATATCGGGTCAAGTTCAGGTATAACCTCAATAATCAAGGGTACTTCTCGATTATTTTAAATCGCCGATTAGTTGGCAAAGCCTTTGATACTAAACGCGTGTGTCTTTAAAATTAAGTTCAGCTAAAATTTAATTCTTGCAAAATTTACTTTGTATTCCAATTCTTTAACAATCCTCTGATAATTCCGTCCAAAAATTATTTTTAAATAAACAGTGATTTATATAAAAATAAACAATTTCCAAAGTTTTTGTAGTAACTGCAAAAAGTGCAAGTGATGTATAAAAACTGGATTTAGTTTCATTTTTGGAAAATGTGCGCGCGACTTCTGGCATGTCCTTTGTGTTCGCAACCTGGTTTCCTGACTCTAGATGCTCTCCGAACTGGTCTCGTTAGCGTAGCGACTCGACCACTCGTGTGTCCAGTTTGCAATGAAGTTTTATTGGGAATTGACAAACTCACGATCCACTTATTCGGCCACACGATTAATCAAAATAACGCAAACTTGAGCCACGAATCTAATGTGGAAACTACTACCAACAACGTTCAGATTCTTCACAACATTCAGACAATTCCTTTCCAAGCATGGAGTTTACTCAAAACTCAGAATATGAAAATTCCCCAGGCTGGAGAAATCCAGGAAAAAATTCCCACCATAAGACAGGAACGAGAATCCTTCCCTCCAAAAGAAAACAAGACCCGGGCGAATACTTCTGAAAATCAGGAACAGAAACAAGGTCGACTGATTTTCCTACAAAATTTGTCTTCTGAGCAGATTTTTCCTACGAATCTGGGACATAATGAAATTGGAAACAGAAATTTGAATTGTGGTTTTCGGGAAAGTCGTGAGAGTGTAATTCCCCAACAGAAAAATCAGGAGAGACAGATAAAAACTTCAGAATCAAATTTGATTCAGAATAATTCGAATCCGATTCAAAATGATTCGAATCTGATTGAAAATAGACCTTTGATTCACCAGAATGAAAAATCTGTTCCCAATTTGCAAGTAGGCACGATCCAGGATTCTTGGTTTCAGAATAATTCTCTGATGATTGATCAGGAGAGTTTAGTTGTTAGGGAACCTTCTAAAAATTTGGAAACTACTCAGGTTTCAAATTTGTCAATTAATGGAAATGCTGAAAAAAGTTCTTTCCCTGCGAAGCCTTCTGGATTGACAAATTCAAAAAACGGGAATGAGTTCCCAAATCAAGAGAATGAGACTGGACTGAAGAATTCCCCAGCTGAGAATGATGAAAGCAAGAAAAAAAGCCCAAATGAGATTCTTCCTCATTTGAAAAATGTTAGGCTGCTGGCTTCGAAAGAAAAGATGGAAAGATGCAATATTTGTGGTTATAGGTTCGATGATAGGAAGATCTTGATTCTGCATAAACAACTGGTCCATATGATTGCAGAAAAGGATTTGAATGTCAGGCCTGAAGATTTGTTAAAAAATTACCCTTGTCATTTGTGTTCAAAAGTTTTTAAGATGAGGGGAAGTCTGATGGTTCATATGAGAGTGGCACATACTGGTTATAATTTAGGTATATTTTTTATATTTTTTCATTACTGAATTATTTATATTTCTTGTATTTATTTGTCTATTTCGGTGTAGGTTCTTTAACAAAAGATTTTGAATTGTCACCAAGCAATGAAAATGGTTACAACTGTCCAACTTGTGGAAAGAATTTTAAGAAGGTACTGATCTGGGTTCTCAAATAATCTAAGGCATTAACGAATATTCTGATTTCAATAAAAATACTTGCAGGAGCAGCATGTGACGCAGCATTTAAAAACCCACGAGGGAAAGCAATGGGAGTGTGATGTCTGCAGTAAAATGTTTACAACCAAGTATTTTCTAAAAAAACATAAAAGGCTTCATTCTGGCGAGATGCCTTACAAATGCAACATTTGTGACAAAACTTTCACCTTTCAACAATCTTATCACAAACATAGATTGTACCACAAAGATGATAAGCCACACACTTGTACCACTTGTGGAAGATCTTTCAAAGAACTCTCGACTCTGCATAATCATGAAAGGATACACACAGGAGAAAAGCCTTTCGCTTGTGAAACTTGCGGTACATTTAATTAATTTTCAAATAAAAGCTTTTAGAAGTTTCTTTTAACAAAATTTAAAATAGTCTTGTGAATGTAGAAGAGCTGAGAGTAACTAATAAGTGTTGGATTCGCGTTTTTCTGTTTTTGTTTACAGTTACTAACACAATAACTTGGAGTACCTTTCGAAAATGTTTTAATACTGCGATGACAGAAGATTGATGCATGAGTAATAACAGTTGTGATATCCAGAGTGGTGAGTTTTTGGTCAAACTGTTTAGAAACTTAAATACCTTCCAAAGGATAATTTCGAGAACGAGTTTCTGCAATATTTTTAAAAGAAAAGAGTTTTAAAAGATTTCTTTTCCAAAGGAAAATGTTTTCGACAACGAGTCTCTTATTTGGTGCATCGAAGGATACACACTGGAGTCATGCCTTATAAATGCACAGTTTGTGAAAAAAGCTTCAGATACAAAGTAAGTTATTTCCATTATTAAAAACTGAGTTGATTTAAAACTTTATTTTTTAAATGGTAATAAATATATAAGTACATATGTCAATTTTGTAGGAAAAATGAGCCATTTTTCTTATTAAAAACTTTCAAAGTTTGATTATCGTAGTAAAAAATATAAATGAGAATCAAATAATTCAAACAGAGAAAAATTAAGTTTATGAAATTTTTACTTTTTTAGGTAAGCCAAAGAACTCACAAATGTCAAGTACCTCAACCTGAAACTTCAACACAAAATTCAGAAACTATAATCCAAAGATTACTTCAAAATTCGGAACTGAAAGAAACCAAAACTTTTGAAGTGCAACCACATCAAATTGATACTGATTGCAGCGAAGGAAATAAATTCATATTGTTGGTAAATACAGAAGGTCAACATATTCTAACCAGAGAGTCTGATGTGAAAAATGCAGAATCAGTGAATGAAAACTCCAATGCAAAACCTGCAGAAGTTCAAAATTCACAAAAGGAGAAGCAGAATATTTGGATACAGGAGACGAATAATATAAGTTTCAAGGATTCAATGGACGTTTCTACAAAAGAACAGACTAACAATGCAAAATTGCATTTGGAGGATCCACACGATTTTTTTTCAATGGTTATGTCGCCACTGGAGAATGATTTATCCAGTCCTTCAGCGGAAATGGAACATTTGAGACTCTCGAGTCCAGTTGAGAGAGAAAATGGAAATAAGACCACTAAAATTTTTTCGCCAAGTCGAGATAGTCTAGAAATTATAGGGATAGGGGACAGTAATGTGGAAAGATTTGAGGAAAATCATATCGGTGGGTCCCTGAGAACTATAGATGAGTCTCTAAATGAACTAATTTATGGAATTAATAGAGACTAGTGGGTGGGATACTTTAAATGTTGTTATTGAATAATCAATGTTTGTGAATGAGAGAGTTCTGCGTCTATAAATAATTTATCGATTGTTACCAAATCTTTTTTTATTATACCCTTTTCACTGTTTTCAGAGATTCGAGCAAATTTTAATGAAACTAATAGCATGATATGCAGATGTAGACATTGCTCTATCATTTAATTAATGTAATAAAATGAAATAATCGGGATAAATAAAAAATAGTAATAAGATTGATTGCACTATTTAATAATATTTTATTTAATCGCTTATTGAGTACTGAATAAAATTATTCGTTGGGTCAATTAGTTTCGTAATACGAATTTTCTACAAGCGACATTTACTTGTTTATTTTGTTCTCAGAACATTTTCCCTACCTAAAGTTTTTGGCCAAACCACTATCTCATTTGTCTTTGGTTTCAAAATTTCTATATTTTGGGTCGCCGTTTTTTAATTATGACGATTCAATCCCGGTAAGAAGGCTTGAATTGAAAATTATTGAAAAATTTCATTCATCCAGTGGTAACGTGAGAAATATTGAATACTTTTGGATCCCGTTTTGAATCTCCACAGCAGTTGAAGTTATCTCTTAAATTGAATCCCTTTCTGTACCTAGCGCCGACAATATTGTTCTGAATACTACAAAGGAACCAAGAAATAGACCAATTTTAATCACTTTTAATTTAGCAAATTTTGCTATTTTATTTACTGTTTTTCTAATCATAGTGAGGTAAAAAGCTTTTTTAAACATAGCATCTAACAAATGTTTTTTTTTTTTAATTTTTTCATTATATGATTGTAATTGAAAATATTTGAACAAAGTGAACATTTTACGATAAAGAGATGTATTTTTGTATATAATCCTACTAGATTTTGAAAATTTCATGCTTTTGGAGCGCGTTGCGATCTAATGCTTCAAACCAAACGAAAATTGTTTTTAATTTACTGGAGGTTATTACGTCTGTGGCAGCTCCGATCGGCTTTAAAAGGGATTGGAATCTTATTATTTTCGCCGCCTAATGAGGTTTAAAAACCGAAGAACAGAAACCGCATTCTTAGGAATTCAAAATTTGTAATACCTTTTGATGCAAGGCTTAATATATTCTTACCGGGAGGGTTAGGTGAGATTTTACGGTTTAAGGTTATGTTCACTTATGTTTGTCCGTTTGTACGGGTTTCAAAATGGTTTCGAAAATGATATAAACAATGTTATTTTCTTCTCTTAATTGAAATCAGTTTAATGAAAAGGAAAATTATTAATCAACAATGAATAAAACAGGATCAACCTCTCAATCAAGTGACAAAGAAAATAAAAATTCTCCTGAAGAATGGCCTGGATTTAAAACAAAACACTCTGGAGGTACTTATTTTTTTTTATTTTGTCGTCAGTTCTTGCCATTTTGCACCAATTTTATTCCAATTTCGAATTAAAAGTTTCTCTAAACAAGCTCATTCTTAACTCAGCTGGTTTGAAAACTTTCTAAACGGGTATGGTTTAATTATTTAGTGAAATAACCTTGAAAATAACCTCATTTTTATTTTATTTCTTATATGAAAAAGAATTTATCTTTACGATTTATGAAATTTCCTTATATATTATTTTAACATTGTGATAACGGTTACTTCATTTTAAAATAGTGAGCATGAATATTTTCCCATATTTAATAAAGACAGCCGGAAATTTGAATTTATAAGCTATATAAATCGTACCTGTACGATTTATAGAATTTTGTTATACAGTGTCCTACCCTACCTGGAAAACCTGGCATTGTCAGGGAATTTTTATATACCTGAAAAAAACCGGGAAATGTCAGAGATTTTTTTTAGAGTGCGCTTAATTGTTAAAAATTGAATAACGATGATTCTCCATTTGTAAAAGTAACTTCGTATTACTATATTTAACTATTTTATTTAAATTTTTTTATTTTTATTATTTTTTTATTAATTGTTTTAACTGAATATTTAACGATGTCAGTTGAATATGTCAACATTTTAGTTAAAAATGTATCTCTTTGGTTAAGGGTTAACGTTTTTAACAGAAAATTCGTCTTTTGTGGTAGAAATTCATCTTCTTGTTTGAAAGTTCAATAATTCTAATTAAAGATTCGTCATTTTATTTGAAATTTTTCTTTTTGGTTTAATATTCAATTATTTTAGTTAAAGATTTTCATTTTAGTTGGAAATTTGTAATTTTAGTTATAAAATTCCTTACTTTTTTTGAAAAGGTAACTTTTTTTGCAAATTGTTTTTATTTGATTGAAAAGGACTTTTTTACCTGAAAATGTAACTCCCAATTGAATATTTCCTCATTTTAGTGAAAAATTTGTCTCTGTTTGGTAGAAATTATTCTTTGCTTGAAAATTCATATTTTTGGTTGAAAATTAACTTATAATAATTAAAGATTCGTCATTTAAGCTGAAAATTGAGCTTCTTTGTTTCAAATTCAACTACTCCAGTTGAAGATTGATAATTGTAGTTAAAAATTCCCTGCTGTGTTTTGAAAATTAATTGCTTCTTTTTTCAAAAAGAATTTATTTACCTGAAAATGTAATTATTCCAATAGAATATTTCCTCATTTTAGACGAAAATTCATCTCTTTGGGTACACATTAATTTTTTTACTGCAAATTTAACTTTCAATTTTTTTTGGCAATTTATCTTTTTTAGTTGAAAAATTCACATATTTTGTTGAAAAATTGTCTTTTTGGTATAAATTCAGGTATTAAGTATTATTATATTTAACTATTTCATTTTTTGTTAAAAATTGATCGTTTTAATTCATAATTCAGCTATTTGGTGGAAAAGTATTCTTTTTTAGTTGAAAATTTAAATATTTTTCATTGAAAGATAATTTTTTTTTTGAAAATTAAGTTTTTTGTTTTAAAATTAATCTTTTTCTTTGAAAACTCATATTTTTAGTTGAAAATAAATCTACTTGGTCGATACCTAAACTCTTTTGTTAAAAATTTATCTTTTTGTTTTAAAAATCATTTGTTCCAGTTGAATAATTATCATTTGAGTTGAAAATTCATCATTTTGGTTGAACTTTTTGTATAGAAAATTAATTTTTTAACTGAAAATTTAACTATTCCATTTATGGTTTAAAACTGATATTTTTCATTTTAAAAGCCAACTAACTGGTTCAAAGTGGATATTTTTTGTTGTTGAAAATTCATGTCTTTTTTTTAAATCTTTTTTGGTTTAAAATTGATTTTTTTAGTTGAAAATTAAATTACTTGTCTAAAAATTCATCAATCTTGTTGAAAATGCAATATCTTTACTTAAAAAGTTACGAAGTTGAAGTGGTTTAAGTTTAATTTAATATATTACCCGCATTAATTTTACCTAAATATGCACTGAATTGTAAATATAAGAAGTTATAAATAAAATAATTTGAAAAAGCTTTCTAAATTAAGCCTATTAATTTAATTCCTAGAAACTACCAAAATAATTATTCATAATAAACTCACGAAACTGTGTACATCTTCCGAGTCGATTGTTTTAAGAAATGTTAAATTGTCGAATGGCACCGTAGCATATAAATGTAATAAATTGTTATATCGTATACTTAATTTCAAAATAATGAACAATAATTTTTCTTAAATGTAATAAAGAGAACAGGAAATTTGAATTTCAGAGCTACTTGAAAAAGTAGTGCCTCTTCTTATAATGGAACTCCATCGCCTTGAACCCTATTTTGAAGGTTCTGCTGGGTTTCCTAAAATCCAGGTGCTTAATATGCCTAATGTGAAACTGCGTCAAGTTGAATTACTTGGAATTATAAGAAAAATTACTTCCAGAAGCAGACTTGATCTGACGAGTAAGAATCCTTTTTGGAATATTTATCAAATTTAATTAATTTGAAAACGCTCTTTTCAATGTGAAATTTTTTTTAATAATTCTAAACTATCTGAACCTTTAGATCTTAGAGATTCTATTTATTTTTCTAGGGTCGAATAAATAAATATATCTTTAAATAAACCGAAAAGAGTGCATCACAATATCAGGCCTCAGACTCACTTTAGAAATGAAAAATAGTGTAAAAAGTGTCACAAATTAAAAATAATGTCAAAATAGTGTCATAAAAATGGTTAAGTATTAAAAATTAACTTAAATGTTTATTTAAAATGTTTTTTCTTAGTCTATAAATGACCAATATTCCTATTTATTTACCGCAAGCTTCGGTCTTTCTCATTTTTCTTAGTTTTTCACATAAATTCGAACTGAATTAATAGAACCTAATAAGAAAATCTAACCATTTTTGGTTGAAAGTTCATTCTTTTCGGTTAAAAAGTCATAGTATTAAATTAATTGTGAAAAATGCATTCCTTTAAGTTTAAAATCGAATTATTTCGATGAAAATTGAACAGTTTTATTAAAGTCACACTTCTTGGTTGAGAATTCATTATTTTATTTTATTTCATTTTTTCTTTTGTTGAAAAGTCGTCCTTTAACCTTGAAAACTGAAGAATTTGATTAAAAGTTCTTGCTTTCTTGGCTATCCAATTTTTTCAAATTGAAAATTCAGCTTTTTGGTTTAAAAATGTATCTCTTTCTGTAGAAATGTCATATTTTATGGTTGAAATTGCAACTCTCTATTTCTAGAGTAATCTGTTTCGGTTAAAAATTGACTTTTCTTTGTTGAAAATTCACATTTTTGGGTTGAAAAGTATTACTGATTTGTTGAAATTTCGTATTTTTAATAAATAATTTTTTGGAAGTGCAACTGTTTGGTTGAACATCAATCTGTTTTCGTTAAAAATTCAAGTATTTTGTTTGAAATTCATTTCTGTTGGTTAAATTAAATTGTTTTTTATTTTAAATTGAACTATTTTTTATTGAAATATCGACTATCACATGCTTCGTTCAAAATTCGTGTTTTTACGTTGAAAATTCAACTCCATGGTTGAAAGTTGAACTACTTTCCCAAGAGTCCATTTTTTTAAAGATTCATAATTTAAGTTGAAAATTCGTTTTTTTTGTCCTAAACATTCATTTTTTAACTGAAAATTGAACGTTTTGTTGCAAATTTATATTCTCGTCTGTTTGGCTTAAAACTTTATCAATTTGGTGCTAAATTAAACTGATTTATATAAAAAACTTCTTTTTCATTTATTGTCACCAATGGAAATTTAACTACTCCAGTTTGGGTAGAAATCGATTTTTTAATTAAAAAATTTAACTATGCAGTTAAAATCTGGTAAGAAATAAGAAAAATATAAACTAAAATTTATTCAAAAAAATTTGAACTAACATTACATCCGTTGTTTAAACTTTTTACTTTAAAGTTGATTTAATATGTTGAAAATTCAACTATTTTGTTAAAAGTTGATGTATTTTGTGGAGAATTCATATTTTTTGGTAGAAAATAATTGATTGAATATTTATTTTTTCGTTTTCAAATTTCAAATTTGGTAGAAAGTTCATCCTTTTTGGTTAAAAATGAAACTGTTTGAATAAAAATTAATTTGGTTTGGTTGAGAATTCTTTTCTTTTTGTTGGAAATACGTTCTATAAACTGTTATATTTTTTGTTGAAAATTTGTCTTTTTTTGTTTAAAAATTCAATGACTTGGTTGAAATACTTTGTTAGTTCTTAAGAAACAGTCTAGCGTTATTTGTGGATGGGGGTATCAAATGTAAATGACCCTAACAGAGGGTGGACATTATTTTAGCCACATTTAGGATAATAATAATTGTCCAGAAAATAAATCTTTGAAAAATTCTAGGAAACTACTTTTTAAAATTTTATAGTTGACGATGGCACTGGAAAGATTCAAGTATTATTACAATTTTCGCAAATGGGTGAAATGAAGGAGGAACGGAAACTCATAGACGCGAAATTCCAGAGATTCGAAAAAATCGCTGTGTTACAAAAACGCGGCCTAGAACACATGCAAGTTAGTACATTGAATTATCATCTTCTATGAATTTCTAATTGAAAAATTTAAAATTCTCACAGTATAAATCGATTTCAGGATTTGGAGAGAAGGTGGAGGCAGGAAACTAAAAATGGAACCCTTGGCATGAGTTTTAAAGTTTTCGAACATGTCCATGTTATTGGCACTATTCACGTGGACTTTGGAAACCACAATTTAAACAAAAGGAGTCTTTGTCTCGATACTGCTAAATTTGTAAAACCTGTAATCCACGCTAAAAGGATTTATCATCTAAGCGAGGAGGAATACAACGAAAAACTACAAAGTTGGATTTCAGGAGTCGTCAGGGAAAGATATCAAAAACTTTAAACGTATGTAATAGAGTGTAAATAGTTTTTTATTTTTGTAAATAAAGCTGCTCGCTGCAGTAAAAGGCCAAACAATTATTTCTGGGCTTATCTTCTTAAATTTACACTAATTTCATATTTCGTGCAATTTTCAAAACGAAGCTAAAAACAAAAGTTCCACCTGAAAACGCATTTAGAACGCTTTACGATAAACAAATTGTCACACTTTCTAAGTATCTAAATTTGAATATATCGAACATTACAAACCTCAAAGTCGATAATTTGAAACATGAAATGCTTACCAATAAAAATTAAAATGATTGGTAAGAAGCAGAATAATTAAAGGAATTTTTAAATTTACACCTGTCAAAACCCTGGTCTCAAAAGGGAATACAATGTTAAACTTAGAAAACAAAACGTTCAATATACAGGGTTATTTTTTTTAATTGAAACTTTCAAATACCATTTAAGATTTCGAATTTGCCCCCAACCCCCGGGGGCGGTGTGGGGGAACCGATTTTGACATCAGTGTAAGTCATTCAACAAGTATTTAGCCTCACAGCCCGATGGCGCTGCTATTACGAAAGAGTTTTACCCATCGTGCAGCACATTCTTTGAGTAGCCTACTGTCAAAGTTTCAGTCAATTCCCTACATTAGTGTCGTTTTGATAGCCTTTGGAAGCGAGCGTGTCGGTCAGTTTTACAAAAGTGGAAAAAGAGCAATATCGTTCGGTGATTCGATTCTTGTTTTTGGAAGGGAAAACGCGCAGCGAAATCAAAGATCGCTTTGATGTTGTGTACGGTGACTCTTCTCCTTCGATTGCGACCGTCAAGAATTGGTTCAACGAGTTTGTTCGTGGCCGCACATCGGTTTTTGATGAGCCACGCCCAGGTGCCCCAAAAACGGCTAATACTCGTACGGAGGAAAACGTAAAAAAATCCGCGATCTCGTGTTGGCAGACCGCCGATTGAAGGTTCGCGAGATAGCTGAGGCTGTAGGCATCACAGAAGGAACGGCGCATCATATTCTACACGAAGAACTGGGCATGAGGAAGCTATCGGCACGATGGGTGCCGCGTTTGCTCACACCTGACAACAAGCGCAACCGTGAGACAACATCGGCGACGTGTTTGGCGCTGTTTAAGCGCAATCTAGCGGAGTTCTTGCGTCGTTTCGTGACCGTCGACGAAACATGGATTCACTGGTACACGCTAGAGACCAAGGAACAGTCAAAACAGTGGACTTTACCCGGCGAACGTGCTCCGAAGAAGGCGAAGACTTCTATCGGCCGGAAAGGTGATGGCCACCGTTTTCTGGGATTCACGAGGTGTGATCCACATCGATTACCTTGAGAAGGGTAAAACAGTTAAACAGTCACGGGGCTCTGCTATGCCGACTTATTGGGCCGATTCGACGCCGAATTGAAGAAAAAACGGCCCCGTTTGGCGAAGAAAAAAGTGCTGTTCCACCACGACAACGCACCGGCTCACACCTCCGCCGTCGCCGTAGCCAAATTGGTCGAATTGTGCTATGAATCGCTGCCCCATCCACCGTATTCTCCAGATTTGGCCCCCTGTGACTTTTTTTTGTTTCCAAACCTGAAAAAGTCATTCGCCGGGAATAGGTTTGGGTCGAGGAGGTCATCGCCGCCACGGAGGCCTATTTTGCAGACCTTGAGAAAACGTATTTTATGGACGGGTAGAAAAAGTTGGAGCATCCCTGGGCCAAGTGTATTGAGTTAAAAGGAGATTATGTGGAAAAATAAATTGCCACTTTTCCAAAATTTTCGTTTTTCTTTTGTAGGCTAAGTATTTATTGAATGACCCTCGTATGTACTCCTCAGAGTGATTTAATTTTGATTCATAACATTTTTTCATAGAGCGCTTACTTTTCGAGATATTTGAAAGTTTCAAGTTAAAAAAATCACCCTGCATATACATAATTAAAAATTCACATTTTTATTTTAATATTAAAATAGATGAAAAATTTGTGGTTTTAAAATCTAAATTCAAATTAGAAAGGATTTTTGTGTGGGTAATGAAAATCGTTTTTTTCCAAATGTGGCAATATTAATATAGGTGCAATATTGATTTCAAAATGAAACTAAATTCCTAAGATTTCAAGACGTGGTATATTGCATTTTCAACAAAATAGTAGTTGATTATTAAAATAAAACAAAGACACGAGTTTTCAAACTAAAACGACAAAACAGTTTCGACCAAGAAGGTTGAATTTCCAATAAAAAATACTTGGATTTTCTAATTGGGCTCTATTAATTCAGTTCGAATTTAAGAGAAAAAAGGAAGGTGTAAGAAGCCTCAAATTTAATATGAAAAGCAATGTCGATTATAAACGTTTTCGTTTAAAAAATGTCCTACAATTAAGGCTTGCCATTACAGGGATCACAGTGCAAAAGGAGGTCAAAAAAGGGGAAATAGAGTAATTTTCTCACAAAAAAGGGAGAAATAGGGAGAAGATTGAAAATTGATTTTTACATGTGAAAAAGAGCAAACAATCTTTTTATACGAAATTTTATATTTTTGAATACATAATTTTCAATGATTTTCCCATGATTTCTGCCATTAAAGAATTTATTTTAAAAAATTAAATATATTTAGGTCGTTAGAAATCCTTTCGCAGCAATATAAAAAAGTCCAAGAAAAAATAAAATGAGTTATTTGATATGTTTAACGTCGTTCTCATAAATATGTCTTTCCAAGATTTGTCATTTCTTCCATACTATAATTAATACTTTCAATGTAAATTTGAAACTACACTCTTCAGTAGAGATAAGCGAAACTGCTAAAATTAAGGTATACCAATTTGTAGCTTGACATTCAAAACAAGTAAAGAAAAAAGTTTGAAATCAATATCTTCTGTTCTTTTTTTTTAATTTACAATTTAAAATGATCAAAATTTTAAAAAATTGCCTTACTCAGAATTTTTTGAAAATGTACGATAACATGATTTCTTGGATTGAGTCATACCTGAAATTTCTTCAGCTCGAATCAAAGAAACATGTAAGTATTTTGTATTCATGGAAAAAAAAAATTTCCGTTATGTTTATAATGACCCAATAAAAAACAGGCTTTTGCACATTTTCAAACAATTTTATGTAATTGAGTAAGAAATTAATTTTCAAATTTCGTAATTTTGTATTATCTTTCACTAGTAAAAACAGTAAATATAAAGAAAAAATCGACGTAACTCTTGAACCAATAGGAAATATTTTGAAGTTGAAGTCGCTAAATTTTACTGACTTAAATTTTTATCATTTTTGTCGAATGCCAACCCACAAGTTATTTTCCTCTAAGCCCAATCGATTTGATTTATTTTAACATTTTCACTCCGCTCTACTTTTTAGTGTTCTTGTACTCAAATTAAAAATTGTTGATGTCAGAAAATTTAACATTGCAGTTGATGGATTTGGAATATTCCATATTCTTAATTTATGTATTTAACTTTATGCAATTCAACGAACAAGTATAAACCTTTTAATACTTATTTAAAAAGTACTATATATTTTGTAACTGTTCCAATTTTATGTTGGATAACAACTTTTGTTTACAATTTTCACATTTTCAATATTCTTTAAAATGTTTCAGCTTGATATTTTTTTAGAAGTATTTTTAACGGTTCGGTATTTGAAACGTGTACCTTACTCATTCATAAATAATTTATTTAAGTATTATAACTGGTTTAATTATTATTCAATAATGGGTATACTTATTTCAGAGAATTTTCCGAGTAATTCAAATATATTTTCAAATATCGTATATTTGAAGAAAAAAGGGGAAGTTTTTGAGAAAATGAAAAAAGGGGGATTTCATGAAAATACGGAAAACTAAGAAAAATTGAAATAAAAAATAAGCTTTGGAATACGGATTTACGAAATTTGAAATTTTTCAATTTTTTAAAACGCTATTAATTGAAAAATGTTCTCAGAATAAAGATTTCGTGACAAATTATTCTATTTTTAGTGTTCCCAATTAAAATGTTACAATTTTTATGGTTTGAATTTCAATTTTAAAAGTTTAATTGTGATTAAAATTGAAAGTAAGTATAGCAAAATTTGAGGCCTGATAACCACTTTGCAATTGTGGTCAGAGCGTACTTAGAATATGCTTAAAAAAACATGTCAACAAAAGTAGTCGGTAACGGTAATTTTTTTTACCGTCACCGACAGCACACTGTGTTCTCTAAAATTAGGTTTGGAATAGTAAAATAATAATTATTTTCTAGTAATTCTTTATTTACTATAAAACTATGCACTGTGCCTTCAACAAATAACTGAGAGAAACTCTCGAGTGTCCAAAAGAGGATACTTTACGTGGATGTAGCGACGTCGAACAAGAAATGGGAAATAAAATACACGGTACGGCCGAGACGACGCTGCATGTAATCTATTTAAAAAATCTCGGACGAACGCCTTACAAAAAAAAAAAGATTTCACTTTAAAACGAAATACCGATTCTCCTTGGTGCGTTGATTCCCTATTGTTACATGTATCGATCTCGATATTCTACAGAATAGTGGGGATTTGAATTAATTTAAATCTCGGCACGGATACCGCCTAATACTGCAGCCACAGTTCGAAGCCCGCGGCCGATTTTTTTTTTACCGCTACGTTCATCATGTATTCATTCCGCAAGAGTGTTGCTCATCGATCGTCGACAACTGATCCCCAAAGGCGAGAAGAGCCTGATACGAAGTCAGTACCCGATAAGGATTTACAAAAGTTACATTCGAAGCTTAACCGTTAACGCTATATACTCTTATAAATTCATGCAAAAAGGCCACTATACCTATATACTCCTCCGATCATAATGGATACAAATCTTGAACATTTACACAATAAAGGATCGCTACTAAGTTTCTCTAGTTTCCCTCTGTAAGGCTCTTTACGTACGCAGTGTTGTAAAAAAAGTAATCTTCGATACTTTTTCCCTACCTTAGTGGCATCACCGAAACATTCTAAAATAGGATCATACACTCTCGAAATTCAAAGAAATAAGATACGTTCGAACAAAGCTGTATTATTTACACAGTATTTACAGCTCAAATCAGCACGACCTCTGCGAGAAGCATTTCTCTGATTGACACTTTGATCCCCAGTCGGAAATTATTGATGATATACAGAAACTTCATAAGACGTCGATGATCATTTCAGAAATTCAGAGAAACCGTTTCGCCAGAGCGCAGATCTGAGAATGAGAAAAAAAACCGTCTTGGACTCTGTCGCGTAACGCACGGGACAAAAAAAACTCTGGCGGCACGAAGAACAGACTAAATACGAGATTTTTCGGCAGCTCTGAGGTTTATCATTGAAGCTATTTTGGATTTTCGAATATAATTGGTCAATTTTCAGAGCCAATGAGCTGCCAAGCACGCCAACAAGTCTTATGACTTTCTCTTACAGATTCAGATTGATATAAAATGCGACGCTTCATTTGGAAAGCAGATCCGCTGGCGACCGCCAGTCACATTAAACTCTAAAATACGCTAACTTCATTCCTGTGTATTCACATTAACGTTTAATAATATTAGTAATAATAATAATAATAATAATAATAATAATAATAGCGATTGTAGCAATAATCAACCCATAGCGGAGATGGCCTCCCCCTCCTCTCGTTCCTAATTTTAAATCGCAATAGTTTTTTCTACAAGAGTCTATATTATTTTCAACAAGTTATATGGGTAATATTAACATAACAGCCAGCCAGCAGAGCGAAGATTATGTATCTTTTTTTCTCATTTCCCGTCACGCCAAAAAGGTTTGTCTAATATGACAATAGCCAATCGATCAAAAACGTTTTGCCATCTCATTCCCATTAATTCATTACACATAGGAAGACTAATTACATCGAAACGAATGTAGAAACTAGACAGATTTTACTATTTTTCACCTAAAAATGTCAGTCAACTACTCTAAAGACACATACAAGCGACTGAAGCACGCCAAGAGTGAGAAAGTTGAAAACTAATCATTAAGCATACTTTCACATTAAAAGAATCTCTCTCGAAGTTAATGTCTCCAAAAACCACTCTGGTGTTGTAGGTCGTCGAAACTAATCACTTTGCTTTTTGAGTTGGCTCCTGGTTTTAGTATGCATACGCGACGCTAAATGTCAAATCAAACAGCAGATAGGTTTAGTAAATTATTTTTAATTCGTTTGAACTCCTTTGAATTCTTTTGAATTGCATGTAGTCCTTTTTTAATCTCTTTCAAGTTTGTTGAATTCTTCAAAATTCCATTGAATTCCTTGCATTATTTATAATAATTCCAGGAAGTTGAAAGAATTCAATAGAATTTGAAAGAATTTAAGGCCATGCAAAAAATTGAATGTAAATTAAAAGGAATTCAAGCGAAATAAAAATAATTCTAAATAATATACTAAAACGAGGGGCCAGCTTAAATAAGAAAGTGTTTTTTTTGGACCTACACTCCAAGAGAGGTTCTTTTAACATTAACGTATCGATTAATTTCTAGTTCATTGCACAAGAAAATGATGAGAATTTTCTATTCAAAAGAATAAAACTCCAGATATCTCTAGGTTTGTAAAACTTCCACTCGCAAAAGGAAAAATATCTAATCTCTCCCGAGTTTAATTACCAGAATACTACTGCTATTACTACTACTACTAATAATAATATTATTATTATTATTATTATTATTATTATTATTATTATTGTTGTTATTATTATTATTTGACAGGTTTTGTCACTGCCTTTTGGAATGCCAAGGTATGGATAAATAATCGCAAAACGTGGTTTGTTCGACTGTCCAATGAGAAAGAAGGAAAGATATGATTAATAGGTGTCAAGAGTTTTCGCGCAGGATTTGCCTCCGATGCTGATCCATTTAGATTCTCTTCTTGCTGGTTAACGAGTCGGAAGACATTTTGCGTAGAAGGTGTGTCTCCTTTTTTTGTTTTGATTCGGTGATCTTCTGCTCCTGGTGCTGTGCTTCTTCAAAACGAAAACTAACTTCCGATAGTAGCGCATTGAAGGAGCGGACGAATCGGAAGGTCATGCGGTAGGGACTAGCAATTGTTGGGATCAGGTGGTGTGACGAGGTACTCGTCGGCACGCTTATGATCTGAGAGTGCTCGCATCGTGTACGAGTCCTGAGGCAATTCGCTTTTCCTTCGCAGCAGTGGTTTCGATTTATTCGTGATGGTCATTTTCTTAACCTGGAATTTCGACAAACAACCAAAAAAGCAAGATTATTATCTACAATTATCGACGGTTTGTCTTTTAGAGGGTGATCACTAAAATCATTGAAAAAGTCCGGTCATTTTCGGGTTATTCTAACTTTATTCTTTCAGATTTCAAGACTGGAGGATTAATAATTTTAACTACTTAAAATAAAATATCAGAATTTACGAATCTTATCGGGCACAATTTTAAGTTCGAAGAGATTTGATTTTAAACGTTCAGTATTGTGACATTTCTAAATTGAAGCCTTATGAGTTTTACTATTTTTAGTTTTACAATTACAACACGTTTCAATTTCAACAATTTTTATTACAAGCGTTCATATTTCAGAACATGGACTTGTGACTTTCAAAACCACAAAACGGAAGTATTACTTTTCGAGATTTGAATTTGAGTTTGAAAATTACTCAAATATAGCGGCATTCCATTTCAATTTCTTCAATGAAACCGCCGGATCATAATTAAATTTTAATCATAATTAAAACAAAAACAAAAAATTATTAAAATCTTGAATTAAAATCTCATTTTTGGGTTCAAAACGTGAAAATATATTTATTTTTGGTGTACACTGGATAATGAAGGTTTATATAGAATAAAAAAGTATATAAAATAAAAATAAAAAAACAACTTCTGTTTCAGTTACGGACGCTATCGTGTACACAATCGGACCAATTCATCAGTAACATGCTTCAGTTCACTCCGCCATTTTCTAACTTTTTCAAGCTTTTTTAAAAATATTGTTAAAAAGTTGCCTCAAATATACCTTTCAAATAAACTGTCTATGCCACTTCCTTTTCGTAAAAAAAATCCCGCAAAATCAAATTTTTTTGAGGTTCACGCCAGAAGACCCCCTTAAATGCGCATTTTTTCCCTCTTAAAAAAAGTTGTAGCTCTGTTCCTTTTTTAAATAATTTCAATAAATAGGAACTTTGAAAAATGATGAAATTCCGCCTTTTTCCAATTCAACTCTCTCTAATTCACTGAATATTAAAAACATTCACTTCTAATTTTAAGGAATTATAGTTTAAAGTATTCAGTAAGCGGTACAATAGTTTTAAAATATTTGTTTGTTATGAAAAATGGTTAATAACGTTTTTCTAAGTATGTATACAAAAATGGATCCAGTATTTTCAATCGCAGTCTATCGATGTAACTTTAAGCTATCAAAAACTTCCAGCAATAACAATAATTTCGGTGCAGAAATAGAGAAAATACTAAAAATATTGCACATAAAAATCTTTAGAATAGATTCGTACATCGTACGGGTAAGAGCTTATGCTCAAAAAGTGTAACGAAATTGAGTGAATTTCAAAATACAGATAAAGAAATAAATTGTTTTAAAAATAACATCTTTTGAATGCATTCCTCGTGTTAGAAAAAGAAAGGAAGACAGGAAGAAAACTGGAAAGAAAATGTTCGAAAAACAAAGCGGTACCAGATATTAAATTTTGTTGAACAATAAAACTACTTATTTCTTATACTCTTTTTTAGAAAGAAAATTAATACGATCATTCAATGAACTAAGGACATTTTTTAATGGAATTATTATGCTTTCTTATAGAATATTATCAGTTACTGTATTCACATTCATAAAAAATGAACATATAATTTTATAAGAACTGAATTCGTTTTTTTATCGATGTTGGATAATTCAATTTCCCAGCTTTCCTATATCGCCCTGCCTACCAAGCTAAAAGCCGCCTCTGAGTTATAATAATATGCTTGCGGCGTTGGTCGAGAGAGCTGGCCATTTTTGATAGCTTGAACTTACGTCGATAGACTTTGCGATTTAAAATATTGAAATCATTTTCGTATACTTAATTAGAAAAACATTATTAACAATCTATCACACTAAAACAAATAAGCGCGAGTTGAAGTGGAAAAAGACGGAATTTCTTCAGTTTTTAAAATTTGCGTTTATTGAAACTTAAATTTTTAAATGATTTTAAAACTAGCTAGCCTAAGTTTTTGGAATAAATTAAAAAGCTTTATGAATACGAAAATATCTTGATGAAGAGCATTTCAAATTTACCTGTTTCGAAATAGAAGCTATTTAAGTGGCAAACATTTTTATTTTAGAGCCTTCACTGTTGTATAATTTGTCCAAATATCGAATATTTGAATTTTAAATCATATGTTTTGGAGCAATTTAAATGTAACATATTTCAAATGCCCACCGGTGTTTACAATTTAAAATAAAATTACAGAATAATGGTGTTTGATTGGAAATTGTTACCATTCAGACGCCATCAATTTCACATGATTATACAGCTTCTATTAAAGCATTTGTGAATTGTGTCTCTAACATTAAATACTTCTAAGATTTTTTAAAGTTCGAAATTTACCCATTCAAACTCAAGGCTTCCAAGCATAATGAATAATGTAAAGGAATTGTCTACGTGTACCAAAATTTCGGTACGCGGATCCGCGGCCTAATTTAAAATCGAAAATGCTTGAAACTGTATAATTTAAGATTGAAATCATCGTTTAACATAGACGTCCCACTAATTGTCATCACAATTTACTTACTTTTTATTTAATTTCAATGAATGTAAATTGTTTTTGCTATCATAAAATGCTGAAAATAACTGGGCTTTATCCAAATGTATAATTTTTAACATATTCTTGAATACAAATTTTTTTCTTATTGCTTCTTAGCAATTAAAAAAATGATTTCATGAGAAATTAAATAATTTTTTTTACAAAACTTGAATTAGGTCTAGTTTTAGGTAGTCTATTTTAGTTTTAGTTTTATTAGATAGTTAAATATTAGATTAGATGGATAGTTTAGTTTAGTTTTAAATAGTTTTAGATTAGAATGTTTCAACTTTTGCAATGAAAGCTCAAGTTTTCTCCTTTAAACGGTACCATAAGTAATAATACTATTGCAATTCCTGAAACTAAAATTATTATTCTTTTGACCTACTTTTTTGTGTCCGCAATGCCTACACACGTACATCCCTACAGGCAAATCAAAAGCTTGTAAAATTTACTTTAAGTTCATGTTTGTTTAAAATAAGTTCATTTAAGATTATGTCTTGCATTTTACAATAAATAGTACTAATAACAGAACTGTGTTTTTCACTATATAAGACAAAATTCCACCTTGAACATTTTGTCTTCGATGAAGATTTATTTTTATTATGCAATAAATGTTTCAAACTTCACAATAAACCGTAAAAATATTTGTATGTACAAATTAAAATACATCTTTTAAACTCTAACTACTCTTTCTAGTTACGACTTTTTGTATCATCTATAACATATCGCAGTTTGACCATTTTTAATAGAAGAGATAAATCAATAATTTCAACATTTAAACTAATATTAACACTGCAAAAATATTTTTCAGCTGGAAACATTTTATGTAATATATCGGCCTACAAACTGTAAAAACTAAGAATGTTAAACTTTATTGATTGAGAAAAAGTGAAATTATATGTTAAATTGATTTATAAATACAGCAGAAAAAAAATTCTAAAAATTCTTTATAGCTAAAAAATGTATGAGTTGCAATATAAATTACAAAGGTATGTAAAAGTTAAAATCACAAAACGCCGAATTAAATCTCAACCTTACTAGAATCCAGAATCTTTGACTCTGATAAACTCTATATTGGAAATCGTTCGAAAATAAAATCTTTCGACTGGAAAAACACCAAAAGTAAAATCTTTACATTCAAGTGCTTTAAACTTACGTATCTTCACGTTTAGAAACTTTTAGATTCAAGAGCTAATTGATTATTATAAAGAAAATGAAAATAAAAATTAGAATTACTATAAAAATAATAAACAAACCTCTTGAGCCTTTGCTTCTATCTTTTCTAAAGTCAGCGGAGCTTGGTCGTTTTCACCATCTTCATCCGGCGGTGGACTATCTACTTGCTGCATCGCCGAATAAGGTAGATTTTGTGCCCCCTTCGTAGTCAAATTATAATTCGGATGCCTCATAGCCAAAGCTTCCACCTTGGTCCACGCTTCGTCCCTCTCCTTCAGAAGTTTCTTTTCCTTCTGACGATCCTTTCAAAGAAAGGCAATCATATTTTAACTGTCTTCTCACAATTATACCATTTATAACTTCAACGTGAAATATATCATACAAATAATTGTAAAAATCGGGTCAGACATCACAGCTCTCAAACCATTAATGTACATAAGATATTCCTAAGATTTTAAGTCGAAATATGTTGCCGTTTCAATAAAAGAATTGAATTTTCAACCAAATGGTAGAATTTCTAACCGAAGGATATGAATTCTCTACCAAAAATATTACAGTACGTTTTTCAATTAAAAATAATTAACTTTTAACTATAAGAGATGAATTTTCTAGAAAATTATAACTTTTTAACCAAAAGAAATGAATTCTAAACCAAAAATATAAAAATAGACTTTTCAAATTAAAAGAATTACCTTTCAACCAAACAAGATGACTTTTAAACAAATTAGCTCAATTTTTAACCACAAGAGGTGAATTTCTGATCCCAAATAAGGAATAGTAGACTTTTCAATGACAAATAATTCACTTGCAACAACAAAAAACGATTTTTCTACCATAAGATGGTTTTAAGTAGAAATTGATCAATTTTCTATATAAAAAAAGACGAAATTTCAACACAATAGTTGAATTTTCGACCAAAAACTGGAAAAGATGAAATGTCCACCAAAAATAGAATAATAGACTTTTCAATTTGAAAAATTAACTTTAATCCAAAAATAGTTGGATTTTCTTATTAGGTAGTACTAATTAATTTCTCATTTAAGCACAAAACGAGAAAAAAAATGAATTTCTTAAGAAAATATGAGAATAGGGAAAAGAGTGAGAAATCTGTGACTAAATGAACTGCACCGAAAATTCTTAGCCAGGAAGCAGCTAGTGTTATTTCGAAATTGAAATTGTGACATTTGACCAGGAAAGTGCCCATTTTGTCGATCGTCATTTACGAGATATTCCGTGTTTTTGTAATCCAGGAACTAAAATAAGGATTTTGGATTTTCCAAAATTACCGGAAGTGGATAAATGTTATATTTGAAGACAAAATACATAACACGTGAGCTTATGGCACTCTCTAACTTCAAATTAGATTTTCTCGAAAGGCTGGTTTTTAATTTATTTGCGAAACATTTAAAGCATACCTATATTTACTTTATTACGTTAATTATTAGTAACTGATTATATAAATTTCGGTTACCTATGCACTTTTTATGTAAAATATATAAAAAGAAAGTTTTCGGTCTCAAATATAAAAGGAACTTTAGTATTTGAACGATTCATCAACACACAGATTTAAATTTATAAATGTACAGTATAAAAGCAAATTTTAAAGCTAATTGATGTTTTCCCCGGTCAGTGGCCACTCTACAAAATAAAAAAATAAACCCAACCACTTACCTGGCAGTATTGTTGCGAGCATTCGTCAAACACTTTTTGATTCATCTCCATGAAAAGTTTCAACGCGTTGTAAATAAGTCCGTGTATTGTTTTGTTCCAATGATTTCTCGAATTTCTGTACAACGCTGGGTACATAATCGGTAAAATTACAGAATAATTGTCTGATATCAGCGACATTATGTACTCGTTGTTCCAATAGTAGAGAGCTCTCTCAGCTACCTAAAAACGAAAGGTAAAATAATGTAATATAAAGAAATCAAATCAATTTTAAGTAAGTTAATTATAATTTCCGGTTTTAACTTTATACTTGATTACCAATTAAATTTAAATTTGTTTAAATACCTGGAAATGTGGGGATGATACACATTTGGCTAATTGCCTGAAGAGTGGGTCCATGACCTTTTGAAATTCGGCTGGTTCTATGACGTCTAAGATCTCTTCAAGTTCGTTGAGGAACATCACTTCCTTGGGAGAATGGGTCTTTGGCCAAAACTTCAAGAGATTTCTGATGACTGGTTCAGTCAAGGATGGATCTTTCTCCAAAAATTGAACTACGCAGTAAGCCAACTGCGGATGATAGACCGACAAAGACTTTGCTTTGTGTAGAGGTAAGAGAACCTTGAGCAAAAATACCTTATGCTCCTCTTTCAAAGGCAACGCAAAGCCGTTGATGATGCTGAAAAATTCGACTAATTGTAGGTCTTGAAACTCAGTATTTTACACCTTTATTTAAAATTACCAAACAATCTCAAATTCAGGAGCAGTTTCTGAAGTAAAGCAAATTTAATTTTGTAACATTAAAAATTAATGAATTTTAAATCGAAGTGTTAAAAACTGCATAATTTCAAGGTAAGTGTAATTTCAAATAGATGAGTTGATTTCAAATCAGAACATTGATTCGGTTTTAAATTTTTAATCACTTGAAATCTGACAAGCTTAAAACAGAAAAATATTTAATTTCAAGAATATGAAACTGTAAGCATGTAGTATATAATTTCGAAAAGCATGAATAGCGAAAATAATAATTCAATGTAAAAACGGTTTAAAATACTATGAACACGAAAAAACAGATCTCGGAAGAAAATATTTAGCTATACTTTCTAGAATTACAATATTTTTATTGGTGGTATCGTTTTAAAGAGAATAAATTAAATATTTTAAATATTTTATTTCAGACCGTAATTTTTTCTAATAGTTTCTGAATAATTTGAAAAAAAAGTTATGAAAGTTTTTCAATGAGAGCTTATTTTCTCGGTAAATGATTCTCTGCAACTTGATCTTATCTAACTTTTGAAAACGAAAATTTTAATAGCTGAAATATCAACAAAAGTAATTTATTAAAAATAGAATTTCATAGAGAAATAAGTATATAATATGATAAAAATGTTGAGTAATTCTATGAAGTAGGGCTGTAAAGAATCTTTTTCTCGAAAAAATAACTGCATTATTAATTAAAATTGCGCTATTTCTAAAAATTTCTAAGAATAATATTGTTAATCTTTTTCCCATGGGAATACTTTTTTAGTGCTGATAATATCTTAAAAGTTCTAAATAAAACTATTTCTTGAGTTGATGCTTTTGTAATTTTTTAGGAGGAACATGCGCAATTTATAGACCATAATAATGCGGGTAAAAAATTTATAAACACTTTCATATAAAATATTTTAAAAAAGAGTTCAGAAAATAACTTATTTCGTGAGAATTGCATAATACACTACAAGCTATATCATGGTTGCGTTTGGCAACTGAACGGAAATTGGAAGCAAATGGACTTATTTTTTAGGTTTATCATGTTGGTATCCCTGTTGACATTCAAAATATTGAAAGTGTTGGTTTCCTAACAAATTGACGTCCTCATGTTAAATTGCTAAATTGCACTTTAATTTTCTTCAACAAGTTGATTTATATTTATACCACTTAAAAATCGCTTCTTATATATTAATCGGTGGTGAGTTTTCACTTTATTGATTTTTATGACTTTTAAAAAGAATCTTCTATTCGTCATCAGTTTTCTGATTAAATATCTTGAATTAATAATTTAATAATTTTTTTAATAATTTTTTTTTTAATTTCTCACTTCTTTTTTGTACCAGTAAACATGTTTCAAAATCAGCAGCAATTTTTAATATTACTCTCGCTGATCCTAACGACAATTCTGACGGTAGTTTATATCGAATAATTATTATTAAATATTAAAATATTAAATGTTATTTATTATATCGTGAGTTTTCCACTCAAAATATTTAAAATGGTAAAATTTGAATGTTTCGAGGTTTGTGTCAATTTACCTTGAAAGCAGTTTAAAAAAACTCTTATTTAAAAACACGTGTTAAAATACTGAATTAGGACTGAGAATTGAGTTTGAAAAATAAAAACTCGTATCTCTAATCTTCAAGGATCAGTTAATACCGGATCTCTTTAACTCTTTTCTTTGATCTTATCTAATCGGCAACACTAGAAAAATTCAAAGATACAAGTCGAGCTTACTGATCACTGATTAATCCAAAAGAGGGAAAGATTTGACCAGCATAAAACTGCTTGTTTCAGAAAAACTCAGGCCTGTGACTTTGAATTCTCTGTTCAAATTGATCAAACAAAATAGCTGAAAGTGGGTCAAGGTCGTCGTTATCTTATTTTCAAATTTAATTCGTTTAAATACACTTAAAGTCACATTACCTTCCAAGAATTTCAAGCAGCTCAGCGATTCCGTTGTGATGCTCCGTCTCGTAAATAAACTTGTAGAAAACGTTGTTTATTTGCTTTCGAATATACGCTCTGAGGCCAAGAAACTTTCCATAGATCCTGTGCAGCGTCGTTTTAAGAAAATCTCTCTCCCGTGGGTCTTCGGAGTCAAAGAGTTCAAGAAGCTGCAGAATAAATTTGTGATCGATGTAACGCTTTGCAATTGAAGGCTGAAAGTCCTGAGACTCCAGTAGGTGCAGGAAAAATTCGTAAACCAACTGTAAATGAGGCCACGCTGCTTCTAAAGTTGGTTCGTCTTCTTCTGGATCGAATTCCGCTCCATTGGGATTTGACGAAGGGGGCAGAGTTCGAAAAAGGTTCACTGCAAACTGAAAATAAAAAGATGAATGAAATAAAACAGAGTGTCCATGAGACGGATCATTTTATAATATCAGTGATTTCAAAATTTTAGCTCGGTCAATTATTCGTATTTTTCTTTTTGGAAATTACATTTATTTTTGAAATTTTCATGTCCAACTAAAAAAAATGATTGTTGTGGAAAGTTCAATCGTGAAAGACAGAATTGTAATTCTCCTCGAAAATTTTCCCTTCCTAGTTGGAATTGCAATTCTTATGCAAAATTCCTTGTTCCAAATCTGAATTATATTTTTTTTTGCAAAATTCTCTGATTAAATTCAGAATGACATATAAGTGATTCGAAAATTTTCTTGTTTAAACTCAGAATTATAATTTTTCTCGGAAATTCAGTGTTACAAGTAAGAATTATAGTTGACCCGTTAACCGTAAGGAGGGGGGGGGGGGTCGAATTGACCCAGGCCGAAATTTGAAATCGGTGCCATTTGCGATTCAAGAAAAAAATTATACTCTAGGATAGAAGCCTCACACATAGTTTCGAGTCACTTGTATCTTTCAGCCAGCTACAGAGCATTCTCACTTGTGACGTCACGCGCTTCGAGCGGCCTTCGGGGGAATATCCTCCTCCTTATGCCCCTATAGTTTGCATGTATTGCCTTCGTTTTTTTGAATTGTTTTTGGCTTTTCGAAATGCAGATGGAATATTTGAGAAAATTGCCTGAAGACGTCAAGACCCGATATATCCAAAAATTGAAAAAAATCGAAAACTTTGATCGAACTTTGATCGGTATGCTCTTAAACATTTAAAGATATATATTTTAGTGAAAATGTAAGCTTAATACAGTTAAATATTAAATTTTCACAAAAGAAAAAAAGATTTTTCAAATAAAATACTTGTATTTTTGAACAAGGAAATGAATTTTTAAATACAATTAGGAATCTTGAATTAATTGAAAGGATTTTTAAGCAAAATTTATATTCCCCTAGAATAAATAACCCTTTTCGCAGATAGGTGGTAGCGGGGCAGTGAACTTTTCCTTTTCAGAGCGGCTCCTTTTTCATCACCTCATTTTTGACAAGGCACCTAATCAGGATGATCCTTATTCGCCAACTCAGCTGGAATGTCTATATGATACAAGCAAATTACAAACGATTGCAATAAATTTAAAATCCCAAATAATTCTTTCGCTACCCTGTAAAAAAATTTTTATGGAACTTCACCACTTTCATAGTAGGTCCGTATAATAAATATTACCTACTATCAAAGTAACGTTTTCACAGACAATAGCGAGTATCCACGTTCAGTCGGGAAATTAACTTTCAGGTTATGTTAGTTTCCAAGCAGATTCGAGAAAATCGCAATGATTAGCAAATTTGTAGGTTATGGCATTTTAACAAAAAATATTTGAATTTTCACAATTATTCGTAATTCCAGTATCCGAAGTAAAAACGTTAGTAATGGCAGCTTCAGTAGAAATTGTAAATTGCTCGTTATCAGGAATGTTACAGAAAGTAATAATTTTCAAATTATTAAATTTACATTAATTAATATTTATGCAAAGAAAAGGACATAAAAAGGAAATAAATCTGTATATAAATAAGTTATTTATTTATGTAAATATATAATATATATGTATATTTTTTACTAAAATTCCCTGTCTCAAAATAAAAATTATAATTCTGCAAGGAAATTCCCTGTCGTACTACCACTGCTCAAATAAAAACAATATTGTACATCGTGCAGGTCAATACATTTATAAATGGCTTCTCTCCGGCTTGAAGTTGGGCTTCGAAAAAGTGATGGCTTTCTACATAAATAGTCAATTCATTCATGCAATTTATATAGAAATATTTTTTTTCGAAGCCTCAGCAATGTGTTTCTTAAACCTTACTACGAAACAATATTTCATCATTTTTCTTCTTTTATTTTAAAAGCGTCTCCGAAATATGTCACCCCTATACTGGCAATGTATTTTCCCTTACACGTATACCCCCGGAGGTTCGGCCCTTTAAATTTGTATGACTTAATGAGAATGCTCTATAGGGTGCAGTCAAAGTACAGTTTGGGTCGATTTGACCCCCCCCCCCCCACGGTTTACGCATGTACTTCGACAGATGACGACGTAAATTTACTATTTTTCTTTTTTTTCTGTGCCAGCGAGAGTAAGGAGAACGCCCTTATTACTTCTTATAAATCAAAGTATAAAAATTCATTATTTATTACATTTCAATCAAGTTAGAACGATAATGGGACCACAAATATAATACAAAAATCATGGTCCTCTATGTACATATTTAGATAAAAAAATAATTTGTCGTTACTACATAAATGGTTTTGCATAGAACAATGTGTATTATTCTATCAAAACTTCCTACATTCACACCTAAAATAATGCATGAGTTTATGTTGAAAATTAAAGATTTCAATTCCGTCAAAATTTCTTGCAACATTTTTTCATTGAAAAACAAACTCTTCCCCTTTAATTTCGTTTTTGAACCATTCAACTTTGTTCATTTATCTCTGAGTTAAGAATTTTTGAAAAAATTATTTTTTTCTATGTGTTTAATTGTTTATTGTTAAATATATCAACAATAATTTTTAAAAAACACATATTGCAAAATTGTACCGTTAAGTAGAAGGTTCAAACGGGTTCAAACGGGTTAATAATATTTCTTTTTTAAATGCAGGTATAACTCAGAATTATAATTATTTTCAAATTCAAAAATGATAGATATCTTATCCAAAACCAACTGTTCTAAATCATCATTACAGTTTCAGAGGTATAATTTCATAGCCAGTATTATTATTCACATAACATGTAAAAGTTACTACTTGTTCATTCGAGAAAGTAACCAAGGAGATAAAGAAGGAATAACGAGATTTTTCACGAAAATAGGGAAATATATTTTTTTAAGTAAAAATAATGTGGGTACTATATTGAATTCAATTTAAAAGACTTCCAGCCAAGTAGTTGAATTTTCATCTAGAAAAAGATAAATTTTCATCAAGAAATGGAATGCTTAATACTTAGAAAACATTAAATTTCAACGAGAAAAGATAAATTTTCAACCCAACATTGAATAGTACAATTTTTAAATAAAAATTGATTTTCAAACAAAGAGATGAATTTCAAGCTAAAATAATGAAACATTAAACTGGTTTAGTTAAATTTTAAGTTAAAAACATTCATTTTTAACCAGAAAGATCAATTTTCAATTAAAATGATCAATTTTTAACAGTAATACTTGAATTTTTAACCCAAAAAAAAACGAATTTTTAATCGAAGAGTTTAACTTTCAACCAATTAGTTGAATTTCAACCAAGAAGATAATTTTTTCCCAAAAATACGAATTTTCCACCCAATAGTTGAATTTTGAACTAAAAAAAAACATTTTTCACACAAAAATGTAATTTTATTTGAAGAAATTTAATGACTGGGTCAATTAAATCCACCATCTTTAAAAAAAAAAACAGTAAATATGTCATTGCACGAAAATGTAATAGTTAAATCTACAGCCAAATTAACTAAATTTTCCAACTGGAATAGTTGAATTTGTAACCAAAAAGCAAAAACGAATTTTCAAAAAAATAGTTAAATTCAGTATCATAAAGCTATTAAAAAAAAGAAAAAATTGTTATTTTCATCACGTTTTCAGATATATAAAATATTATCTGACAATTCCGAATTTTCCAGGTGAGTAGACACCCCGAGTTTTCATAAATTTTACAACGTAAATCTTTCTCTTTAATTACAAAAATATATATTCACAATTTCTAACAAATATGTACTAATTTTCAAGTTTGAATGCGCACCGGATTTCAATTTTAAACACTAAAGAGTTTAAAATAATTAAAAAATTACAAACATCGCCAATATTATCATCATTACCAACAATACAGTCTTTTTCATTGTTCGATTCGTGATTGAACAAACTGACAGTAATAAAATATCAAAACACTTTTAGTATTCATTTTAGTACAATTAAATAAAAAATCCCGGTCACTGAATCATATACTCGGTAATTTTCCGGCTCTTTCCCCAGTAAACAAAATTCTCTAGCTTTGACCAATTCTACAAAAATTGTTTTTATTTCAGGAAAATGGAAAGTTATTTTTGGCTAAATTTGAGCAAGGAATGATTTTCTTCGAAATTCAAAATTCTAATTGATTAAATTGTATACACTTCTCACCATATTCACTGCTTCCGGATATATAGCCTCGGTGATAACATTCCTGTTTTCGGTGACATATTCGACCATTTCGTGAAGGGCCCCACGTTTTACTTCCTTCCATTTTAAATCAGAAAGGGGATCAGATTCAAAGTCAAAAAGAACACAACACTGGCGAAGTTTTTGAATAAAAAGTTCTTCCCTCTCGTTACCCTGTTGCGCTTCTGTAAATAAAAACACAAAATTAGGAATCTATTTATAAAAATGTTTAGAGATCAAAATAAAAAAATTTAAGTACAAATTAATATAAAATTATTGATCTTCCTTCTGATGTTTTAAAATCACTTTAAGACTAATTCTCCTAAAATTAATAGAGCTGAAATAGAACAATTGAGTTCATAGAAGTATGAAAATTTATGAACAAATTGTTTTATTATTTGGTTTAAGTTTTCTAATATTTCATCTATACAAATTATTTTTACATAATTTAAAAAGAATTTCCAAATATTTCATGTGATAAGGAATGATTTTTTGAATATATTTGTTTAGAGCAATTTATAAACATAAATAAATAATTCCTGAATTATGAAGAGGGTAATCGGGAACTATAAACCAAATTTCTGTTTACTTTAGAGTTGAAATTTTTTAAAAATATATATTTGAAGAGAAGCTGTACAAAAACTGCTAGGCATCATTCATTTGGAAAGATTCCAGAATAATGAGAAGAAGTTGAATGTGATTCATAATCGTATTTAATAATTCAAAAAGATTGTTTAAAAAAGATGAGAGATAATAATGATGAATAATAAATTCGCAAGTCTTGTATGTTTATGATCAGGATCTATTTTTATCACTTTATTTGCTCATTGCATATTGTACTATAGAAACTCATAATTAATTCTTTCGTATGCAATTATTATATTTGGAATTGGAAATGAAGTGCAACAAAATAACATAAAATTAATGTTAACTTTTATAACTTTCATATGTACACAGCTTCGCATGGGTGCCTTCTCACGATGCAGATTAAATAATCGCGCTACTTTAAACATTGCATGCAAATTGCAACTTTTGAAAAACAATCGAAAATGGCGGCACATTAATATCTATGTTCACAACTGCTGATGTAAGACCGTTTTGCCTTTTTTTATTCTGAAAAACGTGAAACCGTATGCGGAATTTTCATGCAAATTTTTATAGAAATACATATTGAATAATTTAAACAAACTATATTTCTAATTCAGTAATAATAACCGATAAAAAAATCAGTATATGTGTACAAAACTACGAAACCACGATAGAATAAAAAATTTCATAAATGTTGCACAAAGACCTCATAATAATGAAAATGTTAACATTGTTCGAATGGTTTGAATTTTAATATTATAGTACATATAAAAAAGTTTGACTTATTATTAAAAAGGTTAGCTTAATTCATGTTTATTTGTAATGTGTTCTAAACAGTACAATATAAATACAACTAACCTCCTTAATAATCAGTCTAACGTCTCCTGTATGTGCTATAATATTAAAAGCAAAAGTATTGAACCATTTTCGGAATTTTTTTTCATTGGACCAATTTACTTTTTAACGATAGTGTATATATGATAAAAGGCATCAATCGAGTACGCCCCTATTTTCATTATTTTGTCATTTATTTTTATTTTGTTTTGTTTCAGAGTATTAATTCAGATATACTCAATACCTTTTACTCAGAGAAATACATATTGGTTTCTAATTGGTTTTTTTAACCCATTATCACTTGAAAGATGAGCCAATACAGTATGCCCAGTCTTTTTTCTTTTCGTTAATTGCTTCCAGTACTTTAAACATCTCTTCAATTGAACAATAGTATATTTTTACCATTTTGTGGACTAATTCTGCCCTGTTGTAAGTGAACAGATAGAAACCCTGTCAAAATTACTTATTTGTTATCTTTAAGATCTCTCTATATCTCTTGCCTATCGACCTGTATCTTTCTCTATCTACTTTTCAATATACTTCTACTTCTTTTTCGTTTGATCCTCACTTATCCATCCCTAACCTTCATTCGCCTATCCCCGTCTACATTTTTATATTTCCCTGTCAATCCAGATTCAAGCCAATCTCTTTCAATTCACTTTTCTTCATCCCTGTATACCCCTCACCTATTCCCATCTATATTTTTCTATCCCACTGTCAATACAAATTTACACCTACCTCTTTCAATCTTTATATTTCTCTAATTCTATACATTGTCCATGTGTACCTATATTTTTCTATCCCTTAGCCAATATAGTTTTAATACTATACCTTTGAATCTCCACATCTCTATCCCCTGCCCATTCCCGTGAGTCCCTTTCTGTCAAACTGAACTATGACACCATAATAAGTGCATTTGACAATGACTTCTTATGAAATCAAACCTTCCGAATTTAAATCATCGCGTCTTATGCATCGACAGCGATGAAGCATTAAGAGTTTAAAATATTACAATTCTACAAATCGAAGAATTAAGGATAAAAAACAAAAATTAGATACCTAATAAAAAATGATATAAATACTAAATTAAAAAAAAATTACAAAATTACAAACATGTCGATATTGGAGATTAACCAGAAAGCTTCCAAGGTGAAAAATAAATCAAATTTTCAAGTGATCAATATTACAAGGTAATCAAACTAACAAACTTGATAAGTTTGCATAAGACTAGTTTTAGGGATAGAAAACTTCTGAATCGAAAGTGTTCAATTATTAAAACCTCCAGCTTTAAAATGTAATAGATTTATAGTAATTGAAATTTAAGATGGTCTTATTTACAAATTCTCAATCTACAATTTTATTATTCATCTTTGAGCGTTTTAGGTGGGGTTATTTCTGAAGGCAGACATCACTTTTTCAATGAATGTAACGTACAGTTTGTAAAATCCGTATTTCATATAAGGTAAATGTCCCAGTAATCGTGACCTCAGTCTCAGTAATTGTGATACCAATTTCCTAGTTACATTCTCATTCCTGAGAATGTAATAATCGTTCAAATTTTCGATCTCTGGTTTTTAACGGATCTTTACGTTTCGGCACTCATAAAATCCGAAAATCATAAAATTTCATCGGTGTTTGTCTGTCTGTATGTATGGTTACCTGAATGTTGTAACCACGCTAACTTTTGAAGGATTTGTACAATCGAGTCCGCATTTGATACACTTCTGAAGGTACCCAAAATGAAGGTTAAGTTCATTAATCAGATATTTCGAACCAAAATTAAAAAATTCGGAGCAATTTCAAAATTTTGACTTTTTTTTTAATTTAAAAAATTTTTTTGTCGAAGTTTCTTATAGCTGGGTGAAAGACATGCAAATTATCTAAATCAAATTTTTTATTTTGATGGAAATTAGAAAAGTTATATACTTTTCAAAAATTTGAACATTTTCAAAAAATATAAAAAATTATTTTTTCATAGATCCAAAAATCTCATTCAAAATTTTCACTAGATACCAAATATATTTCAAAACTATTCTAGAAGAATTTTTTGATTAGCCCAAAATTAAACAAATTAGAGCCTGTATGACCTAACTGTTAAGCGCGATTATCGTAATGAGAATGTAATCGTCAAGGCGCGAGATAAATATATTATCGAGCGCGAAGGGCGAGAACCTAAAGTCGCGCGTCTTAGGCGCGCTCAAAGTAGCGAGCCACGCGCGCAGCGCTGTATGAGAATGTGCCCGCAAAGCGGGCGGATTTTTTAAAATTTGATTTGACTGCATTCAGTTGCTATTTGGTATTATAAAATGCTAAAAAGAAGTGGGTTTCATGATGAAATGTTACTTTCAACATATTTCCAAATAATATATTCAAAATATAACCAAGTTTCACGATTATTGGGACATTTATCTTATGCCTATACAATATTTTTTTCTACTTTATTTAATAATTTTAATTTAATGTTAAAATTACGTCAAAGTAATCGGATTTTCCCCCAATTACAACTTAGGTATCAGATATTCCTAAACAATTTTTCTGTGTGTATTTTTTATTGTTTTATTCAGATTCATGTCAACAGTGTGAATAAAGAAATATATTATTGTTAAAAGAGGTTTTGGTGAAACTTATTAGTGGGAATCTCATCAACATATCTTTATGGTAATACAGTACTATGAAAGTAATCCAGACTTCGTAATCGTATGTACGCGTTAATATGGTAACATAGCTTCATATTCTTCACAAACTCTCAATTTATGCACTAAAACCAACAAATGTAATTCTTCTATAAAAATGTATATTAATTTAGGAAGAACTCTTCTCGCTATCTTTCTAGAAGGACTTTAACATAATTTAGAATAACCTCTTTATCAAAATGTTGGTTAGAAGCCACTTGAGTATTCTAATATTACGACTGCATAGCATTGTTTAGATGGGAGTTTGACTAAAATTATGTATTTCGACGAAATTAAGTAAAAAATCCTGATATAGCTTTGCTTTTAAGAAAGAAAAGTCATTTATTTCATTATTGTTGGCAATTTGGAAAATGTGCGATTAGGCCATCCACCACGAAAAATTATAATTTGCATTAATTAAGGTTATAACCTCAATTGCCGGCGACTTATGCCATAATAATTTTCGATTATAAGTCATTTTAAGTAGTTTCATGTCAAATAAAGTTATATCAAAGAGAATTTAAAAGATTTTAAAAGACTTTAAGTGATTTTAGGATTTTTCAAGAGATTTTTAACGATTTCAAAAAATTTGAAAAGATTTTAAAAGAATGCAGAAAAAATGAACGGATTTCAAGGAATATTAAAGATTTTTAAAGAATCCAAAAAGTTTAAGGATTTGCAAGAGATTTGGTCAAATGTTAAGGCACTTTAGGTGATTTCGAAGACTTTCAAGCGAGTTACTGAAAAGTTATTTAAAAAGATTTTAATGAATTTGAAGAGACTTCAATTGATGTAATTTTTAATATGACAAGGAATTTAAGAAAATTCAAAGAATTTTAATTAACTGTACTTAATTTTGAAATTTTTAAATGATTTTAAAGAAGTCGAAGGAATTAAAAAAAAAATCGGCCCTTGTCCATGTCCTATGTCCATGTAGAATACCATGGACATAGGAAACATGGGACTAGACATGGCATTGCGGGGTTGATTCAATGAGGGGGGAGGTCCGCCATCTTTTGATGTGTTGCAACAAACATGGCAGCGCCCACATGTTTATATTTTCATGCACAGTTTGTCGGCAAAAATGCTCGTGCGCATAATCAAGTGGCACATCGTAAGATGGCGGCTCTCCCCACTCTTGGAATTCTCCCCCTCCCGTGGATTCAACCCCGCTCGCCAAGTTAGGATGGCATGCCTAGTCCCGTGTTTCCTATGTCCATGTAGAATACTCAATTGCGTATTGACTTAAGTACTTGAGAATCCCTGCCACTATTAATGTTTTCATAGTAGAAATTGTACCACTTTTCCCAATTTAAACTTTAAACCGAACTGTTTTTAATGCTTCAAATAAAAATTACTGAATTTGAAGCGCTTTTAACTTTTAATTGCTGATTCTCGAAATTTCAATGTCCGTGTATTCGAATTTGAATGTCGTGAATTTATCATCGTTAAACTATTAAAACACATTTCAACATTTCAACATTCAAAGTTCTTTTGCTTCAAACGATATCATTTTAAGGCTTTTAAATTAACATAAATTTGCAAAATCTGTAAGCGTTTAAATTTAAAATATTTATAATGCAACCTTTTTCGATACTGAAGGCTTCAATATTAAAATAGTTCATCTATAAAGATTTTCAATTTGTGATTTTAGTATTTCAATTTAGGATAAAAAATGTCAACTATTAATGGCTGAATTTGAAACTCGATAGATTTGAAATTATCGAATTAATCAAGCTTAGACATACAATTATTTAATTTTGAACGCCATGCATTACAAATTCTTAAGCTATTAAGGACTTAATTTGTAAACTATATTATTTTGAGTAATTTGACTTTGACACCAATAAATACTAAATCCTTAAAAGATAAGTGGTTTTACAATTAGTCTTTAAAATTCAATAATTTAAAATTAGAAGTGCTTCAAACTAAATTTTCCATTAAAATCGTAGCCATTACAAAAAATTCAAAATGAACCCGCATAATCTTACAATAGTTCATAAAATGATATAAATTTCTATAAAACTAAAAATTGACTAAATTCCCTGTCAGAAAATAAATTCACTAGCATTTTCTGTTTTTTTTTCGAATCTCAACAAAATTCCAGTCATTTCCATATTATCAATTTGCAAAGATGGAGTTGGAGGGTTCAAATAAAAAATGTTTCTCGAGCGGAAGGGTCCAAATTAAAACATCCACAAATCCAACATCCATCGAAAGAATAAATCATTCTAAACTAAAACCATGTAAAGAACAATCCCTAAATCCTAAAATCTAATTTCCGTAATCGATCATTACCGATCAGAAGAGGCTGCAGGGGTTGCTGGTAGAATGAGGCAGTGACAGCAGGGTAAAATTTGGTGAAATTTTCTTGGGCAGAATAAGCTGCGAATGCCAGGTCCTGGTGAAAACTCGGGCTTTTGGGCAACCCGGTGCCCATAGTGGGAGCCGCATCGCTCACGTGAACCATCACGCCCTTCTTCTCGTAATGTTTATATTTGTATGACTATATTCGTAATCTATATTATCTAATTATCTCAGTATCAAATTATATCCAACTCTACAGTTTTACTTCCTCAGTGTGTCAGCAGGCTCAATGCTCAATCTACTCCCAAGTCGACCGTGCCAAGAATTCCGGCGCGAATCAACAAACGCAGCTTTCCTCCTATCCTTGAACTGATCCATCCACCGATTCGCCCAGTTGGAATCTCCCTTCTCGCAATAAGCACTTTTGCGCAGCAATCTGTTGCTTCGCATCCACCTACAGCTTTCAAGAATCAACGAACTTCTTTTTCTGATTCTCGTTCTAGGTCAGAAAAACAACCTTTCCAGAAAACAATAAAACAAAACAATCAAGATAGGTTCAATTTCCTCAAATGAACGGAAGCAAAATCTGCAAACTGTACAACTTATATTTATCAAATCTGTCAACTTGACTTCACAATCATTATCAGAGTGTCTACCAGACGCATTATTTTCAAATTCCCGGTCATTACTCGGTTTTATTTCCTGTTAATTTTTTATTTTTCCAGTCTGGTTTATATACTTCTTTTAAATTTCTGTATCCTACCTCACAATTTTAGTTATTTAGTAAAATTCCCAGTTCCTTGTCACAATTACAGTTTATATATTTTATTATCAAATATAAATCGTTGCCTTTGATT
>NC_046665.1:41301087-41308373 GCF_010883055.1 Belonocnema kinseyi
TAAATACTAATTTACGAATTTTAGTGATCGTTACATTTCAAGATTACAATGACTTTAAATATTTAAATATATGAAGAAGAAATGCAAACAGCGTCGCACTTATATTATCGGCATTATCAAAAAAAGTGTTTTCTTGTTCATGACATGACTGAACATACTGAGTAAAAAAAGATATAAAAACACTTTTAATACTTATTCTAGTAAAACCGAAAGAAAATTCCTGGTCACGTCCCGGTGAAAAAAATTCCCGGCCTGTTGCCGATTTCCCGGTCAGGTAGACACCCTGATTATAAATAAATGCGGGTCAGGAAATCTTATCGAAGGCAATACCAATCTCGACATTTTTGTTTTGTGTCGTATTAAGTCAGTCCAGGGGGACCGAGATTTCTAAAGATGCACATGAGGGTAGATTTTTGGCCTTATTTTCGAACTTGGAAAGGTTTAGAAGTTTGCAGACGGGCAATCAAGAGACGCAGTTTGTAATTTTTCCAGGGGTACAGGACAATGCTCGCGGTTCACGGGACGACTGTTTGGATTGTTTAGTTCACCGAGAAAAGGAGAGGCAAGGGATTAGTTTGATAGCGCGTGCGCGACCTCGTGAAGCAATCGATATTTCTTGGCGTAAAAGGGACGTTCGCTAACCCGATTGATGGATAGATGATAGAGAAAGGCCCGTGAAACCGAGTCTGATGTGAGTTCATTGAGAAAAACACTTTTGAAAAGCAGAGAAAGAGTTGTCAGAGGGCAGTCTGCCAGGATGACAAGCTGCCCTTGGCAGCGATGCACGAGGATTAAGAAAGGATATATTGAAAGCAATTGGCCTAGGTCTCTAGGTAACAGAATCAAAAGAGCAAGGACTGGCCGGCCGGCCGGCTGCCAGTTGAGGAAGAAGAGCGTGAGATACATTCCGGCGTTCTCAGATCGAAATTCCGATGAAAATGTATAAATAGCGACGAGCCAACCGTATCGCATTTTTTTCTAAAGTCTTATTTATGGCGAGAGATGGAAGACTAAAATAACGATAATGCGCTGGGTAAACTGATTTAGAATTGTAACTATCTTTCCGCGCCTGAATTTCGAATTTCAATGATATGACTGTTGAATTTGAAGATATATTGTTTCGGATTCTTCTATTTATGGAATTTTAAATTTCAATGGTATCACGCAAGACCTGGAAAACAAGATTCTAAACTAATAGCATGTCTTAGAAGTTGAAAGAAAATAATGAATAATATGACAAGAAAAACAAATTACCTATCTCATCCCGCAAATATTTGAATTAATTGGTGAAAATAAAAATAATAAAATAGTGCTGAGGATATTCGATATTTTTGACAGTTTTGGAATTTGAAAAAATCCCTGGTAGAAATATATTTTCACAATTAAAATATGTAAGAATTCTTAAATGTGTTAAAATTCTAATAAATATTGTAGATTCTACTAATGATTTATGTTCTCATTAGAGAAGGTATTAGATTTGTGTGAAATTTGACTCCCCCCACCCACGTTTTTGTCAAGTTTTGAGACCTTCTGAACCCGAAAAAAAGGTTTTCGCGAATATTTTCAAAATTGTTGAGACCACTCGTTTCCAAAATTAAAAAATGCTATATACGGCTATTCGTAGTGCACAAAAAGATGAAGAGTTTATTCTAATGGCTTTTTTCTTTGATAAAGAACAAATTGCCAGAGTTATAGCATTTACAAAGTGAAAAAAAATTTTGCTTTTTGAACACCCTACAATATTATCACAACTCTGAACTTTCTTGGAAAATCAAAAATTCCAATTTTTATTGTACAAGAAAAGAATGAAAACTCAAAAATCTATTTTGCGTTCAATTTTGTGCACCCAAAAAGATCTACAAACTGATTGTTAATCACTTTTTGATAGGATGCGTAGTTTATATTTTATTCGTATAAAACAGCATTAAATATAGAAAATTTAATATTTGCAGTCAAATTGCACAAACTACAAAAAAATAGTCAACTTTGTTCGTCCAAAAAAGAGACACAAATTTGGCATTATTCATTTTTTGACAAGATGCGTTTTTGTTATAATCGTTAAAAATAAAATAAAATTTAAAAATCTACCAATTTTCTTAGAACCACTTTACGCTAGGTTCAAATCGTAAAACATAACATTGAAAATAAACGAATTAAATTTATGGAAAAAGGACACAAGTTGCAATAAAATGTACAATAACAAAATTTTATTTTTTATAGGATGCGCACTTTTTTAAACTATAAAACAATAAAACGAAAATACGTCTGTTTCAATACAAATGCATATTATGAAATTTTATAATATAAATTTATTGAAAAATACATTTTTCAGGGTAGTTGAGAATAAAATTTAATACAAAATAAGGAACAAATATTAAAGTAATCCTGATAAATAAAATGTTTAGTTTATTTTGCAATATCTGAATAAGCAATCCCAAGCCAAATCGAGTGCAAATTACAGTTGTCGATGCTTTGACCTTTAACTTTAAAAGGGCTATATTCAAATATGATGGTAGCACAAATACGAAGCGCGCAACGCGATATCAATATTTTATCGAGCGCGAATCGCGAGAACCAAAAGTCGCGCCCCCCGACGCACTCAGACTTGCAAGCCGCTCGCGATGAGAATGTGCCTGCACAGCGAGCAGATTTTTTGGGTAAATTTGTAAGATTTTTAAAAAGTGAAACAATTATTCAAAAAAATGTTCTAGAAACTACTACTATTTATCGTACTTTATTGTGAAAATACATTTCTATCAAGAATTCTGCTGCTATAAAGAATAACAATTTATAAACATTTTAATGAGTTACCTCACATTTCAGAACGAAACTGAAGTAGAAAACATACTGTGTTTAATTAAAAAATCTTGAATTTTATGGAAGAAATTAGGTCTGTTATTGATAAAAAATCATCATTTAAAGCATTTCATCCCAAAACTGGTATGATTACGAGATGACATTTTTCTAATTTACAGCGCTGAAGATTTGCGATAAAAAAAAATGTTCACTCTACCCTAACTTTCCAGCTTAAGGGCATGCTATTCAGTAACCACGTGACCAAGCTAGTCCCCGGTTATGAGCATTTTTTTTGGTGTTCACTGTGTCCACACGGATTGAGATATTGTGTTTAAAATTTGACAGATTAAATAAAAGGCACTAAAGAACGTTTGTATGCATCAATATGTTTATAATTTTAAAGAAAGTTTATTTATAAATTGATGAAATAGGATATTACCATTCGATTTATAGCACTTTGCAGATAATGTTTGGTTTGATGCATTTCAGATTTTTTGATTCGCGTATATTGAGCACTGACACAAATTTTGGACTAAATCGTCTAAACCTTAAAAAAAAAAATATAAGCAATAAAATTTGCACATTCGTTGCAAATAAAAAATTTAGCGCCTGCACACACGTAATCTATCATTATGTTTGGAACATTTTTATCGATTTCTAGCGCAGGAGAAAAGAAACTTTGAACGTTGATAGAGTCGAGATCACGTGACTAAGTTCGTTCATGAAATTTTTGTGCCGAGAATGAAATGATTTTCATTTTTTTTGGTCCTCACTACGTCCATACGGATTGAGATATTGTGTTCACGATTTAGGAAGTTATACAGAAAGCACTAAGGAATGTTTTTATATATCAAAATGTTTATAATTACGAAGAAAGTTTTCTAGTAAAATACTACAGGAATAGGAAATAAACTTTTAACGGCGATAAAGTAGATGCCTCGATTTAAAAAAATCGAGGACCATAATGTGATACTCGAAAATCCGCCCAAGTCCCATCTTGAGAAATGTTCATTTTCAGAAAATGATTAAAATTTTCTAATAGTTATATATTCTTGTGGTTTTTTTTGTACTGGTGTGAAACAATTCTAAGAATAAAAATAAAATTTCGCCCGGGGGCGAAAGACATGGCAAGTCCGACGCTGAGTCCCGCTGGTTGGTTTACTGTCAACAATACTTATCAGATGATCGATTCAACGTCAAGACGTTCAAAGTGTCTTTTTTTCTCCGCTAGAACTCGCTAAAAATGCCCAAAAAATAATGATAGGTTACGTGTGTGCAGATACTTATTTGTTGATTTGCAACGAATGTGCAAATGTTATTGCTCATATTAATTTTTTTCAAGGTTTAGACGATTCAGTATAAAATTGGTGTCAGTGCTCAATATGAGCGAATCAAAAAATCTAAAATGCATCAAACCAAAAATGATCTGCAAAGGTCTATAACTCGAATGGTAATATCCTATTCCATCAATTTATAAATAAACTTTCTTTAAAATTACCAATATATTGATGTACACAAACGTTCTTTAGTGCTTTTTATTTTATCTGTCAAAGTTTAAACACGATATCTCAATCCGTGTGGACACAGTGAACACCAACAAAAAAGTTCATACCCGGGGACTAGTTTGGTCACATGTTCACCGAAGAGCATGCCCTTAAAAACTGAAATCAATTATTATATTCAAGAACCTATATTCTTTTACACCATGAAGCCATTTCCCTTTCGGGGTAGGCGTCACTCACTCGGTGGGGAAAGGAGTAATGTGGGGAAGGGATAGAGAATTTTCAGATTGATCCAGAATTCTCGTGCTATTTAAGTAAATAACACGTTCGTTCCGCAACACTGCTCCGACCCAGGTTGCTGATCAATCTCTCTAGCAATCACCCCAAGTGAAGATCCTCACGAAGTCGTTATGTAAGGTTCCCCACTTGGGGCCATTAGTGGCCAAGGTCTTTTGTTGCAGGCGTCATTCACTCCACTGACACTCTTTTTATTAACTATTTGCCGCCATACTTTCCTGTCCTGGCTTTTTTTATGTCCATGTATTTTTTCATGCAGGCTCTCGTGTTTTTGTGACTTCTTATGTCTCTTCTAACTAGGGTCTCATTCATACATTCTAACCATTCTTTCCGCGGTCTACCTATGGGCACGTTGCCATTTACTTTACCTTGATACAGTTGTTTTGTTAGTCGTTCATTTGGCATTCTCTCAACATGCCCGAACCATCTTAATCGATTTCTTTCCCATGTGTCTACTAGCGTCTCTTCTGCACCACATTCTTTTAGAATTATCTCGTTACTTACTTTGTCCATCAGAGTTTTCCCGCATATTATGCACATGAATCTCATGTCAATTGCGTTAATTTTACTCTTTTCTTTTTCTTGATAAGTCCATGTCTCGCTACCGTATAGTATAGTCGGTACAAATATAGAATTATGTATTACCATTTTAGCTTCATTTGATATATTTTTACTTCTGATAAGGGGACCGGCTCTACCAATAACCTTCTTACCCTCCTGTATGCGTCTATCTAATTGATCATCTATCTTCCCGTTCCTAGTGAATAAGCTATCAAGGTATACGAACTTACCAACTTGTTCAATTCTCTCATAATTTAATCAAATGTTGCATAGTGTTTTCTCACTCTTTCCTTCGAACACCATAGTTTTTGTTTTCTTTGCTTTAATTTTGAGGCCCATGCTCTTCATACTTGTATTCAGTTTATTCAACATTCTTTGTAAGTCTACGATTGGCTCTGCCATAACAACCTTATCATCTGCGAACGCTAACGCACGTACCCTTACTGTTTCCAGATTCACACCCTCTTCGTCGAAAAGAGCCATTTTTAAACACTTGTCCATAAATAATATAAATAACCATGAAGACATAACGCATCCTTGTCTAACTCCTTCAATAATATCGAAACAGTCACTCAATTTCCCATTCGCCCTTACACTCGCTTTGCTACCCGTATATATTGTTTTTATAGCTTGTAGGAGCCATCCATTGACTCCATACTCTTTCAGGACTTCCCAAAGTTTACTTCTATCTACCTTGTCAAAAGATTTTTCTACGTCAACAAATGCACAGAAAACTTTTTTTTCTACTCTCAAACTTTTTTCTGTAATTTGCCTTAAGCAAAATATTTCATCCGTACATGACCTTCTTGGCATAAACCCACTTTGGACTTCCCAAATCTTTTCTTCTATTATTTTCATTGTCCTGCAAATAAGGATTTTTGAGTGTATTTAACTTACGGTACTTAATAAGCTGATCCCTTTGTAATTATTGTAGTCGCTTTTATCTCCCTTTCTTTGGTATATTGGTACGATAATCGCTTTTTTCCAATCGTCTGGGACGTCTCCCATCTCGAAACATAAATTTATCAATTCGCACAGTCTATGTGGTATGCACTCGCCACCGTGTTTAAGCCTACCCCGGCCGCCTTACCGTTTGTCAAGTTCTTAATTATATCCCTAGCCTCAGTGACACAGACTTTCTCAATTGAGTTTTCTATCGCATCGTGTTCAACATCGCAGTTATGGTGTACTATAGCCTCATCTCCGAATTGTCTCCTAAAATAGTCTCTGAAAGCCTCTAATATTCCGTTTGAATCATATACCGTTTCCTCCCTACTATTTCTCATGTTGGCACATTATGTACTTTTGTTTCCTTTCATTTTTTTTATAAAGCAGTTTCTTGCTTTCTTCAAAGTCGTTTTGTATCTTATTCTCTTCTTCTGCTCTAATTGTATCTTTACGTTCCTTAACTAATCGTTTGAGTATCCTGTTTTCGTGTCTACAATCATTTCTACGTCTATTTCTTTCCTCATTGCTAAGAACTGCGATGTTCAAAGTTCTCCTATACGCTTCTCTCTTTGCTTTTTGGGAAGCCTGAATTTCATCATTCCACCACAACTGCGGTACCACACACTTCGATCGTACATCTAACAAGGATATCCCTTTGTCCAGGCGCCCTCTATATCTTTGTTTTATATACGGTCCTCCCATGCTGCCCTATCTACGCTTTCGATTATCTTATTTTGGAAATCTATTCGCACATTCGGTTTCTGTAGGTTCTCAGTTTTGATTTGCGTTTGTTTTGTTTTCTTGGTTCTCTTTTTTCTCCAACCCCGACCTAAGTTAATTTTTGAGATCAGGAGGTAATGATCAGTATTGCATTCGGAACCCCTCATGACCCTTGTATCTTTGACTAACTCTCTTAGTCTTTCATCCGCAACAACAAAGTCAATTATACTGCGGCTATTTCCTTTAGACCAGGTGTACATGTGAATGTACAAGAGAATTATTCTTTCACCACGATCGAAAATATTTATTCTGTCATTTAAAGTATCCCAGAAGGGGTCTTTTACTTCTCTGGAATCACTGTCAACTGGCGCGTAGCATGCTATGATAAATAGTCTTCTGATTCCTACTTTCATTCTAGCCCACAGCAGTCTGGGAGATACGAAATCATGGTCTCCGAGATGC
>NC_046665.1:41308602-41328952 GCF_010883055.1 Belonocnema kinseyi
CCTTTAGATTTTCCGTGTGCATGCCTTTTGTCAATTAAAGTTCCAGTCCTTTCCGAGGCTATTTTGCAGTTTGTATTATTCATTGTTTAGATTATACGCCCACCTATCACTTTTATGCAATAAATTTATTTTCTGAGTCGAAATCATGTCAAAGTTAAGTAGCAAATCGTCATATGGTGGAGATTGCAGTTATAACGTCAGTCTCACCAAACTTCAGTTAATAAGGGAGGGTATTTAAAATCCCCCAAAGTGCAACGTATAAAAATTTTTAAGTAATCTTATAATTAATTTAAAATTTTAAGAATTCCAAGCTTTAACTTTTTATCTAGACGTCTTTGAAAAATGACTAATTTTATACAAATTTTAAATATTGCAGCTTTAAAAGTTGACATTGACTAGTATTTCGGAATTCCCCGAAAAACTAGCCGGTAAAATAAAGCGCTAGGGCTAGTAAAGATTCATTTGAAATATAATATTCGAAAGCATGAAAATTGGAAACTTGATAAGTTACAAGTATTAAAATGAAAAGTTTTTCTTTAATACTAAAAACGATAACTAAAATAAAAATTGCTTCTTATTAAATATGTATATGTCTCTCAGACGTACATGTCGTTAAAACCTGCAGAAATTCAGTTGTACTACTATGGTGAACTGTATATTATTAAGCTAAGTGTTTAGTGAATATACACACAACACACGTTTTTCAATATTAACTTTATTTATAAATTGTAATTTGTAAATTATTTATCAATTTCAATTTTTTTTCAATCGGCTTTATATTGACTGCATTTCTATATTTAAAGTAAATTGGGACTTTTGCAGTCTATCGTGTCCATTATAACTTCATATTATGTCCCAGAGACGTATAATTAATATTTAAGAGTTAAATGCAGACTTTGCATAAAACAAAGTTTAGAGACCAAATCCTCAGTCTCGGTCGAAAGTTTTATAAAAAGGCATAATAGATAGGAGTCTATAATAAGCAGATTATCACTATTATTATCATTACACAGAAAGCTATTTATCACGAAAAACTAATTACAAATTCAGGCCAGTTAAAAATTACGACATAGTATGTTACATTGAAAGCAAGGAATTTTTATTTTTTATTATAATATAAGGATACAAATATTCAACAAAACCAAAGTCAAACCTTTATTTCATTATTAAATAATATTTTTTATTTAACCTCATATCATGCGTTGTTTGGCTTAAAATGTTCATTACAGTTTGTTTTTTTGGATTTTGAAAATGCTCTAACTCTCGTAATTTTTGATTTTTCGAAAAAGTCATTAGAAAAATTGTTCAACTTTTTGAATACTATAAATAACCGTGCAAAGAATTTTGGAATTTTTGAAAAAGTGGTCTAAAAAATATTCAAAATGTGCCCACTTTTTGAATTTTTATCCAAAATGGCTGGATAACGAACTTGACCTTTAGTATAGGACACTAAACGAGTGTGCCAAAGGGCAATCTAATAGATTAATTTTTTCAAAAGATTATCGTGTTCGCACACAGACATACAGACAGACACATTGGTAAAAACCTGTTTTTCGGTTTCAGAGGGTCTCAAAACGTGGACATTTGACAAAAACTGGGGGGGGGGGTTAAATTTTACAGAAATATAATATCTTCTCTAATGAGAATGTATCATTTTTTTTTAAATAACCAAGCTGAAAACTCACAAATTTGAACGATACCATTACAGAAGCGAATTTCATGGAAAAAACGTTTAAAATAATTAACTATGCAAACATAAATAAATTACCAAGCAAACAATTTCTGAATTGAAAAAATAGAACCACAACCAACGCATTTAGGAAGAAGTAATGGTATCGTCAAAATTTGGGAGTTTTCAGCTTTAATATTTACAATTTTTCATCATTATAACTTTTTTTAGTAAACAGTATTTATAGAAATATGGGTTTATATACATGATAATTGTGGAGAATATTAAAACCGTGAGTTCTTTCACATTTTTCAATTATTTTATTAATAAAATTTTTGTTTTTTTTGCAGATTTTTTAGTACAATTTTTTCTATTTATATTTTTGCAAGGAACATGAAGACTGAGTTTTTTCCAATTTTTTAGTCATTTTTTAAAATTTGTACTACGAAATTTAATTAACCTTTTAGCTGTCTTAGATTTTCGACCGATATTCTTTATCTACATACAAACAAACATGAACAGATGAATAAAGTACATTTCATGAAAGAGTGTCATCTTATAACCTTAAAGAAAGTGATTCGGTATTTTAGGGGAGACCACCCTATAGTAGATAATCATTAATTAGAAACACTAATGAATGTTAAATAATTAATTTGATTTAATTAATAGTTAAGACAATACATATTAATATATTAAAACTACAATTTAATTTTACTTAAATTTGTGCTTATAATTAAGGATTATCTATTGTAGGGTGGTCACCCTATCTGCACCGAGTCATCGTAAAGAATTACATATGTATTTATAACAGGGCATATATTGGCGCGGACAGAACTCATACATTCCATATCAGCATTTTCGTGTCAAATAATCTGAAGAATTTCAGCTATTGTTAGTTATTTTTCTGAAAATTCTTAGTATCCGTTTTCTTAGATGTTGAAAGAAACCCCCTAAAATAATCTTTGGAAAATAAAAAGACTTAAGAGATATTCAAAATTAAAAATATTGGTCCTTTTTTATAAGCTTTTATAACATTGTCGATTTTGATGATATTAAGATGTATTTTTTTAATTTTTCGTAATAGGACGCACTTTTGAAAAAATTTCAAAAAGTAATTTTTAAATTTTTGTCGTCATCTGTAAACCCGATTACATTCGACAGAAACGTCGGGTTGGATTGTGCTTCGGCACACTTTATAAGGATGTAAAACGAAAAGACGAGTTAGATTGGAGACAAATTCAAAAAGTTAGAGCATTTTCGAAACTTTTTTTTCAAGATTTAGAAAATCTATGTAAGCTGTTCTTATTACTCGAAAATTGGGTAATAATAGTTGTTTGATAAAACGCGTAGTTTTTGTTTTAGTCGTAAAAAATAAAAACATAATAATTTTTAGACAAACGACACAAACTATAAAATTTAAAATTAATAGAAAAAAGTTGCTTACCCCAAAAAAAGTTACAAATTTATCCTTAATAATTTTTTGATAGGACTTGTACTTTTTATTTTAATTATAAAAAATAACATTAACAATAAAAAATTAAATTGTTGGAAAAACAACACAAGGTGCAAAAAAATTAATACACAAAAGTGGTTCACCCAAAAAATGTTTACAAATTTTTTATTAATTATTTTTTAAGACGATGTGTATTTTTTGTTCAAATCATAGAAAATAACCTTGAATTTAAAGAAATTAAAATTTTGGAAAAACGACAAAAAGTGTAAGAAAATTTTCACTAACATAATTGTGTTTTTATAGAAAGCGCACTTTTTTAAATTATAAAAACAAGAGAATGAAAAAACATCTGTTTCCATATCAATACATATCATGAATTGTAGTAATGTAAATTTATTGAAATGATAAATTTTTAGGGGGAAGCTAAGAATAAAAATTAGTGCAAAATAAGGAATAAAATATTAAAGTGTAATCATGAAAAATAAAATTTGTAAATTATGTTTGCAATATCTGAGTAAGCAGTCCCAAGCCGAGACATAGAAATAAATATAATATTCATTTGATATAATGGAATTGAACGTAATGTAGTAAAGTTCGCACTTTGGAATAAATCGAATGCGAATCACTAGATACGTGATGAGAATGTGTTCACGAAAGCCCAATGAGCTTTAACGAAAGAGAATTCACAATACCAACACAAATTGCTGATGGTTTGATCCTTAATTTTAAAAGGTCTGTGCACAAATATGGAGAAAGTAAAAATGCGAGATCCAACAGACGCACTGAGAATCTCCCTTAGTTTTCGAGAATAATTAAGAACGTCTGTCGTGACATGGTGTATCCAGCGCTCGAAACTTTATTATTCGTCTATTATTTACACGGGTTTTAACATCGTGTGCATCGTGTGAATGTGTTATTGTTATAATCAGCTCCTCGAGCTAACAATTTCCTGTGCGTAAAGTCAGAAATAAAATATTGCTGACAAACGCTGTCTCTTCTTTTCCTTCGACATCTTTAAAAATCATAAGAAAACCGAAACATAATCGAAATCAAGACACCTCGCTAAATACTGCAAACAAACTGTGACGTATGTCCTGACAGATGAAGCACTTATCGTTTAGTGCACTGTCCGATTTTATCGCTCCACTACTGGTGCGCCAGCAGTTCTAGGAAGCCATGAACCGCGGCGACATAAACCGCGGGTCTTGCCTAACTTGGGTTAACGTCGTTCCTAGAACTTTAGTCTTTGGCATTTTGATGATGCGGGAACCGCGGGACCAAAAGAGAGGCATGACAAACAACAGCGCAGTGAGAAAGGGCAGAGTGCGCGGGTACTCACGAGTATACGTTGCGTAATATTAAATATTCCAATTTGAAATATTTTACACGGCCCTGAATGGTAACGTTTGGATTCCCTAGTTTGATGTTGAAGGCCATTGCAAGCCATGTCCGAAACCGTTCGTTTTTGTTGGACAATACATAATTATTTATGGCATAGAGAAAGCAAAGTTTAATCAATTACATCATTACCATTTCTATGACCTCTTTGCATCTTTTCATTCAGTAATTATACCACGTTCGTACAAAGTCTGGGTCTTTTCGATGAAAAAACCGATATAGGTGATTTTTGAAACTCTTCTTATCAGTAAAGTTTTTCTATTCTGCGAAAATAGCTACTTGGAAAAAATGGTTAAGCCTTGGCTATGACATTTTGCCTAATCATCCATATTCTCTTAGGCTTAGCTTCCTCTGATTTCTATTTATTCCGATTATTACAAAATTCCCTGAATGATGAGGAGTGTGTCAAATCTCACCTAAATCGGGTTTTCATCGGAAAGCCTCAGACTTTTTACGAACGCAGTATTCTGCAGTTGGTAAAAAGATGACAAGAGGTTGTAGAGAGAAATGAAAATTATGCAATTGATTCAACTTTTTTCTCTATTTATTAAATAATGATGATGTGCGTAGATTCTTTAGAATGGAGTGAGAAATCTGGTAATTGAACAGACCTTCCCATTCGCACACTCTTTTTAGAATTTTCATTTTACATAAATATCGAAAAGCTGAAGAGTAAGTATAAAAATGTTTACACTTAAACCTTACTCAAACCATAAGGAATGTTTGTGACAAGTCTTAGACGTGACTGTATTGCGATTTAGGAGAACACTCGTTTGAAAGGAATTTTACATGAACCTTATAAACTCCGTTTTTAGCCTTATTGGTGTGGGACATCGAGAGTTTGAAAAAAACAATAACAAGTCTATTTTTCACTCCACTTGAACGTAAACAAAGTGTCCATGCACATAATAATCATACTCGACAGCGAGTGACAAAAATAGTATCATACACTTTTCCTAAAAGTCGATACAGATTTAATAATTGTACGCTTGAAGAAGCTGTATTCTAGAAACTAACATATAAGTTAGTTACCTATATTGATCGACCACGCAATGAAAGATGAGAGAAAATAGAAATTAGCCTTGAGAAACTCAAGCACAAGATATTCATCGGCGAAGAAATCGAGCTACCAGAAAAAAATTTATTCCTATGCCAATAATTTGCTAACCGTTGCTTAATCCTAATAATTCAAAACAATAAATGCAAGTATAGTGTCCTCGTCCAATTTGCAGTAGAGCAAGACTAATTTAGTCAGCCAGCTTATCGAATCTATTCAAAACAATTCGAAGTCACAACAGATAGTAGTTTAAAAAACTACAATCTAAAGTACTTGTTAATAAATGTATATGATAAATTCTCTATAATTTCCCCTTTTTTTGTTCTAGAAAATAAAAAAAAGAGGAAAAGTGTTTTCGATTTTAATATTATATTGCAGTCTCAGTTGCAAAGAATCTAATCAACTCATCATCAAACCTTGCAAATAAGGAATCTGGAGTAACTAGATACGTTTCTAAATCCTTGATCTACTACTCTAAAATGGCGATGGATTTACTCAACCTGTTGTACTTGTTTCACGACCTAAGTTTATTTTTATTGTCATGCTGCGTAAAAGCGTAGGCCTTATAAAAAAGTAAATTTTGATTTTAATACTGAAAATGAAAGAAGGCAAGAACAATTTAAAAAACTTTTAGTAGAAATATTGTATTGACCTGTTAGAAGCGGTAGTTTCTGAAGTTCGCGATTCTTCGTTATATTGAATCTGGAACTGCTTTGTCGTTTGTCTTTTTTGATGACTGGGCCGCCTGGCTGGAATTTTATTTTATTGATGAGAGTCGGAGGCGGAGGTGCACTGACTCCTGGTGGGCCACCGGACACCTTGTTTGCCTGCAAAAAAGAGAGAAAAATATGAGTCACGTGTTCCAGAATAAACTTACAAAATTTTAGACATTTCCTTTTTTGGGAAATATTTTAATTATTCTACTTCATTTCGATTTAGTCCTTAATGCCTGCAAATTTCCAGTCTGAATTTCTCTGGAATTAATAATGAGGCGAGGCAATTAAATTACATTGAACACTTGTTTGTTTTTTATTCCGTAAGTATTTGAAAACTACGATAGAGGTAAATCTGCAGGATAAATTTTGTCGTGTGTCGCATCGTACCATTTATTATGAGAATATCTCCTATATCGAAATTATTAAATAGACTCCATTTTCTTATTCGAATGGAACGAAAATTTTCAATTTCATATAATTTAAAGCACTAGCTTGGTAAAAATGTCAAATATAAAAGCATCTCAAAAGATTTCACACTTTTCAAATTAGAGGTCAGAAATTATATGAGATTAGTCTAAATGTAAAAAACTTTAAATTAAAATCGCCCGGTGTTATTGGAAAAATTAAAATTTTGAAGATCTGACTTGAAAGTTTATAAATTTAAAATATACAGAATTTCAAATAATAAAATGTTGAAAGCTTCCACGAACAAAAGACTTTGTACTTAAACGGCTTCACATTTCAAGTCTTTCAAACAAGCATCTAAATGTTAAAAAACATCTACAATTAGGAATCGACGAAATGATCCCAAAATTCTAAATTTGAAAATATCAAAGTACGGTTAATCTTAAAATACTTTCAACCTTTATAGTTTAGAAGGACATACAAAATCGATAAAAATAAACCCATTGTTAATTGCTGCGAATTTTGGAGGAGAAATCAAGCGTACTTGTAGAAAAAAATTGTTTAGGTAAGAACTGTTCACTTCATAAAATTTATGTATTCTTTGTGTTTTTCTTGGTTTTTATTTTTTAATTATTTGAAAATCACAGTTACTATTTTTGCAAACCAATCTTTTATTAAATAATTTCAATTTTAATCAAAACCAGTATCCATCCGATTTTCTTTTGCTCAAGTAAGTTACAGTATCTTTTACAAAATAAATTATAATTAAGAATCAGTAAATATTTTTCTTTATTTAAAAAATGCATTTTTTGAATTTTAAAGTGTTCACAGTATAATGCATTGAAGTAAGAAGACTTCCAACCATTATAATTATATAAAAACAAAAAAGTTTTATATTTGAAAGTAAGTACAGTTTATTAAATTTCATCTAGTAGTTTTATAAAACACTTTAATCCAGAAGAAGTAAAAAATAAGTGATTCTCGGTATATTTTTTTAAAACTATTAAATTAAAAAATAAATCATCTTAAAACCTTATGATTCTTGTTTAAAAGAGCGAATACATTTCACATCAGCTAGGCTGACTAACTCTAAGACGCAGAATTGGCCGACGACAAAGTAATATTTTATTTCAGAAGAAATATCATGATAATTTTTTTCCAAGGAGAATGCTATTTTATATAAAATCGATTTTTTCTCGCTATATATATAGTTTTTAACTCAAACAAAAATTACTTTTCTCACACAGGAAAAATCTCATCGGAAACATACGAAAGAATTTCCTCTTGAAGAACATGTTTTTCCGGCGCTTATTTTTATTACTTGACGTTAGTCAGCCTCCTTTATTTGAAATGCACTCGGCTAAAAGAATTCTTCTGAATAAATTAGATAAAACCCAAATCTTATCTTATAAACCAAAGATTGCTAAGCCAGAATTAAGAGCTCCTATCCGATACCATTTACTCTAAACCCTCCTTTTTTCAAGCAACCATTCCCATTGTCTCCAACCTGGCCCTCCAAACATCCGATCTCACTTCCGCCCACCTAATTCTTATTATCACGAATAAATGCGTCACCTGCCTTCTTCTTGAACACATTCGCGAAGGCGAGGCCACTCAAGGTTTGCATCTTATTCTGCATTCGAGCTCCTGAAGGCGAATCCTCTTCTTTTTCCCAGGTTTGTTGAGAATCAGTGAAATATAGCAGCTTCCTTCACAGGACAGACGAGACACCCTCTCGTCTGCATATTCTATTTTCCCCTGTGTTCGACGAAGAAAAAACCTGGTTTGTGAAATACAATACACTCGGAAATAAGCACTCCACCTCGCAAACACTTTCACGTTTCGATTTTTTTCTTCTTTTAACGTCAAACTCGTAGTCGTCACTGTCACACTTTAATTCCACTATGATTAGCATTGCTTCGTTTCCTGTTTCCGAAAAGAGTTTATCGACAGAAAGGTCGCCCTGAGCCCAAGGAAGTATCCTTTAGTTTCTTCCATTCGTCGAGTTCTTGATATTGTCCTGAGAACTGGAATAGTCAGAGAATTACGACTATCAGAGAGAAATTCCGTAGTGATTCCGATTCAACTTCGATTTGCTACTTCCGGAAACAATCTACTGGGTTAATTAGCACTTGCGTTCCATCGGGATCGTGCGGCTGAGACGAGGAAATCGGTATGGAGCGATTGTTTTTCAAATCAACTACTACACTTTCATGTTCGTTGTTCGACAAGGTCGCCTGAGAGGCGTCATTAGACAATAATAAAAATAAATGAACGCCTCGGCGCTCGTGATCGGGAATCAAATTACATACTTGCTACTTGCGACATGATTTTTGGCGAGAATCAGCCATACTCGCATCCTTGTTTAATCTCTTAATTTAGATGATAATGATGTGGACATCAATCTAAGGACTTGTGGTCAGAAACACCCTGCTAGGAAAATTTTACAGTTTATAGTAGAAAGTGCTATTAAAACTACAGGTGCTTCTGATTCAGACCCAAAATTTTGCGAGAACATTCACTCAAAACAAAATATAAAAAAATTAAAACAAGACTATTCTTGCAAGTTTTCCTAAAGAAGGCCTCAAAAAATAAATACTTCGATAATTTAACGTCTGGCTTCTTCATTTCAACATAAAGTTCGCCATTTGTTTTCTTAGTTATTTATTAACTTTGAATCCTACATCTGAAATAGCGTCAAGTGTTTCAGATTATTAAAATATAACAAAAATTTTAATTCGTTTTCACATATAGAAAAAACTGTTTTATAACAATGCATACTGAAAGAATGTTGAAAATAAGGGAAAGCATTTATGTAAAAATAGTCTGCACAAATGAGAAGAGTTTACCATCTTTTTATATTCAGGAATAGTTGCAGCAGTTAAAAAAAATCCAAGAAAAACTAAAAAACTGAGTAATAAAATTTGATTTTAAAGTATGATAAAAGTTTATCAAAAAGCAAGGACGCTTTAACTTTTCTTTCGAAAATTGAAAATCAAGCGCTTTGAATATAATGAATAACCCTCTTGTGTCAAATCAGAGAAAATTAAAATTTCAAGAATAAAAGATAGAAAAACAAAATTTAAAGCTTAAGGCCATATGACGAGTGGGCCACATGACCAGATTTCTACCATACCCTCACTTTTTTTATTTCCCAACTTATTTTCACACGAAGAGCCACATCGAGTTAATAATTTGGGATGATTAATAAGAAGCACTAAAGAAGTTGGGCCTGGTCCTAAATTTGAATAATTATGAAAAAAGCAAAAAGTGATTTACAACAAAAAAAACTTTTTTCATAATTATACAAATTTAGGACCAGACCTACCATTCCTAACGCTTCTTGTTTAGTATCCCAAATTTTCAACTCGATGTGGCGTTTCGTGTGATAATAAGTTGGAAAATAAAAAAAGCGCCTGTAAGGTAGGAATCTGGTCACATGACACACTCATCACATGGCCTTAATATAACATTTTCGACGATTCCAAGGCTTTATTTAAAATGAAAACTGTGAAACCGAATATTTTTGCAGCATAACAATCGATTCTTAAATTAGTTTATTTTATTATCTAAAGTTTCCGATAAGTTTATTTAGATTAAAGTTGATTTAAATGGTAAATTATCAGATCGCATTCAGGGATCTTTCTTATTGTTGATCTGATCTATTCTATTATTTTTCTCCTTCGTTTTATTAAGGCATGATTCTATCAGCTGCTATAAACACAATTTAAAAAATCCCAATGCCTCAATCAAGATTTTGTATCCGTAGATAAAATGAATAGCAACGTTTCCATCACAAATGTACGCATTAGAATTAGAAGATTCTCGATGTTAACAGGTTACTATGATAATTATCACCAATCGATCAATCTGTTAACTGGTAATCAGTACTCCTCAAATGCGAGATTTGATTTCGAAATTAGATTACGCTGATAAATAATGATAACCTTACTTTATGAGATAAAATTTAAATTTTCTCCTTGAATTTCTCTAATATAAATAAATCAAGAGAACAAAATTGATAAATATATATAAAGAATGAGTGAGTGAAAAGTTACAACATTGCAAATTTGTTTATAAATCGTAGTTTGTTTTACCACGTTCAAAACAAAATTTCTAAACTTTTAATCTGTTACTGACAAGTGATGACTCTTTTATCAATGATATAATGGTTGGCCTTCTAACATAATTCATTATTCTTTAATGCACTCTTTTATTTTTCAAACTCAGTTTTTAGGACATTTTTTTTTTTTTTTATTTATTTGTTAAATTTTATTATTGACTTAGCCTTATTAAATTAATTATAAAATATTATTTTCCCAATTAAAAAAAAAATTGATTTTCAAATATTCTGTGAATATTTTAGTACTGTTTCGCGCTAACATCAAACTAAACAACAAATATTAGTGAAAGTGGGACAGGCATTACAATTATTTCAAAGCGTAAATGAACTTCCACAAAAACTTCTTATCAGTGTCACTGAATTGTTCAAAGGCACACAACTTTATCGAAGACTATTTATAACTTCAAGCTCAGTTTTTAATTTGTACCTAAATTCCATAGATAAAATCCTCCTATAGTACTTCTTAAAATACATTAATTAACTACGATTTTCTTATCTTGTTAATCACAATTTAAAAGTTTTCGAATTAGAAATTATCAAAATTTAAAAGTTTTTAATTTAGAAGGCACCTGCAGTGTAAAATTCCAATTAAATTTAAAACTTGGAATTTGTATTTAATTTTGGGTTGCTCATAGATTCAAAATAATTAATAACTCCATAGAGTCAAAAATTTAAAGCTTCCTAATGTATAGAACGTATATACAAAAATTTAAAAGCCTTTGAATGTGGAAGTCTCAAATATTGTATAAGAACTACAATGAGTTTTATGCTTGAAAAGTCTAAATTTGTAGATGCATTTAAAAGCATTAAGGTTTAAAGATCTTTCAATTTGGAAGTGACAAAAGATACAAGAGTGATTTTAATTTCAAAGTTACAAAATGAAGACTTTTCAATTATTGAAGCTTACAAACGTGAAATAATTCGAATTTGAAAGCAGTGAATGTTAATAATGAAATTTTAAAGTCATCAACATCGAAATCATTCAATTTTGAAAGATTTATAATTTAAAAATCAAAATTTCAAACAAGTTTTTGTATATGAAAGATAGTGTAGACAAATTTGCATTTTTCTGTCACTCGAAGCTACCAGCAATTTTATGCTTTAAACGTTTAAAGAGGTATCCTATTCAAGCCCAGATACCCTGGAGCAAATTAAGGTAGAACCATTCTTGTTATTAACAAAAAACTTAAAAATTCATACATTTTTTTAGGCACTTGTGTGTATTGTTCGCTTCCGGTAAGATATGGCGGAAATAAGTATAGAAGATTAGAGGGTAACATAAGCTTTAAAATTAACCGATACAGAACTTTCTACGACCAATAGTTTATCAAATATGAATTTGTTAATTCAGGTTGCATTTTCTTTGAGTAAGTGACGCATGTAAAGAATTTTCACTCTCAATCCTCGCGGGGGATTTTTTTAAAAAGTAATAATATTGTTTGAAGTTACACTTTTAGTGATTTCTCATTTCGAGCATCTGCTAATCTCAAGGACAAGTGTTTATTAGTTTTTCAAGACAAAGTTTCTACTTTTATTAGCAAGTTGTTACAACAAATATGATAAAAAGCATAATAAAATGGGCCAAGTATAATAAAAAAATCTTCATGATTTTCCGAGTTAGCTTAATTTGTTTAGCCCAAAGATTTACAAAGCGAATAGCCGCCGCCCATGTCGGTCCCGTGAGTCGAGTAAGTGGCTCGACAGTTGGACAGTTTTTTGTTCGTGACTGTGAACAAATCAGATCCCAACTCGGAAACCAATCAATATATTTTACTGTCCTTGGTCTTATTTTTCAACTGATATATTATCCTTTACTTTTTTCGAATTTAATTTTAAAAACAATTAATTTAGCGCTGTCCCTACATATTATCTATGATAATTGTTTACATTTTTTTTACGACGAAAGTATTGCAGACAGAAAATTGCTGAACAAATAATCGACATCTTCTTGAGTACATGGTTGCACCTGACATTTTTCAGATTTTTTTGACAAGTATAGGTACAGAAAGAATTATTTTTTTATAACAATTTGTTGTAAAAAATTGAAGTTTAAAAAAATATATATGGTAAACACTATTAACTTGATGAAGCATTATCCCTTACCAGATCCACCAAATGTGAATTCACTAAAAGTGTTACTTTAAATTTCAATACAAAATAAAAAAATTTCTAATACATAACAACAACCTTCGAAATTCAGCATTCCTTCAAATTAAATATATTCTTTTTTTATAAAAATAAATATTTACTACATGCGTTGATTGTTCAGAGAAAATGCTACGTTAATTAACAAATTTATATTTGATAAAACATTAATCATAGAGATTTCAATCAGGGCTCATTTAAAAGTTTATTTTATACTCTAAACCTCATTTGCTACACATATTTAAGATATTACTCACAACATGAGTGGCTCTACCTTAATTTGCCTGCCGCTTTCTGGGTTTCAATATTACATATTTCTAAACGTTTTAAGAAAAAAATTTGCTTGTAGCTTCGAGTTCCAGTACTTTGACCATGCAATTATGTGTTTGAAAATATACAAGACTTAAAATGTCAAAATATCCGAATCTATCTTTTCAAATTAAATTAATGAACATGAAAAATACTTGAAAAATAAATAATAAATAAATAGCCTCCAACCTAAAATTAAAAGATATTTCTGGCCACAAGTTCGCTTCACTCAGAAACGTTCCTTGTTATTATTCGATTTTTTGCAAGCTCCACGTACTTTATAAAGTCCAAAAGGTTATGGTCGATTCATTCGGTTGCATAAATGCCGACTACCTAATATACATACATTAGAATTCACACACGCGCAACACGAGGTTTTAAACCATGCGCCGGATCCACCGGTTATTAAAAGTTTGAACGAGTAAGGGCAAGTCCTATGAGGGTATCAAACATCTCGATTAAAATTGAACATCGTATCGATTTGAATTAATCTATCGATACTGCATCACGATCACAATCACGTTCCACGTTTCGAGGAAGATAAGTCTAAATGCGTATAAAAAGCTGATGTGCGTTCCACGGCACCCACGAAAACTGAGACTCCGTTCGCGAAGCGCGTTAGGTTTCTTCAACCTGTTCTCACATTGCCCCCTTCCCCACATCCATGTGCGACTCCAACAATTCCTCCCACCCTCACCTCTCCCTCCCAATCTCCTCGTCCACCCACATATTAATTACGACGTTATAAACAAATCAGCTCAGGGATAGCGGCTACTTCGCAGCAACCTCCTTGGCGCCACCGTTTAGTTCGTTTAGTTTCGAGGCTTCGAAATAACGAAATTGGCATAAAATTGTAAAGGCGTTCGTTTATTGCAGTGGTGTAGTCCTAGAAAAAGTGGCCTGACGGTGTTTTTCAAAGGTAAAGTTATGAGTAATTGAATTTTAAACATTGAAAACGCAGATTATAAAATAATAATTAAAATTTTTGTAAAGGTGGCATTCTTTTTAATCTAATTTTTCTGATTCTGGCATAAATTCTCGTCCTCCTTCGAAATTCCTTTGGAAAATTTGAAAAAGTTTAAAGGTGACAAAATGGCAGTGGTTTTTCTAAAAATATTTTAAGTCTATTTACTCAAAAATCTCAATCTCTTTTTACAGTCTCATCAGAGCAGGTATTAGATTTGTGTAAAATTTGACCCCCCCCCCTCCCCCCTCTCCCAGTTTTTGTCAAATGTCCACGTTTTGAGACACCCTGAATCCGAAAAACAGTTTTTTATGAATATGTCTGCATGAATGTCTGTCTGTGAACATTATAACTTTTAAAAAAATTAATCTATTTGATTGCCCTTTGGTACACACGTTTAATGTCCTAAACTGAAGGTCAATTTCGTTAGCCAGCCACTTTTTTCAAAAAATCAAAAATCACCAGAGTTATAGCATTTACAAAATTCCAAAAAATACACGAAAATCAACATTTTAGGCCATATAATGCACGATATGAAAAAAAGTCAAGAGAAGAAAAATGTTGCTTTTTAAATTCCCTACAAGATTATCATAACTTTTTCAATTTTCTTGAAAAATCAAAAATTCTAATTTTGACAACATACAAAATAATGAAAAATCCAAAAATTACATTTTTCGGCTAAACTGTGCAAAATACGGTAAAAGATGAATACACAGAAATTATGCATTTAAAAAAGATCTACAAATTTGTTATCAATCATTTTTTGATAGGATGCGTAGTTTTGGCGTTGATCATGAAAAACGTTATTAACAGTACAAAAAAATTTTCCCGCTGCGTGGGCACATTCTTATCGCAAATTTTGTCTTTTAATTGTTTTTTCGTCTCATGTGTGGGGTTTCAAAAATTTTTACTTTTCATGTTTTTGATGCTATTTTTTTATGATTAAAACTAAAAACAGAACTAATTAAAACTAAAAACAGAACTATTAAAAAATTATTCATGACAAATCATTTTTACATTCTCATCAGAGAAGATATTAGATTTGTATAAAATTTGCCCCCCCCCCCCCAGTTTTTGTCAAAAGGTCCACGTTTTGAGACCCCCTGAAACCGAAAAACAGGTTTTTACGAATGTGTCTGTATGTCTATCTGTCAGTCGTTATGTCTCTCGTTATGTCTGTCTTTATGTCTGTTGGTCTGTGAGCACGATACTTTTGAAAAAAATTAATCTATTAGATTGGGTTTTGCTACAGTCTTTTAGTGTCCTAAGCTAAAAATGCCCAGTTCGTTAGTCAGAGATTTTGGATAAAAATACTAAATGTGAGCTCATTTTGAAAATTTTGGAGTACAAATTTTTTCATAATTCAAAAATTTTGTGTTAAGTTGTTCATAGTACTTGCCCTACAAGATTATTATATCAAATTTTTGAATTTTCACGAAAAATTCAAATTTTGACTGCACAAAAACTAATCAAAAATCAAAAAATTGTATTTTGCAGTCAAACTCTGCAAAATAGGAAAAAAGATAATCAGACAAACATTGTGCACCCAAAAAATATCTACAAATGTTGTATTAATCACTTTTCATAGGACACGTCGTTTTTGTTTTATTTATAAAAAAAAAACACTGAAAATACAAAAATTAGATTTTTCTACACACGACACAAGCTAAGCTAAAATAAATAGATAACATTTTTTCACCGAAGGAAGAGCAAACAAATTTTATTAATGGTTTTTTTACATTCTCATCAGAGAAGGATTAGATATGTGCAAAATTTGACAACCCCTCCCACCCCAGTTTTTGTCAAATGTCAACGTTTTGAGACCCCCTAAATCCCAAAAATAGGTTTTTACGAATGTGTCTGTCTGTTGGTCTGTATGTATTTATGCCTGCCTGTCTCTCAGCACGATAACTTTTGAAAAAATAATTCTATTAGATTGGCCTATGGTTCACTCTTTTTAGTGTCCTAAACTAAAGGTCAAGTTCGTTAGCCAGACATTTTGGATACAAATTCAAAAAGTGAGCGCCTTTTGAATATTTTTGAGACCATTTATTCAAAATTCAAAAATTCTCTGTACACTCCTAACTTTGTCAAAAATTTTTTTTGGCAAATCGATAAGATACCTTATTTTATATCTTTAAAACCTCTGAAAAACAGTATATTAAGGTTCCATATATTTCTGTGAATTTAGGAAAATCCAACAAAGATGATCCATTGTAGTAAGGGAAACTGTGAATCATAATTAAATATAAACTATCATCCACTGCCATAAATATATTTGCGTAACATATTACTGACAAAAAGTAGGTTCCATACTGCCTTTAAATTTAAATCTTAATAGGATTTAGGAATTTTTTGCATAGATTACAGACTTCGGATTTATTTCAGAGATCAAAAAAAGTGTAAACAGTGACAAAAAAAAAAATAATGCCAAATTAGTGTCATAAAATTTCGAAGCATTAAACTTATATATTAATGGAATCTAATTATATTGTATTTGTTTTTTAAAAGTAGATAGGAGAAATACGAATTTCGTCAGAAGATTTAAAAGGTACTAGCATGCTGTGCTATTTTCGTCATAATACCTATTCGGTATTTATTTTTTAGTATAATTTTATTTTGATCATTTGTTCACGGCCATGGAAAATAAACTTAATTTTTAAGCCAAACTGTCATATTTCTACCCTGCTATTTTAAAAGTAATAAAAATGAACTTTAATGTTTATTTAAAATGTTAATACTTAGTCTGTAAATTATCAAAATTCAATTCTTTCGTTGCAAATTCGTCCTTCTGGCTTGAAAATTAAAATATTTAATTACAATTTTTTTCTTTCTGGATTAAATTTTTGTTCAAAGTTCAAGTATTTTGTTGAAAATTCATCTTTTTTAGTTGAAAATGAAGCTGCCTGGTTAAAAATTAATGTTTTGCTTGAAAATTATTTTTTTTTTGTTGAAATTACACATTTGAAATTTCAACTGTTTTGTAAAAAGTTCGTATTTTTGACTAAAAAATTCAACAATTTTGTATAAAAATGTAATTACACGACAGAAAATTGATGTAATTTGTTGAAAGTTCGTCTTTTTTAAAAATAAAATCAATTTTGTTGTTGTTAAAAATGCATATGTTTGTTATAAAAAATATTTTTGTTAACCGTTGAGGATTAAATTATTTTGTTGAATTTTTTTTGTTAAATCCGAACAAAAGCACAAGTTAAATTTAACCGTGGACTGGTAAACATGGCAATACATTACCCTAAACTTGTAGCGTGGCACAATGCTTATTATTTGTAGTAGGACAACTTTAATATAATGAATTTTCTTCGATTTTTAATTTAAAAAAACAATGGTATTAATAATATTCTGTTAATTTTTAAACAAATTGTGAATAATTTGTGAAACACGGAAAAAACCTAAAAATTCCGCAAAATTGACTTTTATAACAAATAACGTAGATTATCAACAATATGACCGATTAAAACAAAATAAAACGGAATTCAAAAGAATAATAGTCACGCTTTAAGCGCATATACGCCACTTTTGCTTTTTCTTAAAAAAGCATAATTTTTCCAACATATGAAATGGAGGGAATTAGAGGAATCTGAGAAATGGCAAAAATATTTTTTAAATAACAGTAAAATTGATTATTTATATTCCAATTTATTATAAAAAACCCAAAATAGTTTTAAATGCTCAAAAATGAGGAAATAATACTAAAATATACCCATTTATTCTATAGCGGAGCAATTAGAGCACAGGGCGGTCCGGTGCTCCTCACAAGCTGGAAGATGACATCGTTGACAGAAAGTTTTGAATTTTCTGGTTGATGATACAGCACTGCCCACATCCTCTATCTGTAAACAGATGTAGAATTGTAAACCAAAGTTTATTAGAAATGAACTTTTGTCTATTAGTAACGAAATAAATAAAAAATTTCTATCAGATCAAGACATTCAAAGAGCCAAGAAAAATTTATCTTACCTCTGACTCTTTTCGATCACCAGCTTCTTTTTCTGATACAGCAGCTCTAATTTTGTATGATGCTTCTAATTCACAAATTCACTACATCTATTTTTTTGTTTTGCTACTTTCCTTAAATAATTTTTTGTACACTTGAACTTTAAAATTCATACCTAAAACGTCCAACTGAAATCACTATACTACCTGACTGCTCAAGCTGTAAATGACGCTTCTAATTCAAACAATTATTATACCTCATTTTTTGCCATTTGTATTTTTTTTTTTTTAATTTACACTTCGAATTTTTAAATTTATGCTTAAAACAAGTAACTTGACGGCTTTAATAAAAAAAAACTGAACATCACTTACCCATATAATTCTCTAACATAAATGTTTAACTGAGGTAATGCGTTACCCCAATCGATGTTCACTGCCGCACGGATCTCACAAGAATCACTAATAAACTCGCGCACTGACCTAGTCGAAGGCCTTATGGTTGAAATTAAATATGGTTAAGGCCCCGTTCCAAACTATACCTTTCCATATAGGCAGGATAGTACTTAAAACTTGGAATGGGGTAACGTATTAAATCTTTAAAGTAAGAATCTGAATCTTTAAAATAAGCAAATGGTATACGAAATATGTATCTAACATCATTATATTTACGCTTTATGGATGTAAGAAGTTTGAACTACGCAGTCGTATAATGAAAAGTTTATGTTCATAATAAGATAATATGACAATTACAGAAATGGCATATGCATCTAGTAATTAAATTCTGTATAGACTATATTGTGCTATGTAGCACTTGCGTTTGAAAAAGAATGCTATTTCATTAATTGAGAATACATAGTACAATTAAAAAACAAATTCATACAGTGTGCCTTTTTAAAAAATATTCTTCAAACTACGATTAATTTCAAATAGAGAATGACTAAAATCTATATGAATCTTGTGATTATAAAAAATTCAAATATAAAAGTATTAAAGTCTTCACAAAAGTTTTGAATTTGAAATTATGTATCAGAAGTAATCTCTCAAAAGAATTATATTTTTCACAAAAATCTGTATACAAGAAAAACTCTTGCAATACGTTACCGATTTGTCCCAAATAATAAAAATCTCTAAAACTAAGTCAGGATAAAAAAATGAAAATTGTATGCAGCACAGTCTGATTCTAAATTATAGTTTCTTTCCGTGTCAAACAATTTCAAACAAATTTACATCAATTTCCAATTTCAAGGTACAACTTTACTTAAATGTTTCTTCTCATTTTTAAAAACTGATTGTCATGAAACTACACTGAGAGAATTTTTTCTAGAATAAATCATAAAAATGAATGAGAATTTAATATAATATTGTTTCAAAACAGGGAAAACAGGGTTGGCGTATCAAAAATTAATAAAGCGGTTTTCAACCGTCAAAACTAATATTTTTTGTTTGAATAAATGGAAAGGATGTTGCATTAACTCTTTTAAAGCTTGCGAGAATTTAAAATTCACTATATCAAAGTTAACAATTGAAGTTAAAACGATAGTCATACATTTATTTGAAAGAGCGAAAACATCGTTTGAAGTTGCCATACGAAGCATACGAGAATCTCAAACGACTATATGAAAAATAACTCATTCCACCAAAAGAAATTTAGCTTTCAGAAGGAGAAACTAAATACACAAATTAAATACAACTAAATACATAAACACGCGTACAATTATTATTTTTATTATTATATATTTAATTTATTCACTATATACATAATCGCACGCATAATCGCTATGAAAAATCGGAGAACGGCTGCGGCGAGATTCGAACCTAACTTATCTAAAGCACTAACGCACTCCCTAACAACTAAACCCCACGGCTAACTTACATTATGGAATTTTTGGTCAAAATCTCGACTAAGCAACGTCGCTTGAAAACTCAGGGAATTATGATTTTCAATGATTAAATTGATTTTTTATAAAATACATCATTTAAGGGCATGTGACACAGCTAAATACCTATACTACCGACCACAGTTTTTCAGTTCACTGAATGTTTTTTTGAACCTAGAAACTTTTTTTGTGAATAAAATATCGAGCTGAAACTTTGGGAAATGTATTAGAGTACAATAAAGTACGTTTAGGTACTGCATTTTGGTAGGAACTTCACTGA
>NC_046665.1:41329052-41333499 GCF_010883055.1 Belonocnema kinseyi
TATATTATTTACAAAAAAAGTTCTGAGGTTCAAAAAAACATTCAGTGAACTGAAAAACTGTGGTCGGTAATATAGGTATTTAGCTGTGTCACATGCCCTTAACGGAACTGATAATATTCTTGTATGAATAACATTCTCTGATTTGATATCTCAGTAAATCAGTATAATAAACTTGAGTGTATTTAGATGTAATATTTTATAAATTGTACTCATTGAATTAAATCTTATTACCTTAGTGTATAAATTTCGTGATAAAGAATGCCAAATGTTTTATATATAATATTAAATAAATGAATTTAAAATAGAAAGATTTAATTTTTATTTTAAATATTGTGAATCATAACCTTTTGTCACGGTCGGAAAATGGCGGAAACAATCGAGGAGCATTCTCAAACGAAACTATATGAAAAATTAAGAATAATGATTTCAGATTTTGCTATGCTTGTCAGATTTCGGTCAACTTCATAATGACAATATCAATTTTTAAAATACTTTTTTCGACATTATGATATTTACTATTCTTTCTATTCTAATTATTTTACGAAAACTCATTAGAAAGAATATCATGTTTTGATAGTGTTAATTCTTGAAATGAAGATTTATAATATTTCGTATTTAGGAAACTACTTTGTCGTCTTCGCGTTTTAAATACTCGTATGATAATTTTAAACTTCGGTATTGAATTACGAAAAAATATAATAAAACCTCGGTTTTCCCTATTTTGGAACAATATTATAGTAAATTCTAATTCATTTATTTCATTAATTCCAACGAAAGGTCTCTCAGCGTATAACGAACTGAGTAAGTTCGTAGCACCACCTGGTGTGATACCTTCCAACCTAGATAACAGTAGCGTTTGCTCGATGAGTAAGATCCAAGCTCAAGTTTCGAAGAACATCTCTTCCAATTTTGCATCTCTATCTCGATATGAAGACTAAGGGGAATGCTGAGTTGATTTGTCGGGATTAAATCACTCGAACAGAATTAATCTGATAGTGTCACCTGCAGTGAGATCTGAACTGACCAGTTTGCAATTACGCTTTTTATGCTGGTATCTTTATGTGGACAGTAATATATCTAGATATTACGATCGTTATGCAACCGTACCTGACAACAGTCTTGTAATAATAAACGAGAGGATGTGCATTCCCTGTACTCATGGTTATTTCAAGCATTACTGAGGCTACGATCCTTGGATAATACAGGAAGTTGGAACTACGTATTCACGGATTCCTTGCAAAGGAATTTTAACCGCAATATTGAAAAATAAATTTCACTTTCATCAGCAGCTTTCCAAATTAAATCATTTTTCCATGACTGAGTAATATGGATTTCAAGTTCTCAGAGATTGAAAGAGATTTATTCTCGAGACTGAAAATTATCTGAAATTCACTAGTAACAAAATTCTGTAAACTTGACAATTAGTCATGTGCAAAGCAAAGTAGTCATTCAAAAGCAATAAATGTTGTGTTTTTAGAGCTCTATGAGTGCAAAATTCACAAGAATTTCAACCCTCTGAAAAAAATCAAGAACATAAACCTAGCTCGATTTTTTTTCCTTCCCTTGAAATAAAAAAATAAGTTTGACGCACATTTTTATAGCACCACGCAATCTTACGAAGAATAACTACAAGGTCATTGGATGTAAGACAGCATTCTTAAACGGACTTTATAAAAGTACATAACTCTTGTTTGATGATTAAAAACAGAAATAAAATTTTGAAACTTTTAATAAAATATTTTCTCATCAGATATAATGATAATGAAGATTTTGCAGTTTCCCCCAGACCCAGAAACTTTATTTTAAAAATAACGGAATTGCTTCTTACGAATTGCAACTGACACGCACGTGGCAATCATAAAGTTTGGCTGCATTTCAATTTAGCTGCATGCGAATGGAATGGAATGCCCGAAAGATTGAAAGTGGAATCTTCATCTTTCAATTTACCAAGGAATAGGAGAATTATGCAATTGAAATACCAGCAAGTCATGATACTATTAATACATTAAATAAAATTTAAGTTTCCTTAGGTTAGTTCAAATTATATAAAAATTGATAAAATATTTAAAGAAATAAATTGAACCGATTACATTTTTTCGAATTTGTATCTGTTTCAAAAATAACATTTCTTCCTCAATACATTTGTAAGCTACTTTCGATTTCAGTAAGAAAAAAAACAACGAACGATTAGTTTTATCAGATAAAAAACGGAAGTGAAATAAGTTGAAGCATGCACACAGCATATCTGTTTTTTTTTTTTGAGTCATAAAAAGCAATGTCACTCGCTCATCCATTAAGTTTTTGTTGAGAATGGACATTTGTACTTTGAAAAGACTGAATATCTATAAAGTGATGATAAATACTCTCATGTGTGCACGCCTGATGACTCGAAAATTCTTAGTGTGAACTGTACAAGTACAAGTAACGCTATACAAACGTCATTTCTTATGTAGTACAGTCGGCCCTGTTAACGTATTCCTATGGTAGCCTTTTGTTTTCACTAGTGCAATGCTTTACGCATTGTCCCGATACAAACAAAAGACAAAGGAAATGTAAGCTACATTGTAAATGAGGAAAAATATAAAATTTTAAAATCGGTTGTTTAGGGTAATTGTAAAAAGGTCTAATATAGGGTGGTAAAAAAAGAAGTTTTCAAAAGTGAAAACGCTCCTCAATTTTTTCAAAATGTAACTAAATGAATTATTTTATTTGCAATAACAAATGAATAAAAAATTATTGGTTTCATTATTTTCTACATCTGTTAGAGTTATGAGAAAAAACTTAATTTTTTGTTTCTTTTTGATGTCTATTGACAATTGACAATTATCGTTTTTTTGTAAAAATTAGAAAATTACATTCGGCATGATTTTTTAGCATAATATTGCCAGGAGCCAATTCCTCTCTGTTTTGCATGTAATAAAATATAATTAAAATTCCAAAAATTTTAAATGCAAGAAAATTAGCCCAAGAAATCGCCATTTTTTATATCTACAGTCAAAACCTTAGATTTTTCGCCCTTTACAAAAGTCGCAAAAAAGTTGCAAAAATTTCCTTATCTATATTTTTAGCTTCCAATGCATGTATAAAAAATTTTGTGCAAATTTCAGATCTATCAATCAAACCATCCTCCAATTATCATAATTATAAATTCAAAAAAAGCTTTTCCTAGCGCTAAAAGCGGGTTTCCTTCAAACAACGTATCGTATCTAAACGTTTTTGAAGTAAAAACTATTTTTCGGATATACATACATCTTCAATTTTTGTTGTTATATTATTAACGTAACGTGAATGACTGTGACAATGTACAAGGAAAATGATTGAAAACCAGAATCATATTATTATTATTATTATTATTATTATTACACCATTAAGCCATTTCCCTTTCGAGGTAGACGTGACTCACTCGACAGGGGAAAGGAGTAGTGTGTGGAAGGGATAGAGATTTTTCAGATTGACCCAGAATTCTCGTGCTATTTAAGTAAATAACACGTTCGTTCCACAACACTGCTCCGACCCAGGTTGCTGATCAATCTCTCTAGCAATCACCCCAAGCGAAGAACCTCACGAAGTCGTTATGTAAGGCTTCCCGCTTGGGTCCATTAATAGCCAAGGTCTTTGTTTCAGGCGTCATTCACTCTACTGACACTCTTTTTATTAACTATTTGCCGCCATACTTTCCTGTCCTGGCATACTTCTCTAGCTTCTTTTATGTCCATGCATTTTTTCATGCAGGCTCTCGTGTTTCTGTGACTTCTTATGTCTCTTCTAAGTAGGGTCTCATTCACACATTCTAACCACTCTTTCCGCGGTCTACCTCTGGGCACGTTGCCATTTACTTTACCTTGATACACTTGTTTCGTTAGTCGTTCATTTGGCATTCTCTCAACATGTCCGAACCATCTTAATATGATTTTTTTATTTCTGGTAATATACTTAATTTCTTACGAATTACCAAATGTGATAATTATTTGAACATATTAATGTTACTAATTACTTTTATAACTACAACGGAGAAAACAGTATAATAATTGTGCATAAAATAACTAGTAATGTGAATTTTTTTCGCAAATATTCAACTTATTTGACAATTAACAAATTATTTAAACATAAAAATGATATGACTCTGGTTTTCCGTAATTTTCCTTGTGTATTGTCGTAGTTATTCACTTTACGAAAATGATATATCAATAAAAGTTGTAGATGTAAGCTTGGAAAATAGTTTTTTATTGCAACTTTTTTTTAGATAAGATAAACTTGTTTGAAGAAAAAACAGGTTTTCGAGCAAAGTAAAGCATTTTTTAAAACAAATTTATAATGGTGATCGTTAAAAAAGGTTCTATTGATTAATATAAAAGGGGGAGGGTCGGTAAGGCCGGTTTTTGGCCTAATTTATTTTTGGACCAAAAAATCTGAAAAAATCATGGTAGTATCTTATAAGTATCCCGAG
>NC_046665.1:41333599-41342297 GCF_010883055.1 Belonocnema kinseyi
ATCGACTCGGGATACTTATAAGATACTACCATGATTTTTTCAGATTTTTTGGTCCAAAAATAAATTAGGCAAAAACCGGCCTTACCGACCCTCCCCCTTTGTGGGAAACTTGTTAAACATGCATTAGACCTTAAAAATACAGATAAATTTTTTTCTATACATTTTTTAGACCTGTAAAGGTCGAAAATATCAATGTTTGAGTAAGAATATAAAAGAACGACATTCTTTTGGACTAATTTTCTTTGAGTTTAAAATTTTTTGAAATTTTTATAATTATTTTTTGTACATTAGGAACCGAGGAAAATGGTGTGCTGGTAATATTATGCTGACAAAAAATCATGCCGAATGGAAATCTAATTATTACGAAAAAGCAATAATTTCCAATTGCCTATAGATGTCAAAAACTAAAAAAAAGTCTACCTCCTAACTCTATTAGATGCCCTGAATGATGGGCATAATATATTTTTTTAATTTATTACGAATAAAAAAATGCATTACAAAATAAAAATAATGTTTTGACTTTGTAATTGTGTTGAACCTGAAATTTTTGTAAGCAGCACATAATATCATCGAATCGAGTTCTTTTGAAAGCCTAACTTCATTATTTGACTTATATTTTGAAAAAATCGAGGAGCATTTTCACTGTTCAAAAAATGAGTTTTTTTGAACATCCTAGACTACTATGTATTTGAATTACTCTCCCTTTTTTATAAAAGAATAAAGTCACTAGTATTTAATTTGGTCAATATTCTTAATATCTTTTGATATTTTGTAGTTATACACTGAATAATCATAAATTGAAATTCTAATGTGATCAAATTGAAAACTTTTCGCATTTAACAATCGTCAAATTTCAACTTCTTGATAATTCAAATCATATGAGTATGAGTTAGGAAAAATTTAAATCTTTAAGAGTATCAAAATTTAAAAACCTACTGATTGAAAAGCATCGCTAACTGAAGAGTGCCAAATCGAAATCAAGTTCGAAATCTAGAAAAATTAAGTCTTAAATTTACGAAGTTTGCAAACTTAAGGAAATTAAAATTTAAAAACTTTCACATTCAAAATTTAAGAAGCTTCCAATTTTGAAGTCTGAAAGTGGTAAGTTTCAAAAGCTTCGAGTATTCGATTTTTAAACCATATAAATTGGAAATAAGCAAAAGGAATTATAAATGCTCCCAAATTTTAAATATATTTAACTTGTATGAATGAAGGGATGACAATTTAAGAACCGAAGGTGCGTTATAATTTTTTTTCTATTGAGCCGTTTAACAGAAAAAAATATTAAAAATTGAAGGCGGTAAAACACTTATCCAAATTGGTGTCACGTGGGTGTCACGTGACTCAGAGGTTCTCATAATTATCTACCATGAAAACCATGAAAACTAACGAAACTGATGAGAAAGAGGTTAGGCCACGGTCTACTGCCAATTCTGACTATTTTGATCTGATGTCTTTGCTTGTCAAGGCTTATGTGACAAAAAAAAAGTTATCCTGTTTTAATATTTGGATTAAGAGCCAGTATTATGTTGATGAAAAGCATTAAGTACAATTATTAACACATTGTTTAAATCCTCCATATTTACGAATTGTTCAGTAAACATGACTCCATTTATGCGCTTTTCCAATGAATTCTTTGTACATACCATAAATATATCTATTTTCGGTAGATTCATGATATTGGCTTTTACGAAACCCTCTTTTGAAATTTTTTTTAGCAATATCTTGCGACTTTCATTTTCGATTTACACATAACCAAAACAAAACATCGACACAGAAAAATATATTTTAAAATCAATGACACATGAGCTGTGATTGGTGGAAAATCCGACCCCTTTGACGTCAAAGGGGCCCTCCAATCGACATCGTGATAGAAAATTCATATTTCAACATTAAATTAAAAATAGTAAACTATATGTAAAAAATATTCAATAAGCGTTTTCAAAATTAGAATTTTATATACTATAAGATCAATGTATTAGAAAAGTGATATCTGACTTTGGAAACAACCCTATTTAAAGGTTCGAAACTGCAAAACATTTGGTTTTGAAAACTACATCTTCCAAAAGACTAGCAATTAGTATAAAGTGCTGAAATGTTAGTTATAAGACTTGGATTTGAATTGAAAAATTGGAAGCTGACCAAATTGATGAATTTGAATGTTAAAATTGTAATATATGTATCAACAAGGCTGGACTTTAACGCCTTAGAATTTTGAAATTATCTAAATATAATAACTGGAATCTAAATATGGAATCTTCCAATTTAAAAACAGGCAGTTTTGAAATTCTAATCGCGTACTTAAATTCATAAAAGATTAAAAACTAAAATCCGTCAATCAAATACAACCGTTCGCAACTGAACATTTTTAATATTCAAAATTAACTGCAAATTAAAGCATTCAAAATTTATTGCAAGTTAAATGAATTTATATCAAAGGTTAAAATTATTGATACTTTACAATTTTAAAATCCTTAAGGGCATGTGATACTTACAGTTTCCGCGGCTTTTTTTCCACAAAAATCAAAACTTTTAAAAACTGAATTCGGAGATGCTATACAATTTCATAACGGACTCCCCCGGGCTGTTTTTTGAGGGATAATAACAACAAAATTTATTGGGCTAAATAAAAATTTCATGCATTTGCATTATTTTGAGGTTGCGTCGTTTTTCATCTCTGCCTTTCCGATTTTCTGAAAATTATTTATGAAATAAACTTTTTTGATTACCTGCAAACAAGGTTAGTTCCGGGAAATTAGTCACTATATTTATGTGTAAGTCCAAAGTTTTCGGCCAAAAATATTGTGTAGTTTGGAAGTAACGCTCGGGTGAATTGTAACACACATAACCTCGAAATATGCACGCACGTTGTTAGCAATATCAACATTTTTTAAATTAAAAAAACACAAAACAAGTGTGTGCGGACGTCGGTTAGCATGTTCGCTATCATTTCCAGATTTTGAAGGCAAAATATTTCTTATTCTAGGAAAAAAGCCGGGGGAATCTAACACTGAAAAAATCGATACTAATTCCTAAGCGATATGCAAATTAATCACATTTTGCTAAATTAAAACTTTTTTGAATTAACCCACAAAAATAGTGTGTGGGGACGTTCGTTAGCATGTTCGCTATCATTTCCCAAATTTTTAAGAAAAAATATATATTAAAAAAAAAGCTGGGGCAACCTAAAACTGGTAAAACCGACAATTTTCTAAGTATCACATGCCCTTAAAATTCTAATTCGTTACATTTCTGTAGGTTCAGAATTCACAGAATTTTATGTTGAAATCCTTATGTTTTATCACTACAAATTTTTCTTCGAATAAATTAATTCAATTACAGACATTCATAGCATATTCTTGAATTTCCCTAAATTTTCTTAATTTAATATAAAATTAATTTATGCTTGGATGCGAAAGATAACAGTAGTAAAAAACATGTTTGCAGTAAAGTTATACAATTTTCGATGGACTCTTTGATTTACCTAAATTATCAATTCATTAATCTTTGTCAATCTTGTATTCTTGAAATTTTTAACATAAAAAAATCAAAGTTAAAAAAGAATAGACTTTTAAATCTTTAAACGTACTTTAAGGATTTGGACTATATCTCTTTAGAACAGTAATTTACATATAGCTTATCAAAATTTCCAATATAAAATTGAAAGACTTTCATATTCGGTTACTTTTAATGAGAAAGTCTTCAAATGTAGATGTTTCTAAATTAAAAGATTTATTTTTGACAATTAAGTGGTTTCTATCCAAACGTTTTATTTGGTTGTTTAGAATTTGTTATTTTTAATTAAAAAGGATTATGAAAACTTAATAATTTGAGAGCCAAAATTAGTCTAAATTGAGGGATCAGTGTGAAAAAGAGATTTAAAAATCGGAAATAGGGCAATTTTGTATGAAAAAGGAGATAAATAGAGGAAAGCTTAAACATTTATTTCTATATGTAGAAGGGAAAGCATCTTTTTATAAGAAGTTTTCTTCAAGACTATTTTCTGTTTTCAAAATTCCATGGTTATTAATCAAATCGCGGGCGGCTCAGTTCGCTCGGAAGTTTGAGCGCGCCTAGGGCGCAAACCTGTTGATTTTTGCGTTTTGCGCTCGATAATGTATTTACTTCGCGCTACGCTTGTTTATTGTACACCCCCACATTTTTGCACATGACTTTTAAAATTAAACGTGAAACAATCGACAATTGAAATTTAATGACTGAATTTTCTTTTGTTAAAGCTCTTTCGGCTTTAATAAACGCATTCTCATCACCTGTCTCGTGAGAAAAAAAGGTTAAAAGCAAATTTTCATGTTTAAATTGAAAACAATTTTATTATTAAACAGTTGATTGTATCTTGTGTCTTTTTGTCCAAAAATTTAATGTTTAATATGTTTTAAATTTTTAGCTCGTTTTTGGGTGAATAAGTTTCGTCTCATTATTTTTTTCATACCTTGTACGATCTGCCCAAAAATTTTTATTTTTTCATTTTTAATGATGTTCTTTTAAGAAAAAAAACCTAAACTACGCGTCAATTCAAAAATTGGTTAATAACAAATTTGTAGATATTTTTTGGGTGTACACATTTTGTCAACGTATCTTGCATAGTTTGACCAAAAAATTGATTGTTTGATTTTTCATTATTTTTTGAACAATGAAAATTTGAATGTTCGATTTTTCAAGAAAATTCAAAAAGTTGTTATGAAAATCTTGTAGGACTTTCAAAAAGCAACAATTTTTTCATATCGTGCGCTGTTTGGCTTAAAATGTATATTTTCGTGTGTTATTTTATATTTTGAAAATTCTATTGGGAATGGTGGCCGACCATTTCGCCATCTGCTGTCATAAACTGGAATCAGAAAGAGTAGATAGCATTTTAAATATAGATTTTAATTTGTGTATAAAAGTGTTTTTTAGATTGTTATATCAAGTTTAAAACAATGATTGGATACTAATAATAAATATTTATCCAAAACAAAGCATTTTAGGTCGAATTTCCATCATATATAGGGAAAAAAACACATTTTTGTCAAAAATGTTTATAAAAAAACAATTATTTTACTATGACATGTAAGTTTCAATGCATTATAAGCTTAAATGAACTTTAATTCATTTATAAATTTATATATCTATTTATTGATTTGTCTATAAAAATATGTGTTTTTCGCTGTATAATATGTAAATTCCATCTGAAAAACTTTGTTTTTGATGAAGACTTATTTATCAATCGTAATAAATAATTCAAACTTCCTACTCGTTCTAGTTGTGATATTTGCCACCAGACCAGGCAGAAAGACTGCAGAGTTTTCTTTAATGTCAAAATAATTTGGTTTGAAATGAAAATTAAAAATTCAAGTGGCTCATTTTTGAACGTTTGCATTTCAGTTGTTATTGTGAGAGCATTAAGTTTGTAGTTTATCAACTTTAAATATTCCATTTTTAATTTTCATTGGTATAGACTATTATTTTCAGCACTTAAAACCCGTTGTACTTATACAATTATATATGTGTTACGATACTTTGTTTTTTAAATAATTTTTTACTTTATTTATAAATAATTTATTAAAATACTTCAATATTATATAGATGCATTTTGTTATTTTCAGACAGTATTTTCATATGTATTAATTGTAAGTATACATATAATTAATAATTAGCATTTTGAACTTAAATTTAAGAAAAGTTAAGTGATACATAATATATAATTCTGTGAGTTAAAAAAAACTGTTACTGCACGCGGCAGCATATTCTAGTTTTGGATAGAATGATTTTATAGAAATAAAACTGACAATGGCCCTTAATTAAATAGACCTTACGTATATTCACTACATTTTAGAGCATTTCCTGCTCAATTCAAATATTTTATTTTAAAATGTCGAACATTTAAACCAAAGGGATATTAAAAAAAAGGGGAAATGAAGGAGTATGGAGAAAATACTGTTTATTTTCTATAAATTACTGTTTATTTTCCCCCTTAATATCCATGTTTTTGAAAAATCGCTAAACATGTAACCTTAGCCATATTGCAAACTTTCCAATCTTAAAAATCTTTCTATTGGAAACATAAAAATGAAAAAATCGATTTATGTAGCTGCTCGGATATTCATTATCTCTCAAATTTGGACTTTGGGCGCATAAAAATTATAAGGCTTAAAAAATATAATTTGAAAACTTGCCTGTTTTTAAAATTGCATTCACTGCTTTTACATTTTTCTGGTAAAACTCGAGAAATTTATTCGAAATCATAAAGAACTAGACTGATTTATTACTAGAATCCAAAATATCATTCGTCATGAGGTGCTTTTTGACAAATTAACTAAATTCGTGAAGGATTTCTTCACTTGGATACCCTGCTTAATTGAATTACGAAAGAACTAAAACCACATAATTCAATAAAACTTATTTTACAGACAACAAAATTTCTGAGGAAATAATTTTTAACAGTAAGTGATAATTTTTTTTTGAAGTTTGTAGGACGAGTTTAAAGATCAGTGTAAAAATATATGGCGCTACGTACGCATTTTATAATTTAATGGAAATTTCAATGGAGTTAGAACGGCTTAGCATTCCATAAAATCATAATTTAAAAAATACAACAGAGTGCTGAAAAAATGATGCGAAATAAATATTTTCACATTTTTATAAAATTAATTGAGAAAACGGAACATTTTTATAAATATACATAAAACTTCAACTTTACTCTTAAGCATTCATTATCTTTGAAAACTATGAGGTTATTGGACTTTGATAACCAATAGAATACTTTCCATCCCTAATGTTCTAATTTGAAACACTTCAATTCCCCAGATCATTCAAAACTTTTAATTAATTAAATTGTGAGTCAAACAAATTTCTCAGTCATGTATTATTCAGTGTTTTAAATGAAACATATCTGATTAATAAAAACACACCAAGAAGGGCAGATCCCCAAATATAAACTTAGAGTAAAGTATTAAAAGGCCGTGGCTTACGTGTACCAAAATTTCGGTACAAATAGCTGGACTTTTTTGGTGCGGATTTCAGGGGAAGGGGCTATTTGCATCAAAATCTTGGTACGGTTAGCCGGATTTTGTAGGTACATGTAGACTTCAGTAAAAAAAAAAACCATGAAAATGATCCTAAATATTACAGGAGACATCCCCCGAGATGATGACAAGTAATTAATCTTTAGTGTAATCTATTTTGTTCAAATTAAAACAAAAAGCCACGTACGAAAATTGTTTATAATCTTGACTTTGCGACGTGAGTATTGGATTACCTCTCTTTATCAAACTAGAAAGCTTTAGCTTTATAGGAGATGGGAGAGCGGATGTGAATTGACAAACGTGTCAGGCACAAGACAAGCATAAGCAGCACAATATTCCACAATGCCAAGCATGCATCTGACAGTGGGAATATAACCTCACCTCATCACCGGGTTCTCCGTCCTTGCCATTCTTTCCCTTGTCCTTGCCGCTCTTGACCGGTTCCTGGAACAGAACAAACACTAAGTAACAGCACGAATTTTGAATTTTTGACAGACTGTCACATTCCGCGAGGTCGAGCGGGATTTAGACGCACGATAGCGGTATGTAGACGGCTGAGAAAAAATTGAGATGAGAAAAATGAGAGATGAGAAAAGTAGAAAAGGGTAGATAGAGTACCATTATAATTAACCACGCGCTTCAAGAAAAGAAGAAGAGGGAGAAGAAGAAGAAGGGAGTAACGGCGAAGTTTAGGAGTAACGGCAACGGAACAAAACGGGCGATTCGCGGTCGATTTCGCGAGGTCACGGATGGTCACGGGCACGGTTGAGCCAAAGCCAGTTGCACACCCTTTACTTGGCTGATCCGGGTGCTCATGGCTAAAAAGCCAGTTAGCCTGTCAAGAGTCAATTGTCAAGACCTGGAGGCAGGGATTGGCAGGGTTCTTCCCTACTTCCCTGTTAACCGTCGCCGTTGGCTATGTCAGCCCACTAAAAAGCACCGCTACTACCGTTGATAGAACCACGATTTTCTCTCGCTATCGTATGGCACGCACCTTGTCCTTCTTCTGCCTGTTCGGCATTTTAGCGAAAGCTTGGCCGTCGACGACGATTCATATGATAGACCGACGGACACTCTTTGCAACGTATGTAGTATGTACATCAATTAATGACATCAATCAAAGACCGACCAGCCAGCCGAAACACGGCGAAAAAACGGCGTTGTTCATTCGCGACGACTGGCGAGTGGCGACGACGGCCATTGCATTGACGACGGAACGGACGACGGCCATCGGGCGAACGGACGAACGAATCAACGAACGACTAATTCAAGTATCGATTAGATCGAACTGCGACCTCAAGCTATCTTCATGTTGGCGTAAAATTTAAATTTTACCAGATTTTTTAATATGTTATTGAGTTTCATTAAGGATTTTTTTATCTTCATAGAAGTTTCACTGGATTTCATTATTAAAATTGTATCTGCGTTTATTGGGAAAATTTTCATTAATTTATTGATTTGTTAGAATTAATGAAACTCTGAAATAAAGTTACTTATGTCCCGGAAGTGGATAAATGTTATGTTCGAACAAAAAATTTTTTCTCAGTACCGGCCTTAGCCTTTTTGGAGCCTGAGGATGGTGCGAGGGGCGCCCTATTGCAAAGTTGGGCATTTGCGACCCTATTTGTTTACAACTTTCATGGCGCCCTTGTGGGAAGGTCACCCCTCCCCCCCCC
>NC_046665.1:41342397-41345619 GCF_010883055.1 Belonocnema kinseyi
GGGAATTATATATATAGAACATCACATTTTCTGCCCTATCGAGGTGCTGCCCTCATCGTACTACGAAGTCGAATTCTTGTTTTCTCATTCTTCGTAAAATATAACGGTAAAGCAGTAGAAAAATATTTTGAGGTTAGAAAAGTTTGACATGTATGTATCGCTGAATTTTTTCAGATCTGAAACTTGATCCAGGTTTTCGGTAGTCTTTTTTTAATTATAAAAAAAAATGTTCTCGAAAAATCATATTTTTAATTTTAAAAAAGTATTATAGAAAGACATTTCAAAATAAACAAGTGCTGAAAGAATTTTTCTGTGACAATTTTTTTTTTTTTTAATTGAATACAGAAAACCACAACTACACTAACGACGACGTAGACGCCAGAGAGACAGACAGATACCGATGTAAAAACTTTTTCTTCTGACTCAAGGAGCCTCAAAACATCGAAATTTAATGAAATTCGCGAAAATCATTTTTCGCATAAAACTCTTCTCATTATGGATGAGAATGTAATCAAATAAACATGGGGCCTTGAAAAAGTAGCGTTTTTCGCCTCTTGACTTTTTTCCATATCAACTCGATCTTTCTTTTTGGTCCCTCGAACAGTGTGTCAAAACCCAATCCAATCGGACCAGTTTTTCGAAAATTATCCGGTATACAGACAACAACAACGACGACGCCGGACAGACAAACACATCCCGTCGTAAAAACTTGTTTTTCTGACTCACGGGGCCTCAAAACGTCGGCATTTGATGAAATCCAAAAAAGTTATTTTTCATAAAAAACTAATACCTTCTCATTTTTGATGAGAATGTAGAAATTATCAAAAAGATTTCTAGAAAATCTTTCAAAGAATAAAATTATTGTCCCGTAAGTTACAACCGAAAAATTACAATTTCAAAAAAATGAAAGTTGTTTTAAATATTGAGCTAGACTCGCGACCGGAACAAATCAGAAAATGAAAGTAAATTTGAAAATTGAACTGCAGTTCGAGTATTAAAAATTATACAGTGATTGATTTTACAAGGTTATTCTAGATCTGTTCAAAATGATATAATTTACATATTTTAACGTTAAAATTTGAACTAATTTAATTCCAAAGCCTTAGTAATGACACAAATGTAAAGTTCGAATTAATGGCTTCTTAAACGAACGCTTTTATTCAATTTTAAAATCTTTTTGAAGTATTATTTAAGTATAAAATATTCCATTTTTAATCTATTTGGTTTGGAAAAAAAAAACAATTTTCAATATTAAACAATTTAGAAATGAATTGTCACAATTTCAGAGTGACGAATTTAAACTTGGAATGTTAAGATTATAATTGTTTAATTTTTTTATTTGTATTTCGAAGGTAAAAGTATTTCATTTTGATTCTTAAAGAACAGTTAAATAAGCATTAATTTAGAAAAAAAATCAAATAAGCTGGAGGTTTCTGAATGTTACAAAGAAAATAACAAAATTTGGAGCTCCTCAAGAATTTTGAAATACTAGGAAAACAATAAAAATTTCTGGGTAGATATAAAATGATTTTTTATTTCGAAAAAGTACATAACTCAAAGAGAATATTTAAAAATATTTCAAAACATTTCAAAAGATTTGCAATATTAGAAAAAATCTGGAAGCTCTTAAAACAATTTTGCGTGTAGGATTTTACAAAAATGTTAGGAAAAATGGGAATCAGTCTAAAAGTCATTTAAAAGTTCCGAAAAATTTTTTAAATAATTTTAAAATATTTGAAATAACTTAAAAGAGAATAGATACTTTCGATGATTTTGAAATGTTTTCAAATGTTGATTTTTTATTTTGAAAAATTACATAATTTTAAGAGGAGGTATAAAAATATGGGACCACTGAAAAAAATTCCGAAAGGGATGAATGAAAAATCCCAAAAAATGAAATCTCCGGCACCTGAATAATAATTTTATGAAAATTGTATTAAAAAATACATTAAAAAACACGTGTGCTTTGAAACAAAAAAAATGTTCTGTCTAAATTTTCTTCGTACCTACATAATAACATTTTTGAAACAAACTTTGCAGGATTCAATTCAACAACGATTTATATCAAAATTTATTTTTATTATTTTTTTTTATTAATAAAAAATTCGTTTTGTCAGAACTTTTTTATGTTTTCTTCAAATACTATTCACATTTTCAAACAAATTCGAATTTTACAGTGTCAGGAATTTTATTTTTCGGCATTTTTCAGTCGCTTTTTCCGAAAAATAAAATTCCCACATCACTGTAAAAATTCCGAAATTATAACATTGCAATGTTATAATTTCGGAATTTTTACAGTGATGTGGAAATTTTATTTTTAATTTTCCAATGCCTGACTTTTATATTTCAAAAATGCATTGTCGAAATATAAAAGTCCCGAATTGAAGAATCCTCGACAATTTACAATCTTACTGAATTTAAGAATTGCCGACAGAAAATTTCCGAATTATACAATATCAAGGCTAGACAACTCTCTAATTTGAACAATTAAAAAATTGTTAGTTGAAAAAAATTTTTTTTAATAGAATAATAAAATATTTTTACCGAGGAAAAAACTTTTTTAATGTTTGAAGCTTGTAAAAATTATTGTTTGAATTAAAAATAACAATAATTGAACAAATGTATTTTTGGATAAAAAAAGTTGTTTGAAAATGTCCATTTTATTTTTGTACATTACAGAAAACGCTCGCAAAAATAAAATTATTATTTAAAAAAATAAAAATAAAAGTCGCGTTAAATCAGCCTGCATTGAATCCTGCAAAGTTTGTTTCATTTGAAGCTCATGTGTTTTAAATTTATGTTTGTATCACATTTTTATACAATTATTGTTATTTTAAATTAAAACAATAATTTAAAAAATTAAACATTAAACCAAATTTCTATAATAAAAATATTTTATCATTGTATTTTTAATAAATAAATAATATTGACCACATAACTGTTTTCTCAATTTTTGCAAATCGGGAATTTTCTAGTTTGTATATTTTATCATTAGACAGCATTCAGCCTGGAGTTTTATTATTCGGGAATTTTCAAATTCGATAATATTGTAAACTGTCCAGAATTTCATTATTCTGGAATTTTTTAATTCGGGATTTTCAGGTTTCAACATTTTGTTATTTCGGGAAGTTTACAGTGTCGAAAATATTTCAAAAATTTAAAATGTTTTATAAAATTGAACAAAAATCTTGAATATTTTGAGGCATTTAAAACTCCTGAAAA
>NC_046665.1:41345719-41348151 GCF_010883055.1 Belonocnema kinseyi
TAATTTTTTTATTATAACTTAAGTACATTTAATGGCGTTTTGAAAAATAATGAAACATCACATATAATAGTACTTTTTAAATTTGGAAACATTCAAAAAGTATAAAAATTTTTTTTTACATTTAAAACAGAAATAAACTGGAATTTAATTTTTTTAATGATATATAGTTAACATTATATATATTTATGTATTCGACAAGTTTTAACATGATAAAATAAAGTCAATTACAAATAGTACAAAATTTAAGAATGGAAGCATACTTAAAAAAAGGAACATTATTCAAAGTAGTAAATGAACTATTGCAGTAATTACTATCAGTTTGATAAATAATATCTTTTAATTGATAAAACATTGTTAAATTCATGCTTTGCAGAAATAAAATAAAAGAAAAAAAGCATTTGGCGGGCCTATTATTATATTTATATAATAAAAATAAGTGCGCCAACAGATACAAAAAAAGAAGAAAATAATGAAGTAATATATTGCAGACCCGCCAAATGTTTTTGTCATAGAAAAAATAGTATGTAGAAATGATAAAATCCCTTAAAACCTTATAGTTCCTATAAAATCCTTCTAAATCTTTCGAAAGTACGCATAAAAGAAGAAAGAAAATTTCCATCAAGTCGACAATCGAATACGAAAGAAATCGCTACCGGAAATGATTATTTGCGTAACATGAGGCACGGATCCAGAGAAGTGGCTGGAGGGGGCGGTCTTGGATAAGTTTCTTGTTAGCAGTCACATATTTATTTATAAAAATAGTGTTCAGAAGCGGAATGAGACTCACCAAACGACCTGATAAAAGTCTTGCAGACTAGTCCTAAAAGCCATTCTAACCCATTTTTCTGAAATATTTCCAGTGATTTGAAAGGATTTCAACCAATTTCAAGGGTATTTATAGAATTTTCAATGGTTTTACTTATTTTAAAAAATTCTCGAAGGTTTTAGGGATTTTAAGGAAATTCGAACGATTTTATGGCAGTCGAAGGGATTGCACAAGAGTCAATGAAGTGATTAGATATTATTTCAAATATTTTAAGTGATTTCTGACGGATTTCAATAGATACACAAAAATTCTAAGCATTTTACAATATTTCTATAAACTGCAAAGAATTTCACAAAAAATGAGGCGATTTGTAGGATTTCAAAGTTTTAAAGATAATTTCCAATATTTCGGTTAATCTGCGTTTGAAAAGAATTTCCTTAAATTTTGAAAGATTTGAAAGGATTTCATAGGATTTATAAGACTTGAGAATATTGAAAAGGATTCCAAAGTATTTAAGAGAATTTCCGAGATTTAGCAATAATTCAAACGACTTTTAAGAGGTTTTATAAGATTTCGGAGCATTTCAGTAATTCTGAAGCATTTTAAAGATTTTTAATAAGGTATTTTAATCAATTGTCCTGGGTCTCAACGGATGTCATAGGGCTTAAAATATTTCAAGATATTGAAAGAAATATCATCAGATTTTATGTAACTTCACGGGATTTCAAAGGATTTTATATTATAATGGATTTGAAGGAGTTTATTCACAAGAATTAAAGGATTTCAAAGGATTAAAAAAATTGTAAAAGATTTTAAAACATTTCTCTTAGATTTCAAGAACTTTAAAGGTTATTTGAAGAGATTAGAAGGACATTTTAAAAGATTACCAAGAATTCATAAGCTCCTACAAAATTTCAAGATTTTAAAAAAGATTTAAAAGAATTTGACACATTTTGGGTATTTCCAAGGATTCCAACGAATGATCATTTCATTTAAAAACTTTAAAAGACCTTCCAAGGATTCTAATGATTTTAAGTAATTCAAAAAATTGTATGCGGTTTTCAACAATTTACTAAACTTACAGAAGACTTAGAAGGATTTTATAGTAACTATAAGGTTTCAAAGGATTTTAACATTTCTAAATATTATTTTTTCTATGACAAAAACATTTGGCGGGTCTGCAATATATTACTTCATTATTTTCTTTTTTTTTATTGTATCTGTTGGCGCACTTATTTTTATTATATAAATATAATAATAGGCCCGCCAAATGGTTTTTTTCTTTTCTTTTATTTCTGCAAAGCATGAATTTAACCATTTTTTATCAATTAAATGATATTATTTATCAAACTGATAGTAATTACTGCAATAGTTCATTTACTACTTTTAATAATGTTCCTTTTTTTAAGTATGCTTCCATTCTTAAATTTTCTACTATTTGTAATTTACTTTATTTTATCATGTTACAACTTATCGAATACATAAATAAATATAATGTTAACTATGTATCATTTAAAAATTAAATTCCAGTTTATTTCTGTTTTAGATTAAAAAATTTTTTTTTTACTTTTTGAATGTTTCCAAATTTAAAAAGTACTATTATATGTGATGTTTCATTATTTTTCAAAACGCCATTAAATGTACTTAAGTTATAATAAAAAAATTA
>NC_046665.1:41348251-41349804 GCF_010883055.1 Belonocnema kinseyi
TCACTTTACTAAAGTAAAAACAACTTATAGTTTAATTAAACTTTATTATATTTATTATTTTTTAAATTATTGTCAGTTTTCTTTATCGATGATTCGGAGCCTGCATGTCACGCCGCCAACCGTATATTTTTGGTACAACTCAGTCACCGCATCTTACTTTCTAACTACGCACACGGCCCTCTTTTGAGCAAAACCACACGCTGTGCACAAACTATAGACTTTTAGTTGAAATGACATTTAGGTGAATCGAGATTTAGTTCAATTGTGTAGCAACCATTCAAAAGTCCCCCTTTCACTCGCTTTTCAACCTAGAAGTTGTATCTTCTCGTTCTTTTAATCAAATTACTGATTTGCTAATATGAAGATATTTTTATATGATCTATATATTACAATTAGAACAAATTTTATCATACCAACCAACATGCTTATTTCAAATGACTTTTTAACCCTTTAAAAACAACTCCCCAGGAAAGAAGAACCGATAAAAAGCGAGTCGGTTTGAATTGCGTATCTGTCATTCTCAGATTAAAAGAATGAAAATGTAATCGGTTGGCCATATTTTTAATCGGTCATCTGAGCGCGGTGCTTTAAATCTGCTATTCCATATTGGTCAAAATGCTGAGTGAATAGAGTTGAATGAGACTGACAAACCTGAAATAATTCCTATGAGTATTCTACAATTCATTAATGCGCATATGAATTGAGATTCAATATGAAATGGAGTTTTTAAAAAATCACGTCCAATGGTGAAAATACGATTCGCACATAGCAATTTTCAATAAGCGTGAATCTGCCAATTGTAGGTTACCTCAGGTTGAGTTCAGCTGAGTGGAATATGCAGATTAGAATTTTAAAGAATTAATTTTTTCGAATGAGTAGTATGAAGTGATAAATTTGAATAGGACAATGTTGATTATTCAAAAATTAAAGAAATTAAAATGAAATAATATTTTGTAATATATTATGATTGATGCAACTATTTATTTATAAATTCGATGATTATTTAGTTGTAATTCTCTTTTTACAATGGTTTCAATAGCTTATCCCGTACAGGAATTATAAAATTTACACTGAATTAAGCTCCAGTGACATTCAACTTACTCAGTGCACATGCTAATGGCTGAAGGGAGTCCACGTTCTATATAACCTACAGATTGTAACATATTCCTTTTTCAGTTTCAGTAATAACGAGTTTTTATAAACGTAAATTAAAAGAAAAAACTCAGCTTTTGATGTATTAAATATATAAATAAATTTTTAACATTCTAAAGTGGTGTGATGCAAATATGTGAAAAAAGATGTTCAACAAAATATAAAAAACTGCCTGAAAATAAATAGTCTGTAAATAAAAGTAGACTACATGTATGCCAGGGTTTTATTAAAAGTTGCCCATTGAACTATTTTTTAATAAATAATTACAAATATTTGAATTAAATTTGTTTTATTTAAATTAATCATTTTCTATCAGAACTATCGTTCCCCATATCGGTTAATGCTGATTCATAATCGTTACTGAATGGGTCCGAGAAAAAAATAACGTGGCCGATTAAAAA
>NC_046665.1:41349904-41351222 GCF_010883055.1 Belonocnema kinseyi
ATCAAAAAGTACTTAAAAGCCTCAGAATCGTAGGTGCAAGGTTTTTTAAAGAGCGCGAAGAGATGACAAGTATCCTCGAATTAACCTCTAATCAGGTTGAAACTTGTAACTATAATTGACGTTTCTGAGCTCTGCATCTATATTTATAATCTCATTTTTGGGCGGGATTTATCCCTACTTTTAGTTTTTAACCAATCGAAATGCTGACGCCACTCACTTTTAGTGTCGAATAACGAATCATAAATGAGGTCACTTTACTCCTACTGATTTTCGGCAATTAAAGTGAGTGGCAGTTTAAGGTAATGGCTCCAAAGTCCAACTTTTATCACCAGAAAACGTAAAATTCTTTGAGTGACAGTTTCCTTGTTTGAAACTCAAAGAACTTAACGATGTCTAAAAGAAAGTATATTCTAGCTAAAATAAGATATAATACTGAAATAATGTTTTAATTTAGACGTTATATAACCATATTATTCGTAGAACTCGTGCACAATAATAATACTTAACATTTACAGGTTACATACATATACATAATCAATTTGCATTTAAGAAGCCATTTGAATCTTTCCGCCAGAGTCAGAACGTGGATATCTCTGAGATGCGAAGTAGTGATTCTCTATATTTTTAAATTGACACATGGCGTTACATAACCTAAAAATACACAGGAATAACTACTGCGCTTGCCAGAGATATCTGCGTTTTGCTAAAAGCGCAGTGCGCATGCGCCACTACTTCAAAAAAGTACAGATACCGAAGCCAAAACTCGAGTCGCTTTGTACAGCATGATCGGTGTTATTATTAGTCCTTAGTCCTTAGTGCAAGCCGATTATATCTCCAATGTTGCTGAAAGTTTGATTTTATGAAATCTTTATTTTTATCATGAAACTATTAATGTTACAGTGAAAACGTTTCACTGACTCATATATCCACAGTTTTGAATAGTAGGCTTATTTGCTGAAAATTTGGTCGTTTGCTGATACATAAATAATTTAATTGATTTTTTTTAATCAAAGGTTTTAAATATGTATTTATAAATAATTCGTTAATGTACATAGGAATAATATTAATAGTTTTGAATCAATATCAACATTTGTGTTTTTATGATCAATATGAGGGTGGACCCATATTCCTTACCAGCATTTTTGATATTATGACCCAGGAAACAAAAATCCATTCACTTGCATTGGTCAGAGTGTTTTTTTAATGAGAAATAAACGTTTTTAATCGGCCACGTTATTTTTTTCTCGGACCCATTCAGTAACGATTATGAATCAGCATTAACCGATATGGGGAACGATAGTTCTGATAGAAAATGATT
>NC_046665.1:41351322-41366176 GCF_010883055.1 Belonocnema kinseyi
TTTTTAATCGGCCACGTTATTTTTTTCTCGGACCCATTCAGTAACGATTATGAATCAGCATTAACCGATATGGGGAACGATAGTTCTGATAGAAAATGATTATACTTTTTCGGCTGCAGGCAACTTTAATTTTTTCCCCATAAGTATAAGAAAGATGAGCACTTTTTGTCCAAATTTTTGTCGTCTATCTCTCTCAATATTATTCAACAAAAACTAACTTTGCCCAACGCTGAAATGATGTGTAACAAAGATATTATAAGCGTAGATGCGGTGCGGGCTTAGTTGCCCGCCATACATATAGATGGCGCGTCCGGCGAAAAAAGTCACTTCCCCTTTACGCACCGCCACCCGTAGATAGCACCCACGAATCCCATCGATATATTTTGCCAACAGCCACTTGGAGCGCTGAAAGCAACCCTCAGTGGTTGCGTTCCAGGGGAGCACCCAGGTGCACTCTGACCCGTTCCACGATGTTAGGTGAGTGTTGGGTTTCACTTGGGTAAACCGTTCAGTGATCGCTCGTGTGAAGAGTGGGGGTCACTCGACGGGTGACTATTTCACCCACTGGGGTTCGTTCAGGTTTCTCACCAAGTGCACCCGGGTGCACTCGGACTCGTTTAGCGGCGCTGGGCGAGTGGGCGTATGCACCAGGGTGAACCGTTCAGAAATCACAAGATTGAAGGGTGGGGGTTACTCGATAGGTGAGTATTTAACCGACGAAAAATGGTAGGTGGAAGTGAGTGAACACTGAAATTGGCGGGAGGAATAAGCGGCAAGTTGGAAAGTTAGCGCACATATAGAATATAACTCGTGAAAACTTCGTTATAAAGAGAAAAATGAACAGTATAAAAAAAGTTATGGAATTCGCACCCGGAAAACATATAGTCATTTTGGGAGAGCACAAAATGCAATTGTAAACAAAGAAACAGGAAACATCTTAGTGTATGACACGGAACGTAGGGTAGGGTGAGGCAAGATAGCATAGCTGTCCTTTTCACGTCAGTATTTAAAATCTGCTAATTTATTGCTTGAACGTAAAGCATTATATATACTCTACTCCAAAATTGAACGGAAAATTTAAAGTATTTAACTTCGAAATGATGTAATCGTTAATCCTAACCTCTGCCGTAATTAACACTACAAAGTGTAAATAGAAAAATGAATTATATCCACATATATTTTAATAATTATATTACAAAAATAAATATAGCAATTTTTCGACATGAGACCATGTACATTATCTCAGTAAAAGATCAATTCTACAATACGTAAACTCCCAAATACTAGACTGGTCTACTACAATTATTATAAGACACTGAACTTCATATATATTGGGGTATTAAACAGCTTTTTTAAACGTCTGCCGTATTTTTAAACCACAACAATGTTTTTCTTATTTTTATAGTATTTTACGAGTTTTAAACCAAATTTATTTAAGAAATACACCAGAAAATAGTGATCTCTCTTCTAGTTGACAGAATCTCATATTATTTAATCATACCTACAACAGTGCTGCTGTCATACTTTTTCTGAGAATATTTGTCGATAAGATTAGTTTTAAATACGTTTACACCATAATTAGCATCATGCACAATCTGATAATATAAAACATTGCATCCTAACCTACCGACTGCTACACTAAGAGGTTAGGTTAATGCACAGGAAGACGTGGCTCATCCGCCTACGAGAAAATTAAGTGACTCATCTTATCCCCTATGCTCATCTCGCCCAACCCTATCCTAAGTTGATGTGAAGATTATTACTACTTTTTAGGTTATGGTGCGCTCTCTTAATTTGCAAAAAAAAATAAAACCAGTCATGCGTTGCCAATAACTATATTATCGACAGCACTTGTTTTCGAACCGAAATTTTGCAATTACGTGATAACTGCTCTCCTACTAAGTTTCCCAAGTTATCAACTGCCCAGTGGGCACAGAAGTCCAAAACTTGTCCTATATACGTCTTTCGGCAGACGTCTTAAGGACCTTTTAAAGACATGAAAAGATCCAAAGGATGTCTTAAGGACGTCAAATCATATAGCATAGAGTTCAATTCTAAGGACGTCTTCAGGACGTTCCGGTGCCCATCGGTTGTAAACATAATAGTTTGCAACAATAACTGGTTTGATGCAACTGCAGCAACAATTATTTTCTTTCGCTGGCTCTCCACTGTATGTTGTTAAATATAAACATAACCTGGCAATCTGTGTGTTGGCGGCATGATTCGCACTAAATCCTTTCACATGCCACCGTTCAAAGAGCACCAAACTTCGCAGTTCGCGTTCGTAAACCACGCCCCTTTTTCAGGTTCACTCGATGAGTGCGCTTGGTGAGAAACCTGAACGAACCCCTGAAACTAGGTAGACGGAAGTGAGTGAACAGTGGAATTGGCGGGTAGAAGTAGCGCATGGTCCAACAAAGCATGATCTTGCCAGGCGCAAGTAAAAAAAAGTCAACCAATCAGATTCGGCACCCTAGGGCACCCGACCTTTCTGACATCTTGGATCGAGTGCGGCAGTTGGCTTCCCCTTCCATTCGCGCCAATGCAGTGAGTATGGTGGGGGGCGTCGGTTCATTCCAAGTCACTCCAAGTCGAACGTATTTAAGCATCGAATTGGCGGGACCATGGTTTATTGGATCATGGAAGTGGCGGAAATCGCAAGTTTAGTAGTAGTCTAAAGTTTAGTATCTTCATTATCTAAAGTTTAGTATCTTCGTTACTTTCCACTATTATTGAACACATCGCTGTTTGTAATAACAATGACCTCATTACTGAAGCAGCAATTAAATTCTTCTTATCCTGTTCTTGCATTTTTTAAACTTTTGTGTAACGTAACCTCAACTATCTTTTATCAAACATACACCCGACGCACACTCGAAACCGTTAATTCTACCATTCTCCTTCCACTTCACCCTAGTAAACTCCGCCCACTTCTTTACTTCGCCCACTAATTCACCCGGGTGGTCCCCTGGAACGCACCCAGTAAGGTACTATAGTAGATGGGAATATGCAAGCTGCCATTCCGGTTCCCAACCAAATTCAAATTCGCTAAATTGATATCGAATTATATAAATACACTTACATGATATAGATTATTTTTAAATTATACTGAAGCATTGTTATCAAAACATAAATTATAAATAAAATTACATGTGATATAATATATGAAATATTTAAATTCGACTATATGATTTTTTAACTTTCACATTTGCAAAAAGTAGCTCTTGCAAAAATTATTATTGCAAACGAAGTGGGTTAATGTGCTTCGTTTTGTAGAAAAACGGGTTCCTAACCTTACTTTCTTCTGGATCTCATTTCGCTTTAATATATCAAAAAATGATCATAGGCAATTTAATTACATGTAAACATAATCTTCAAATCCCTTATATTTTAATTATATTGTGCTTGTCATAAATATTAGTCATAACTTCGCATAATCTTGAATTTAAATTCGGTTTCCATTTGTCGCGTCTACAATTTATGATTCACATTGACAGTCTTTCTCTTTGCCCTAGTGGAAAACGGCAAAGTTTAAATCCATCCTCGCTTTTATTTTTACAAAACGGAGCATTGCAGCAGACCATTTTTCTTATATTCTAAACTTAATTTTGATTAAACTATACGACATGCTTATCGCACTGTTTCCCGCTAACTGTCCAGGAACCAGAATGGCGGAAAATAAGAAAAATGGTCTGCTGCAGTGCTCCGTTTTGTAAGAATAGAAGCGAGGATGGATTTAAACTTTACCATCTTCCACCAGGGCGAAGAGAAAGACTGTCAATGTGGATCATAAATTGTAGACGCGACAAATGGATACCAAATTTAAATTCAAGATTATGCGAAGTTATGACTAATATTTATGACTATCACAATATAATTAAAATATAGTGGGTCTGAAGATTATGTTTACATGTAATTAAATTGCCTATAAGCATTTTTTTGATATATTAAAGCGAAATGAAATCCAGAAGAAAGTGAGGTTAGGAACCCGTTTTTCTACAAAACGAAGCACATTAACCCACGCAAATAAAAAGGATGTATGATCTGAAATATTAATAGCTATCATAATAAACTGTTTAAGCTACAATTTCTTTTTTAATTCTGCAAAATAAAAATTGGCATATAATCTTCCAGAAAATATCGTTAAATTTCCCAGCAATCTAGAGAATATTGTTTGATTCTCTCAAAATCTTTACAAATTCATAAAAAGCTCCTTTTTGACAAAATTGTAAAAAATAACATTTTTCTCAGAATTTTTATAATTTTTAAATTAACCATGTTTTGAAATCTTTTTAGATATCTGAACCTTCTAAATGTTTTTCCTTTTTAAAAGCTTCCAAAAGATTCGTTTTTGAAAATTTTTGGAAATACTTTGAAATCATTTAGAACATTATCCGAAACTTAATTTTTCAAAATAAAAATCATGAATAATTTTTCTTGGAATCTGAAGAAAATTTTTTTATTTTCTTGAAACCTTTGGTAATTTTAATTCCGCTCCCTTTTTCAAAATTTTCAACAATCTACATTAAAAAAATGGAATTTTCACAAGTTTCAGATTAACTTTGAATTTTATGAATATTTAAAAATATTTATTAAGCATAATAGAAGTTTAAGAAAATTTTTAATTCTGACTCAATTATTTTTAGAATCTCATTTTCAAATAAAAAAAGAAATTCATTGTAATTTAATTATAAATCTTCAGACAATTTTATTGTTCTCTTAAAATCTTTAAAAAATCTTAAAAGGCTTTCTCATTTTTTGTTCGAGATCTTAAAAAATGTACATTTTATTTTAAACTTTTCTGAATTATTAATTACAAAACATAATTTAATAATTTAATTAAAAATTAACATTTATTGATCTTTCTTTTCTGTAGATTTGATACAAATAATTATGTTGAATAATTCAAAATCTAAATGCCCTATGTTGCTATTGCTTTTTACATTCACGTCATTTCGTTAAAATCACTTCTTGATAGGACGCGTACTTTTTGTTTTATTCATGAAAAATAACGTTGAAAAAAAAAATAAAAAAATTGTGTAGAAAAACAACGAAAGTTAGGAGAAAGAAATCCAACAAAATACTATATAAATACTGCATATAATACTGCATATAAATACTGCCATTTAAAAGAGATCATTTTGATAAAGTTTTTTTCAAGCATTCCAAATGCAAAGAATAAATATCCGAGCGCGAATTATTGAGCGAAGCGAGCCGCGCGCGTGAAGATTTTTTAGAATAAGCAGATTCTTTAGAATAAGATTTTTTAGAATAAGACCCTTTAGTTCCTGTTTAATTAAAAAACAAGTGCAATGCAAATTTCCTTTTCGGCTTAAATCTTAAGCTAAATTGCATGAAAAGAGTTATCCCGAAAATCAAAGTTTTGAATGAATGCACTCAAATAAATCTAACTTTTTTACAATGCATAATTTTACTTCATTTTTTAAAACTTGAAAATATACGAAGATACAGTCGTCGCTATTTACCTTGCCCCACCCTCGAGTCTAATCTTGATGTGTGGTACTTGATGCGAATTGTTTCGCTCGCTACGTATGTTGCCGCGCACGGATCAGTGTTTAGAAACAATGAAAGTTCGATTTTCAGAAGAAATATTGTGGAAGTAATTATCTTATATTTGGTTCCAAAACATTGTGAGCACATCGTTCTTTCGCGGAATAAACTAAAAAATAGGTTAGTAATTACGAATTATTGATAAACCTTTCATTAAATTTCCCATACTTAAGGCTATCTCATATGACCCGGAAATTATCATAAAACATAAATATTATGATTTCGAAATTATTTTATAAGCCTCATTAAAAAAGCATATAATGACTTTTTGCATTTTAAAATTGCCTTAAAATACCTATACCATTGACGGCAACGTAAATAGCGTGCGGAAAAATTCTCGGATGCCGAGCCGTCGTGATCTTTGTGAGAGAAGAGCTCGACCGAGAGTTAAGGGAAGCGGCAAGGTAAATAGCGGCAAGGTAAATAGCGCAAAGGTAAGTAGCGTGGATTGTATCATCTATTTTATAATATAAAGTACAGAATTTGCTATTCTTTAAAAATATTTTAATCATTTGAGGTTTCGAAAAATTGAATTTTGTTAGCTTTGTCCTGCTCCCGATTTTTTTTATCCCGATTTACAATGAAAACGAATTTCACCATTTTTGTTTAAAATTTCAAGACTGCGAATGTTTGATATAAAAGCAGTTTTTCTGTTTTCTTTCGCTTAGAAAATGGAAAATATCGCAAAGATCACTCAAAATACTCAAAGATTATTTAGCACTGTCAGTAAATTATTTCTACTGCATTACTAAATCCAATGTTATTATTTTGCTATGTATTTGCAACGATCATGGGCCCACTGCATAGCTGTCGCCACCACACGGGCACCATCAATACATAGTAAATTTTCAACTTATAGTTCCAGGCGTGAAAATACATAAAACACCTCATTCTGATTGAGTTGAAATCTGGAGTGGAATTCCGATGCCCTCTAACTTAGTTGATCGGATCTCTCTTCCTATCGCATGAAATTAGACCAAGATGGTTGATCGTTTTGAAAACGATCGATTGTACCTATCTCTTTCTATCTTATGTGTCAGAAGGGGCAGTATTCGGTAACCAAGAACTCCTAATTTCTCGATTAAGGACAATCGCCTCTCTTTTCTGATATATAAGATAGAAAGAGAATGCTGCAGTCGATCCTTTTCAAGAAAATCGTACATTTGCGTCTAATTTTATGCGATAAAAAGAGAGATCCGATCAACTAAATTAGGTATTTTCACTTCAATCAACAGTTAACTTCACTTCGTAGATTGCTGATGGGAAAACAAGGGACAAAATGTATGGGATTCAGTTCATTTTTGCCCTATTTTGCTAATATCTTCGTAAAAGCTAATTTTTTCTACATGAGTGTAGTTGAAAAATGGCTTTTATATTTTAATTAATATTCAATAAAATAATTACATTATAATAATTATTATTAATTACAAAGATATTAAAGAAATAAAGGCTTGTTCCTTGCATTTGATCCATTGTTTTCCCCTCAGCGTTTAACTAAGTGAAGTTAGCTGATAGTTGAAGCGAAAATACCTAAATAGAGGGCATCGGAATCCCACCCCTGATGTTAATTTCGATCCTTCTCGTAAATTATCAAAGAATTTATCAGCCGTTTATATTCTCGGTAATATTCTCATTCTCGTTACCATTCTGATTTCTGAAATGTTAAGTCGGTTAAACCTGTAAAGTTATGGAATAAATTAAAAGTCAAGTGAAGTGAGTCAGTGCAGTGGAATCGGGTGGAACAGAGTGGAATGAGTGGAATTTTCTTATAAAGTGCAATAGTTTAATTAAGTTTAATCCGGTTTGATCGATCAGTGTTTTTGCAATTTTGGATCATAATCTGTGACGATTTTCGAATTAAATATAGCCAAAAATGCAGATTTAGTTCCCATAACAGAAGTAAGTAATAAACTAAACCATGAAATGATTTCCAAGCTGCAGTTTTTCTAGTGGACATGATCATTTTGAGGTTACCTTTGATTGAATGTTAAATAATTGACTAGGAATAAGTTAAATCATCATTTAGAAAATTATAATAAACCCATTTTAATCAGTAAAAATATCTTTCTTCTTAATATTCTAACCTCTTTATGAATATCCTGCTTTCTTAGAGGTGCTTTTCATGAACATTTGTTGATAAGCTGGATCTTTGATGGAGCTGACATTTACCGTTTTCTATCATAATTTAATGAAATTATCAATTATTAAGCATTAGAATTCTCTTTTACTTTCTTCGGATTCTAAATTGGATAATTCTTTACAATTTCAACTCTCCGTGGGTGTTTTTGCAAACATTTTACGAAATATTTACTAATTTTTGTTTTGAATTTCGGAGTGATGCAATAATACAGATTATATATTTTCAGATAAAGAATTAATGGTCACGATGCAGACGATAAAATGTGTTGTAGTAGGTGACGGAGCTGTGGGTAAAACTTGTCTACTTATTTCTTATACCACGAACAAATTTCCTTCTGAATATGTTCCGACCGTATTCGATAATTATGCCGTGACTGTAATGATTGGAGGAGATCCATATACTCTTGGACTTTTTGATACTGCTGGTATGAAAATAAACTGATAAATTATTCAAATTCAATATTGTAAATCATAAGCTTACTTTTTTTATACTTAATAAACGTTTTAGATTTCTGACCAAAATCAAACTATTGGAACATGAAATTGAAGTAAATTCGAAGCGATTTGTTAAAAGAAAGCATTAAAATTATTGTTAATTGCATTATTATAACGTGTCAAATATGGGTCTACCAAAAATTTGAATTTGCCGTATTTAACTTACCGTGTAAGTCCTTTTACAACTACTGGCTAGGTAAAAGTTATAAATAAGTTTAATTTGAACTTTTATTTACATATCTTGACATATTTTGCTACTTTTTTATTCATAAAAACCATTTTACTTACAAAAAAAGAAATAGTTGCTAAAGTTGTTAAAGAAATAGTCGTTTTAAATTCTATAAAGCACCTCTACCTCTTTTCCACCTTAAAAAAAAATACAAATGAAATTTTTATAATTGTTTATAATGGATGAAAATAATTCACAAAATATGTTCCATTTTATTAAAAGAGAATAAAAAAAATTCGTACATATGCTCTTTTTCCCAGCAAGAATGTCTAAAAACACTTTAATGGTAAGTATTAATTTTGTAAAATTTAGTATTGATACATTCGAACAGTCTTGAATTTTTTACCTTCGCTTCCTGATGAGACAATATTAATTTTATGTAAAATTTGACTAACAAAAAGAAGGCACGAGATGTAGATCGCCGATTCAACTGGTACTTTACAAGATAAAAAAACAAAAAATCTATTTGGGGATAATTTGTTTTTTTTTTCTCGATTTAATAGGCCTTATTTTCCGAGATATTGAGGTTTTAACATTTTCGCTTGAGCGATCGGTCTTACAGACCGACATTAATTTTGTGATAAACGGAAAATCAGTAGGGTTTCTGTGTCATTTCTATAATGTTTTCTTTTACGTAAATTGCAAATATTAAAACAAAAATAAGCCATCAAGTAAAATTTTTTAACAAAAAACGGGATCGAAAAGTATAAGCAAATACGAAAAACTATTTCGTGCCTTGCCTAGTTTTATTTGATATTTAATACCTTTTAACCGAATTATTTGCTATAATGTTAATTATAATATAACACGTAAAATGTATTATAATACTTTAAATATAGTCGCTCTCCGTAGGAATATAGTGTTTAATAACTTTTGACAGATTTAACTTTTGTAATCTATCGAGCAAAAATACTAAAACCTCCACATCTCGGAAATTCAGACCCATTAGATCGATAGAAAAAATACGCCTCTAATTGATTTTGATATTCTTTCATCCTGTAAACCCCTTGTCGAATCGGCGATGAGCATCTCGCATCCTCTTGTAAGCTGTTATCATGAAATCGCCACGCTTTGAGACGCTTCAATAAAAAAAAGAAAACGATTTTCACGAAGGTATCTGCTTATCTATAACAAGTATATTATACTATCTTTGTATTCATTAGTCCCTAATCTATAGGCACGTTAACTTTTGAAAGAATGATCAGATTGGATTAAGCTTTGACAATTTAACACACCTTTTTATGGTCTGAAAAGAAAGAACGAATTCGTTCACCAGCCATTTTTGACCAACAACCCAAGCTTTATCCATCGAAAAATTGAATTTTCCAACAAAATATATATATATATATATATATATGTGTATATGTATATATATAAATCATCTATAAACTTAGGTGCCGAGTGTCGCACAATATTTTTCATCATACCAGTTAGCGAAAACACTCATCGTACCATAAAGTACATACATAAATGTCCGTTAGCCAATCAGATCACAGTATCAGTTACTTTATAGCAAGGAGGTTCTTCCACTGAAATGTTCAATGCAAAAAATGTGTCACGAAAGTTGCAAACGGCCGTGCCGCGGCGCTAGTAGTAACTTTGCACAACAAAACCATGCAATACCAGAGATGAGGTCTCTGGCAGTACCATAGGAAAAATGCATAAAAATTACAAAATAAATATGAAAATCCCTTTAAAATTATTTTTTCTTCATAGTGTAGAGTCAAGTAGTAAATGAGACTTATTTACTTGCGTATTTCTTTGTTTAATATAGGAAAAAGCGGCACAATTGACATAATTCAAGCAAACAAACAAAATTGCATGGATATTCAGAAATTATAAAGAATAATAAAAACATAAATAACGAATACACAAATTAATGAAAAAATGCCGAAAATATCTATTATTATCGAATTATAAAATTTTCCAAATTTCAAATATCGATAAGATTTTTAATTGACAAAAAATAAAATCCCAAATTTAAAAATCCGAAACTAAAATTCACCGACTTCAAGAACGACTTTTAAAATAAACGAATGATTAAATTCCCACAAATATTTCAATTCTCGAAATTTAGAACTGCTGAACATAGTTAATTTATTATAAATTTATGAGCTATTAATAGAATTATAAATAAGGCGATCAATTTAATTAATCATTAATTAATAATTTATTAATTATTTTCGGAAATTTTAAATATAGTGATGAAGAGCTAATTTTTTTTTATATTGCCGTTTTACAATATAATGCTACTATATAATAAATATAATTATTATATCTATATATGACAAAAAAGGAATATGATAACCAACTCTTAAATGTGATATTTTTTAATCAATTAGACTTGTAACGAAGCTAAAATATTATTACATTTGTATGTCACTCCTAAAGAAAGACAATGAACGAATATTTGTTTATCTTTGGTAACACTTAAATTAATGCAAAATTATTTTTGAAGTGCTATAATAAATCCATGTTGAAATTAAATTCTAAGACTTGAGAACAAGAAAATAGGTATTATTATCTTGTTTTTAAATTTGTGGAAATATAATGTTCATAAGATTCTTGAGAAAATCTAGAAGGTTTTTAATTAGTTCAGGGATGGCAGAAAAGAATCTAAACAATTTTAAAGAACTTTTTTTATTATATAGTATTTTGAAAAATATTATGAAAAATTCCAGTCTTTTAAAAAGATGTATATAACTTTTAGAAGTTGGGAAAGAATCAAGAAATATTTGATAAATTTTTCAAAGTGTTTCCGAGTTTTGAAATATTTGTAATCTATTTAAAACGTCTTAAATTCATGAAAATATTTTTAACTGGCACGAATTTTTCTCGAGATTTTCAAATATAATTCCAAATTAAAAAAGTACCTTACTATCTTCTAAATTTCCACAGAATTTTTAAGAAAGTTTGTTTATTCTCTTGAAAACTTTCGCAGTTATTTTTAGTTCCACTAAATGTTACTTGAATTTACCCGATTTTTTTTTCGTTTTTATTTTGCAATCTTACCAAACTCAAACATTTTGCTTTAAAATCTTTTAAACTATTTTTAGAAATGTTAAAAAATCGTTTGTTGCGTTTAAAAGCCTTTTTTAATTTTATCTTATAGTTCATTTTTAAAAATAAAAAATAATGAAAAATTTTCACACGAATAAAAGGAAAATTCTTCTCTTTTTTAATTTTGCCAGACCTTGTAAGTCTTTTAATTTCTAAAAAATATTCAATTTTGTCTGCATTTTTTATTTATTCTGCAAAATTTTAAAAATTGGCTTAACATTTTTGAGCTTCTGTTTTGACCATTTTTGAAATCTTCTAACTTTTGAAATCTTAGGAACCTGGAAAAATATCTTTCATTTTCGTGAAACGTTACAAAATTTAGAAAAAAACTTTACAAGTTTTAATTATTTTTAAATCGTTTCAAAACTTTTCAATATCTCTCAAACTTACTCAAATTTGTTCTAAAATTATGCAATATGGCAACATTGCAAAATATTGCTTTAAAATTGTTCAAACCCTTTTTAAAAATTGAAAAATTTCCCATGAATTTTAAGAATATTTTTTCACACCCTGACAAAATTTAGTTTACCTACAAAAATTTGTAAATCTTGAAAAATTAGAAATAATGGTCTCAACGTCTTCCATATTCTTTTAACCTACATTTTAAAATATTCAAAATTTAAAATTATTCTTTTAAAATTAAACAGAAACCATTTCTCCTCAGATCTTTAATAATTATTAAAAAGCTTCTAACTCTTTTATTCGGGGTCTTCGGGTGTTCTCTGAGTTTACTTTTATAATCTGATTTTCATACCGCAGCGATATTTAATGGAAATGATTCGATACAAAAAAAAAACAGTATTAGAAAAATCCGCTGTGTGATTTTCACAATAATTCTATAAATAAATTTTCTCTTAATACATTTTTATGAGTTTGTAACTGCTCTACATGACAAAAGACACAAATGTTATATATAACAGTCAAAACAAATAGAACAAAGCCACTACTAGCGCCTCCGCATGTCCGTTTTCAACAAATGGGCCATTTTCAATTGTCGGTGACAGGAGGCTGCTTTATAGTACGCTATACCCGAAGTAAAAATTGTATGACCTAGGCCATGAAGTGCTATTTTAGATATCATTCGCAGTACCTAAAGTCGCACCTATGATGACGGTGTGATAAAAAATAGTATTTAAATAGAACTATTTTCCGACCAAATAATGCGACATACGAAAAAAGTCCAAAACATAAATTTTTTCTCTTAAGAATACCTAAAAAATTGCCTTTATCTCTCTTTTTTTTTATAGAACTACCGTTTTTTTTCAAGATCGAAAATACTATTGAAAAATATATAATTCAAATTATCAGCCAAACAATGCGAGATACAAAGAAACCTTTAAAACCAAAATTGTTCCTTTTAAAATGGTGACAATCTTCTCAAAGTTTTAGCAAATAAATTATAAGAAATAAAATAATGAGAAAATTATTGAGAAGACTCAATTTAATATTTATGAATAAAAATGTACAGGCCAGGAAGATTACGACCGTCTTCGGCCTCTGAGTTATCCACAGACGGACGTTTTTCTTGTATGTTTTTCTGTAGTTTCGCCATCATCCTTCGAAAACGTCAAAGAAAAAGTAAGTCAGTGTTTCTTAATTTGTATACACCTTTAGAAGTTAAGAATTTACAAGTAATTAAAGAACTTAATACTGTAATTTCCAGTGGGTTCCGGAAATTACTCACCATTGCCAGAGAACACCCTTTTTATTAGTCGGGACGCAAGTTGATTTGAGAGACGACGTCGGGATTGTTGAAAAACTTGCCAAAAATAAGCAGAAACCAATTTCCCCAGAACAAGGAGACAAACTGGCGAAGGAACTAAAGGCGGTCAAGTTTGTCGAGTGCAGTGCTCTCACTCAAGTAAATACTTAATTTCATAAACTTATTAAAATTTATATGCACACAATAGTATTGGTGAAAAAAATTAATTATAACGTGTCTTTGGAATATTATACGTTTGTGTTTTAACCAATGATTTTCTTAATTACAGGGTTTCATCAGGCATATTTGCTCCAATAATATACTATGTGACAGTTATTTTTTACCTACTTTACTCGATATAAAAATAAATTTGATTAAATATGAGTAAATATCGTCCGGTAGCGTGTCCCTGATTACCTTTTCTTCAAAAGTATGATATTATATTTTAAAAGAAAGCCTAATCTCTAATACAAATACACTTAATTTTTAAGACTTAGTGGCTGAATTACAAAATAAAGTTTTTCCTCTTTTCCGATCATAGTTCGAGAGTTATAATCGCTTTTTAAATGTTCTCGAGTTTCCATATCGTTCGGAAAAGAAACAGTTTTTCTTTAGTTTTATGGCTTAATAGTTTAATTTTCCCATTGAAAGTAACACGGCTTTATTATTAGAAGGATAATATTTTGGAGACGAGATTGTGAAGAAAATATGAATAAAACGTGTACTTTTTACCTGTAAAAACTTAATTGATAGGTGAATCAGAGTGCCGATTTGACCTGGAAACTTGGAAACGACTTAGAATTGGTTAAATTGCAATAGTCGTTAAGAACCATGGAAATAAGCATGAATTTCATTTCCAAACTTTGATTTTTCTGAAAGACCATTAAAAAAAAAACTTCATCTTAAAATTTCGAAACTAGGCAAAACTGAGAAAAGTAATTTCTTCCTTAGATATAGTATTCCAAAATTGATCTTTGATTTTGGACGTTTGCTTATTTTAAGAAGAGTATGGTTATTCTTGAATATATTTCCGTTATTTTATTCTTTCTAGTTATAATTAGTGCACCATATTTTTAGAACCTTAAAGACAGTTGTGATTTGCAACTGTAATTAAAAGTTAATATAATTATCCTGCAAGTTAACTGAGATTTAAAGCCAATATAAGTCATTTGGAGTATTTATTGAATAGAGCATGATGAATTGAATGAAGAATCCGTGAAAGAATCTTCCTAAAATAAGAGGGCATGACACTTCTTGCCTTTCTTAAAAATATGAGTATGATTCGCTTGGAAAAAATTAGGAAAAACTTACAAATAAATATTACTAGCAGACGGCCATTTGTTGCTGTGGCTCAGTTATAATACGTTGAATTTATATTATACTAAACTTGGCGCCATCTATTGGCTGCTCACGCAGCCTAGATAACGTGAAATGTTTAAGTGTCGGTCAACAAATTAACTTACACCGCCATCTGTAAAAAACTTATGGAGTATACAAATAAAAACATTTAATTTGCAATGAAAAAGTATTGAGGTAATTAAATGAGATAAAAAGTATCCTATCCTTTAAGTTGAACCAAATTACACACAGTATACCAAATTTCCTCAAGATCGTTTAAATAGTTTCGGAGTTTAGTGGTGACAAACATCGTGACACGC
>NC_046665.1:41366276-41370544 GCF_010883055.1 Belonocnema kinseyi
GGATACCTCCAAGTATAATTTTACCCCCTCCTCCCCAATGGTTTTTATTTTAATTAGTTTATTTTAGTTCGATTTTGCTTTAATCCAGTAGAAAATATTTTGATGTTAATATCTCCTAAATTAATTAGTCAACACTTGAGTATCATATTAAAAATTTATTTACTTTTACATATAATTTATTGATTTGTATTGACATATATTGTCTTGATTATTAAATATATTTCTCATTTACGAACTTCAGAACACAAATTTACACTTATGGAAATAAGTTATAAAATTCTATAATAATAATTACAAACACCCGGTTTTTATTTTTTTAACTATTTATTGAGTACGAGTTCACCCCCGAATAATTTCGTACATATTTTGAAATTGCCTAAACGAACTAAAAGAAAATGTTGCAGAATATCTACAATAAATTTCATAATTAGATCCTCATTAATAATTTTTTTTCCTGAGTTGCATTTCTTTAATTACTGTAACAATTAGTCTGCATATGACTCATAAAATACTCTCATATCGAAGCTCGGTGAGCCTCGCAAAAGAGAAAATGCTTTCAAAAATGTACTACACTCAAATTAAAAATCTCAAAAGATCCTTATTAAACAGTCTGATATATTTTTATACAAGCGAAAATCGCCTCTTGCATATGGATCTTGCAACGATTCTAGGCTTAAATTGAAAGCCTATCGTTGTAGTTTCTACAATAAATAATTATTGTACCCTGTCTTACTCGTCCAATCATCCGAATCAAGTATTAATCGTTCACAATACTGACAATATTTCGTAACAAGTTTGTAAAGATTATAAAAGTGGAATATACCGATAGGATAGAACCCATATAGGGAAAAATCTGATGTAATTATTTGGACAAAAACTAACTATCTCTAAACGAAGCTCTGCCGGACTGCAAAAAATACCAGGTTCAAGGCCTCTGTTTTTTCTTTTATACTTCACGGAATCTTCTCATAATTTTAAGGAATGTTTCTATTGCTTCGTCGCAAAACAGCTGGGCGACAAACACAAATGGCAATCGATCCTGTTACGTTCGTTCGAGCGGCTCAAGGTGCGTTTCTGTAAAAGGAGTATTTCTGGTCTTTATTTAAATATACGCAGACGAGTTGTCTACCTTAAAATATCGACAGCATCTTAGCTTGAATGATTTGAAAATGGCAAGTGTATAAATTCTGAATAAGGTCAGTTTAAACATCTACATCATTTAAAGTCTATTTTTGTTTAATAGCAGAAAGAATCAGAATTTGAATGCATCTAAATTAAAAATACCCAAAATGAAAGAAATTAAAATGTTAAAATCTTCAATTTCAAAAACAATAGGTGCTGAAAATTGTAAATATGCACAGAAATACTTCTGAATTTGAATTTTAATGGATCTCAAATTAGATACTTGACGTTTACATAAATAAGGACTACTTTCAACTTTCGATATTCTAATGCTTCATACTAAGGATTTTTTCAAATCTAGATTTTTAACACTTTGTTAGTTTTTAAGTAATATTATTTTCTAATTAGAAGTGCTCCTAATAATTGAAATGTGGATTTATAATGGGGAACAAAATATTGACCAAGTTTTCAGACGCGCCAAATTATACATACTTCTTAATTTACAAAAAAAATCCCCTGCTACTATTTTCCATTTCATTGAAATGCAAATATGCATTTTGACAAATAATCTTAGAAAACAGTAAAACATTAGAAGATATTTCTTACCGATTCCCGCAAGTCGTGCTGATTCGACTAATTCATTCTACAAGACGAAACACCTCCTTTTCTTTGGTGGTTTTGGTGGTTCCAAAGCAGCTAAAATTGCCTCATCAAAGACATTTTTCAGTCCTTTCTGAAAATTCACAATTAAATAATTGATTGTTTTATTCTGTAAGTTACCCAATTAATTTTGTATATATGCGTGAAAATCAAAAAATCAACAATGTCTTGTTCACTAATCATTTATACTTTATCTGACAAGAGAAAAATCGTTTAAATATGTGAAAATGTCACCTAGTCTCATGTCCCTGACTACATTTTCCCACAGGAGAATGTGTTATTTCTTTACTTATTGCGCATTTAAAATTTTTTCAATGTTCATCTGTTTGTATAATAAAAAAATCCGCCCTCATTATTTCTCATTAATTTTCCTCGGTAGTTATTGTAGGGAGTATATATATAAACAAATTTATTTTTAGATGAATAAACAATCATCCTTTTTTACGTATTTTTCTTCTTGTATAGTTTAAATGAAAAATTACATTTTTAATCATATTCTTCACATACAAAACAAAAACTAAACATCTTATAGAAATATAGTCTTAAGAAAATTTGAAGATCTTTTTATGATAAACAATTTTCTCATTCAGATTTCTTTTTGTGTATCGCATAGTTTTGCGAAATATAGAATTATTTATTTTTAATAACAATTTTCGCGATCAACACAAAAAATATCTGTGTCGTCCAAAAATTTGTTCTACAACATTTGTAGACGTTTTTGAGATCTAGAAATATTTGTCCTGGGTAGATTTTCCAATTTTTTTTCTTTTAATATTATTATTTACGATTAAAGCAACAACTGCGTATCCTATCAAAAAATGATTTATAACGTAAATCTTTTTTGAGTAAACAAATTTTGTCTATTCATTTTTTTCTTGTCATGAGTCATTTTTCCAAAAATTTAATTTGTTTTAATTTTTTTCTTATTTTCCATAATTAATTAATTAATTAATTTTAATTTTCCATAAGTCCTATCCACACATAAATTACTAATAGCGAATCATTTTTCATGGTTTTCATGTCTTGACTTTGTTCATATCGTGCGTTGTTTACCTTCAAATTTACATTTTCGTTTATTTTAAAAAAAATTTGAAAATGCTGTACTACGAATAGCCGTTCATAGAACTTTTAAATCTTGAAATAAATGGCCAATAAAGTGTGCCACAGGGCACTCCAATCGGATAATTACTTCAAATGTCTACGACAGGTAGACACCGACGTAAACACTATTTTTTCTGATTCAGGGGGTCGCAAAGCGTCGACATTCATGGAATCCTCGAAAGTAATTTTTGACATAAAACCAATACCTCTTCATTATGATGAGCATGTACAAATTTTTATTAAACATTTTATTGCAACTTGTGTCGTTTTTTCAAAAATTTAATTTTTTTTATTTTTAAACTTATTTTTTGAAATTGAAGAAAATTTACTTGTCCTTTCTAAAAATTAGAAATAAAGAATTTTTATATCCTTTCTGGGTGAACAACTTTTGTCAAATAATTTTTTTCGTGCCTTGTGTCGTTTATCAAAAAAAATAATATTTTTTTATTTTTAATGTTGTTTTTTACGAATAAAATAAAAACTACGCATCTGAAATATGTGATCCATAACAAACTTGTAGATCTGCTTTTGAGTGCAAAATTTTTGTCAAAACATTATTTGTCGTATTTCGCACAGTTTGACCGCAAAGTGCAATTTTTGGTTTTTCAGTACTTTGTATGCTGTGAAAATTAAAATTTTCGATTTTTAAAGAAAACTCAAAAAGTTTTTATGATAATCTTGTGAGGCATTCAAAAAGGAACATTTCTCTTCTTTTTTCATATCGTGCGTTATTTGACTTAAAATGTTAATTTTTTTTAAATCTTGTAAGTGCTATAACTCTAATAATATTTTTTTATCCAAAAAAAAGTCATACGGAGAAATTATTTGTCTTTTTAAGTGCTACAAATAAAAATGGAGAGAATTTTTAAACATTGAAAAAATTGTCTCAAAATTTTTGAAACTGCTTTAAATTTTTTAAATGTTGTCCAAAATAGCTGGCTAAAAAACATGTCCATTCTTTTCATACCTTTATAAAGTATTACAAAGGGGAATCCAATCAGATAATTCCTTCAAATGGTACCGTGTTTACAAACAACGAAGACAGACACTGGCGTAAAAACTATTTTTTCTTATTCAAGGGGCCTCGAAATGTCGAAATTTGATGGAATCCGCGAAATTCACTTTTCACGTAAAACCAATACCTTCTCATTATGATGAGCATGTAAAAAAATTAATAGAAAATTAAGTTTATACTCAGTTTATTACTAATAAATCTAGTACCCAGTACGTAACTCCATACTGATAAGGTACATTTTCATAGGGAGTATTTCAAGAAATATTTATGATAGTACGAGGGTAGTTCAATAAGTCCTTAGAATGAAGTATAAAAACAATTTTTTTTGGGTAAATTTTTTTTTATTTTTCAACATAATCTCCTTGGAGCT
>NC_046665.1:41370644-41378692 GCF_010883055.1 Belonocnema kinseyi
AATTTTTTTTCAGGCACACGTGTTTTTTCACATTATTTTGTCTATACAATTTTTGTATAATTATTTTAATTTAAAATTCAAACAATACTTTTTTAATACTTTAAATATTAAACAAAAATTTATTTGATAAAAATATTTTATTATCGTATTTTTAATAAATAAAAAATATTGATTAAGGAACAGATTTATTTCGGGAATTTTATTATTTAGGAATTTTCAACTTCGGTCATATTATAAGCCGTCCCTATAGAAGTACAGAAAAATTCCTGCAATTCTAATTTCGCCACCTGGATCTTGTCGATTTTTTCCTGCAGTATTAATAAAAAAAATTTGTATAAAAAGTTTCGATATCACAAGTTATAAAGATAATCTTAATTAAAAATTTGAAAATTCACTGTACATCCAATTTTTATTCTTGTGTCTTGGCGATTTTTTCCTAATGCATTTCAGTCACTGGTAAAAGAGGGTGATTTTCTCTTAGAAAATATGTTATTAAAATCTGAAAATATTGGGTAGACTTTTTTGACCTGTAGGTATGTAAAAAAATGTAATGTTCCGAGAATTTAAAATCTAATTCAAAAACTAGTTATACTCTTCTATGATACCAATACAGTTTACAAAACACTAATTGTAAAATTTTCAAATTTTTAAGCCCTTAGTTTAAGAACTTGAATTTTAGCGTTAAAATGTGCCTTATTTTAAGAATACAGTCTTATTCTTTGATTTTTCACAATTTTGCGTTATAAGTTGTAGGTTAGGTCAAAAATAACATTCTAGGATTCGAAATTGCTACAACGCGAAAAAGTAAACAGTTTAAATTTAAACGTTAAAAATGTGAAAATACACCATTTTCCATACCCACCCAGTGGGCACAAAGTTTGGCGACGCTTTTACGACATCGTTATGACATCTACGACATTCTATGTCCATGTCGTTAAGGTGTCTTTACGATGTCGTAAATAAGTCGTATGATCTGACGATCTCTACGATATCACATACACCGAAACGACATGGACATAGGATGTCGTAAAGACGTCGCCAAATTTTGTGCCCACTGGGCATCTACAAGCTAGAGAGTAGATCTTACTTAGTCGCTTCTTTTGAAAGTCGATCCTCTGCTTCCATTTTTCTTTTTGAAATATAGCTTGAATTCAAAGTATTTTAAATTCAATCTTTGCAGCTGCATTTAGATTGAAGTATATACAGGTTTTTTGTTTTAAATATAAATTAATCGAAACATTTAATTTATTTTTCACAATTGTAATTTATAACTTCTAAAATTGAGCTTCTATCATACATATTGGGCCATTAAAAACCTCTAAACATTTTTAAGTTTTTTAAAACTATTCAGTCTCCAGAACAGCAATTTCAAAAATACTTAAAGCCTTAATAGTTAGCTAGAAATAATCGATTAGACACGATTAATACCGATTAAGACTAATCAAAAGTTCAATTGGTTTAAATTTTTTCTAATTGTGTCAAGTGTTCACAATCGGATTGAATTGAGTTAATGCACTTGCCTGCAATACGCTCTGCAGGTTTCGTTTGTTACACATATGACGCACACGTATTTATTGGTCAGATATTAAATTTTTAGTAATTAAAAAAAGTATAAATTTTGGTGGTATATCGAATGAGAAGCCAAAAATATATGGGTTAACAATATATAAAAACCATATTTTTGAACGATATGACAGTGATAGAGTATGATTATCAAGTACGCAGTTTGATTTATCGGGTACATTATTGCAAAACGTTTATTTACTTATTTTCAAACTCATATTCTTGAAGTTTGTTTGACAGAGTAAAAAACCGCTTGTAAATAATTAAGGCAACATCAAAATTCTGTAGTGAGAACTTAACCTCTATCTCAAAATAATCGATACCCAATTAAAAACTATTAAAACATTGTAGAAGATAGGATGGCGCCAATAGTTTGAAACGCAGATCAAATAAAGTTTAGGTAACTCATTAGATTTTTAGTAGAAAAACGTATCCAATAATTTTTAATTTCTTGCAATATAACAGTTTTGAATTTATAAATAAGTTTGAAAAGTTTGAAGTATTAGATTCATTTAGGTTTCATTAAGTTTGAAATTGAATTGAATACGTGCGGAATTCATTGCAACAAGTGGTTTTCCTTCCATAAACACATACATTTTTTATATTCTCTCCTTACTGAAACAGTGTGATTAATGGCCACATATTTCTCTAATTTTGGTCAAATTTTTCATTTAATAGTCTTAAAAAAAGGTTATTTTTGGTCTTTATATACAGTTGTCATTCTCATAATTTCATAAAATCTTATGGAAGTTTTTGGACATTTTAGCATATTAAAGAATAAGAGTTCAGTTTTAAAATTCAAATAAAATCGAGACAAGACTAAAAGTTACATTTTTCATACTTAAATTTCATATGGCGTAATTTTAAATTAAACAAAGTTAAAGGCTTCTGAATCCATATTGTACAATTTCAAATGCCTTACCCAGATAACAATTAGTTCGCGCATGTCACGCGTACGTCGATGCGCGCATGATATGCATGCCAAAATTCACCATGCTCGCCCACATACTGTGGGCGAACTCTAGAGTTAAAATTATTTTAATTCACAAATTTAAATAGATTTCTGTGGTGCATTTTTTAAGAAATTTAAATAAATTATTAAATTATAAACAAATATAAATTTTAATATTCTTCGAATTTATCAGTTATAAAAAGATTTAATAATGAAAAATAGTTCCCGTTTGAGGATTTTTGGAAGGAGGAAAAAACGCGTATTCATATGAATACAAATTCTTAATTTTTCGGAATTCAACGCTTATAATGTTCAACGCTTCTAATGTTATTTCTAATGTCAATCGTTCGTTTGTCTATCGTACTATTTTAAATGTAATTTCTAATGTCAATCGTTCGTTTGTCTCTTCTACTATTTCTAATGTAATTGAATGGAGGAATAAAACAATTTTTCGCAATATTTGATCTTTTTTCTTTACGTAAAGGTACTTCAGTAAAAGAGATAGGTTGTGACCGTTAAAAGTAATATGTATTCCTTTTTTTAATTTAACAAAGCAGGCACAAGTGAGGGCCAATCATCTATTAATTACATTTTCAGGTACATATGTGCAACATCACAACTTACTATAAACATTGCTCCAAAGTTGCAGACTCATTAGGGCAGCTTAAACTGCTCCATTACAATTTACTACACATAATTAACTAATTAACGTCTTCAATTTGATATTACACGACTTTCATAGCTTGTTTTTTTTATATATTCGAAACGCCAAATCAGTCCATTTAGCGTTTAGTACATGTAATCTCTTAAATCTAATATCACACGAGTGTAATTGTTTGTCCTTTTAATTCTTTTAAACGCGGAATCAGTCGATGTAGCGTTTAGTCTTATCAACATCTTTCGTTTCATATTACACGAGTTTAATTGCTGTGAAGTTGTACCTTAGTCAGGGAAGCTGCAGGTATTTCCTTTAAGTAATAATTCTTTCATTACTAACAAATAATCAAAAATGTTTAAAAATAAAGGTAACCTTAAAATAAATATTGCAAGATTCCATTTTCTTTGCCCTGTGATAATTGTGAAAGGACAAATCAGTCTTGTAACGAAAAATCTAAACTTACTAATTCCCCCCGTAAATGCATTTCCAATTATTTTATTTTTTTCAAGATATCTAACATTCAACATAATATTGCAGGATTCTATTTGCTTTACCTTGTGCTACTTTCGAAACGAGAAATCAGTCTTGAAACGAAAAATCAAAGGGTATAAATTCCCTTGGCACACGCATTTCAAAATAATCTGTAGCTAAAATATTTGCATGGAACTGCATAGCAGCATCAGCAACTTTTTTGGCAAATTCATAATCAATATTTATCCTCTGAACATGAAATTCAAGAGGCATACAATTGATGAAATCGAACCACGTACGTTCCGTTACGATAATTTGTGTTTGGATCTGATAGTAATAATCATTACTTTGTTTCAAGACTAACTCTTTGCCTTCCAAAGTGCAACAGAAACGTGCTAATTGGTCTTTTTTTAACTCATAAATTTCTGTTGGTTTTAAATTTTCTATCACTTTTGAACATTTTATTTCCAATAGCCCGAAGGGAGATGCTTTTGTAACCGGATCGTAAACAAGACTATCAGGCGATGCCCCTAATCCGAGGTACTTCGGATTCACCCATAAACCAGTATCCTGAATTTCATAAGACATGCTTCTTCAGACATTTTCGTATTCTTTTTTAGCAACGTCCTCATTTATTCTGTCGTAATTTAATGGCAGAGAAAAAATTGGTGCGGGCGCATTCCACAAATGCCGTTCCACCAGATTAAACAATTGTTGCTTCGTTTTTGGCAGCGCAAATGTTTTGATGTTGGAAGCTGTAATTAATAGCTGCCTTAATTTCTTCCACTTTTCAGAAGAACCATGCAAACCGTCCATTATTTCGAAAGGACCTTCCGCACCAAACAAAAATGAGTTTTGAAAATTTCTCACCATCTCCAGCACATCACTCTTCCGTGACAGATCGAGCTGGTAATCTTCATAATCGCGTTCCAGCTGCATATCCCACATTGGTCCAGGTGTCCAAGCTTCATATTCTTTTTGTACTGGCACTGGCATCGCGTATCTAGCACATCCCCTGTTTGCTTTTCCAACACAATGAATATTTCGTACTCTAGATTAACTTTGTACGAAGCCAAGATATTTGCTTTGTCACAATACTGCTTTTCTTTAACCGTGACAGAATCTTGCATATTCGTTACGTGCCCAGAGTCGAAGTACTGTCGATCTCTATTTAGCGCCTTGGTTGTACTGTAATCTTTAGTGACATTTTCTTTATTGCCATGCGGAAAATTATTTTCTTCTTCTGTTAAAATGCACGAGGACAGCAAATGGTTGAAGATGGAGCCATAATTGTAGTTTGCAGGTATTTTCTGTGACGGGAACTTCGACCAAACTACAGGAAACTCGTTCATCATCTTGTCCCTCAAACCTTTGGCCCTCACAATTTGCTCTTTCATGGGGTTCCAGTTCTAATACATATTTTGACCCTGTAAAAAAGGTATATTGTTTGCCAGTGAAATACATGAGGGGCTGTACATAAATTACGTAACGGATTATAAGCCCTGCCTAATAATGTCTGATAACCCTGTCTAATTTTTTACAAAAAAGTTGCAATGTCATAAAAAAGAAGATATTTCTACTAAAAAGTGCAAATTGTGGTGTCAAAAAATAAATTTTGAAAATATAGTTAAATTTTCGTTAAAAAAAAAAATTTACACAGGACAGAAGTTTCTACGAAAAAATTGAATTTATAAATAAAAAAAAGATATTTTTACCAATAAGGATGACTTTTGAACAAAATTGTTGAATTCTCCACCAATAGTTGACTTAAAGACAGAATAAGTTTCTGTCAAAAGATTCGAATGTTCAATCCAAAGCAATTTTTTCAACGAAAAATGATTAATTTTTAACAAAATAGTTGAATAACTCTTTACGAAATAGATGCATTTGTGTCCAAGAAAGATGAAATTTGTACTATCAGAAATAAGTTTTTAACAAAGAACTACACACTTTTCATTTAGTTGAACTTCAATCTAGAAAAGATTGTAATTCATTTTTCAAAAACGAAACATAAACTTTTAAAAAGAAGTACATTTTCTACAAAATAGTGAATTCAAGAAAGATGAAACTTTTTGTTAAACAGATCAATTATAAAAGAAAAATTAAATAGTATAATTTTTATCTAAAGAAGATTCTACTTCACTATCCGACACAAAAAGAAGAATTGTAAGCAAAAACTTAATTTTCTAACAAATAGTTGGATTATTACCCAGGAAAAAAGAACCGATAGAAAACGAGTCGGTTTGAATTGCGTATCTGTCATTTACAGATTAAAAGAATAAAAATGCAATTGGTTGGCCACATTTTTAATCGGTCACCTGGGCGTGGTGCTTTAAATCTGCCATTCCACATTCGTCAAATTGCTGAGTGAATAGAGTTGAATAAGACTGACTAACCTGAAATAATTCCTATGAGCATTCTACGATTCATTAATGTGCATATGAATGGGTTGAGATTCAATATGAAACGCAGTTCTTAAAAGATCACACTCAATGGTAAAAATACGATGCGCACATAGCAATGTTCAGTAAGCGTGAATCTGGACTTCCGGTTTGGCATTCAAGCGAACGAGGCGGAATAATGTAAAGAGTGTTTAATTATTTAAATTCTCAATGTAAAGTTCTGTTACCCACCTGAAAACTGTTCACAAATATGTGATAAACATCCAAATCCTAATACAAGTGAAAGCTATTGGAAAACTGCGGCTGAAAAGCCTAAATCGATCGAAACTACCGGCATAAGTGGTGTGACCACGTGGCCCATGGTTTGCAACCAGAAATCATCGTAGTTCTGAACGGCTCAAAGCTCTGGACCACTATTTACAAATTAAATCGAACCGTCACCTAAAATTTGTTTTGAATCACTGCCCTCAAACTGACGCGGCTAAGTTGGACTGGAAGATTCGCAGCCCCATAACCTCCAAACTCGCATCCTCAAGGATCAACACCCGTTCCCTCCACACTCTCTCGCCTTCTCTTGTATGTTCGTCGAAGCCACACGTAAGTAAAATCTTTCCTACAGCTCAAACCCATTTTGAATCCCCCTCTGATCAGGAAGATTAAAATAAAAATGTTTAAAAACTCAAGTATGGAGTGTGACGAAACCATTGACCAGTCAGACTCTCAAGTTAAAAAGCGAAAGGCCATCGATGAGCCCTGCCTGAATTCAGTGAGTTCGGTCAGATATCTAAACGTGAATCAACCCGGTCATGGTTCTGAAAGCACAGAACGTCTATCTAAACAACGGCAAACAATTCCGACCCCAGTCATAGAATCAGCTCTAGCTCAAAGTAGAAATAGATACACCGATTTCCACGATGGCCCATTCATAGTGGTAATCTGCGGGAAAAATCAAGACTCTGGTAATATAGCCACCTTACACAACCAGCTCTATAGGGAAAATTCTACGTAAGCTTGACATCCAAGGTCCTGTTCATAACCTCCAATCTCTCGGAGACTACAAAATGCGAATCACATTCGAAACGTTCCAAAATGCAAATTCCTTCATCGAAACGTTCTCTCACCCTGATCTACTAGCTTATATCCCAGATTTTAAAGTTTACCCCATGTACCTGATCAAAAACGTTGACCCACACGAAAGCGAAGAGGAAATCCTCGATGACCTTAAAACAAACCCGGAGATAAAAATTCCAGTGATCGAAGTTGAAAGAATCTTTAAACTCGAAAACTCGCCGCGTGAAAAGGAACATCAAACTAACAAAGATCAAACTCCCAGACTTACACCTACAAGAATGGTAAAAGTAAAATTATACGGGCACATAAAACTCGAAAAGGTATCTCTGCTTTACGTTAAATCGTCTATTGAACCTTACGTAAACCCAGTACGTAGATGCTTTACCTGTCTAAGATTCGGTCATGTTGCCAAACATTGCCGGGCGAAAAGTTTCAGATGTAAAAAATGCGCGGAAGATCACGATCACATAACTTGCACCTCTGAGAGTTTGCTTTTGTGCAAACTGCAAAGGTAATCACTCAGCAGATTCCAAAGACTGTCCCGCATTCATTCAACACAAAGAAATACAAAAACTAATGGCATTCCAAGGCCTATTCTATAACGACGTAAAGAATAAGATCCTAAATAAAAAAGCCACCCCACCACCTGTTCCAACATATAACTTAACAAACTGGCCAGCAGCTATTCTCACTTTTACCCAAACAAATCTGACTAATAGCTTCCCATCTTATCAAAGAAAAAGTGTGCCAAAAACTAACTTGAACCAAATCTCTCCACCACAAACCCCTTCTCAATCTCTGTTACCACAAACAAATCAAAAAACAATTCAATTTAGAGCCTCCCAAGATTCAATTGTCAACATAACCTCAATTGTTAAAAAAGTAGCCGAAGAAGCCGCGATTAACGCTACTACCAATCTGATGAATAAAT
>NC_046665.1:41378792-41380681 GCF_010883055.1 Belonocnema kinseyi
TCAAAATGTATCAAACCTTCACACAAGCAACACACAACCCGGGAAGTTAGTTATTGTACAATGGAACTGTAGAAGCTTATGGGACAAATACAGGGAAATTCATTCTAGCGCAAGTAGATATAATACTACTACAAGAAACCTGGTTAATCGATGAAGACGAAATAAAGTTTAACGGGTTTAATACTATAAGAAAAGATCGTGATCATCTTTTTAGGGTAGGTGGCGTAGCCATAATAATCAAAGAGGGCTTACAATTCAAAAACCTACCAGCTCCTTAAATTTATAACGCTAACATAGATATTGTAGGCATTGCAATTACCTCCTCCTGATATTCATTTACTAAGTCTAACTTGGAAAGGCTTGTTTAAATCTTATAACTTAGAAAAAACAATTATAGGTGGTGATTTCAACGCCCATAATTCACTGTGGGGCAGTCAAATATCTCGTTCGTCTAATGGAATTGAAGCGAGCGATTTCCTCAATCAAAATTAAGTCTGCTTCTGGTCCAGACTGCATTTCTAACGAAACTATCAGGAATCTACCGGAAATAGTTATAAAAAACCTACTGTCAGCTTATAACAACATCTATAGCTCCGGAAAATTTCCACAAATTTGGTCTCACTATTTTGTATACCTATTACCAAAGAAAGGAAATAAGGGGTACAGACCTATAGCCCTAGCTTGTAATCTGCTGAAAATCATAGAAAAATTAATTCTATCCCGCCTAGAAAACTGGATCGAATTAGATCTTCAGATCCCCAATTGTCAATATGGTTTTAGGAGACGCAGATCTTGCGCTGACAATATTAACATTTTTAACATAGACATACATAAGGCTTGGTTAAAGAACGAATTCATGGGAGCCATATTCATAGATATTAAAGGAGCCTACGACAACGTCCACCCGAAAGTCTTAATTGAAGACCTGATCGAAGAGGGAATTAATCATCAAACAATCAAATTCATAACTAATCTGATACATAAACGTACTCTCCACTTATACCTAGGTCAACATTATCTTGAAACTCGAGACACGTACATTGGTGTCCCTCAGGGGTCAGTTTTAGCTCCCATCATGTTCAATTTCTACCTCAGGAAAATTATAAACCACACAGGACCTTACTGCAAGATACTAATGTATGCAGACAACATAGTAATCTACTATAATACAAAAGACATAGACAAACTCAAAATCACCCTGGCAGAGGCACTCACACTTTTAAACAACTGGTTAATATCAAGAAACCTACTAATATCCTTAGAGAAAACAAAGTTTGTAATTTTCTCAAGAAGAAAGTTTGACCCTAAGGAAAACTTTATTGAACTAGATGACACTAGAATCGAATGCTCAACTGATGCCCTGTTCCTGGGATTGATCTACGACAAGAAACTAACCTGGAGAAAACACATAACTGCACTAAAGCAGAAAATTATTACTAGAACCAACATCATAAAGTCGATTACAGGGATTAGGGAAGGTACCCATACAAAAATCACCATAAAAATTTACAAAAGTCTAATCAGACCTTGCATAGACTGGGGATCATCGTGTTACGTAGATGCAAGCAAAACCCTCCTCTCAACGATAGATTCGCTTCGAAACGCGGCACTAAAATTTAGCTTAGGAATAATGTGATCATCGCCCAGAAACACGGTCCTTGGCCTAGCCAGGGAACACCCACTTAATCTAAGGTGAAGAATGCTAACGGACAGGTTTTTATATAAATCCAAAATTATAAATGAAAACCCCGTATTTAACAAAGTGAGAAGCATGGATAACTCAATTTAAGCCCAAAATAAAATTTCAAATTACAAGATTCCTTTTATATATCGTGAATGGGTAGTACATAAAGACACCTTAACAAAAATTAATTCACACCCTTACCACG
>NC_046665.1:41380781-41388842 GCF_010883055.1 Belonocnema kinseyi
GAACCCACCCTAACAACATATCATACTGACACCTACAATCAACTTGTGATAATGGCACTTGGCGCCCAGTGCGCATAAAGCCAGAAAGGAATAAGAAGAAGAAGCGTGAATCTGCCAATTGTAGGTTACCTCAGGCTGTGTTCAACTGTGTGGACTATGCAGATTAAAATTTTTAAGAATTAATTGTTTCGAATGAGAAGTATGCGGTAATGAATTTGAATAGTACAATGCTGATTAATCAAAAATTACAGAAATTCAAATTAAATAATATTGTAATATATTATAATTGATGCGACAATTCAATTTATAAATTCAATGATTATTTAGTTGTAATTCTCTTTTTAAAGTTGTTTTATTAGATTATCCCGTACAGGAATTATAAGATTTACACTGGATTAAGCGCCAGTGACATTCATCTTATTCAGTGCACATGATAATGGCTGCAGGGAGTCTACGTGTTAGAAACAATCTCCGAAATTCGCTTATATCCATTTGCATCACAAACATCCAAATGTTTAATTTCAATACCCGCATTTTTGTTCAAGGTAATTTCGATAAGATAAAACGTGAGTGTTAGTTTTTGTAAATTTAAGATTCATATATGGTAAATGTGAAATAAATAAATCAATTTTTAACATTCTGATTTGGTGTGATGCAAATATGTCAAAAAAATGTTCAGTAAAATCAATTAAAAAGCCTAATAATAAATAGTCTGTAAATAAAAATAGACTACATGTATGCCAGGATTTCCTTAAAAGTTGTCAACTGAACTATTTTTTAATAAATAATTAAATTTGTTTTATTTAAATTAATAATTTTTTATCGGAATTATCGTTCCTCTATCGGTTAATGCTGATTCATAATCACTATTGAATGGGTCCGAGAAAAAAATGACGTGGCCGATTAAAAAAATTGATTTCTCATTCAAAACTCACTCTAACCTATGGGCGACTCAGTGATCCCAGATCTGAAACGAGACGTGGTCCAATACTATGACATGTCTATGCCGGTCGGAATACTTCGGCGGTTCTATTTATATCTCTATCTGCTTTGAAATAAAATGAAGAGATTGGGATTTTAATATTTTCAGATTTCGATGCTGGGCTGGCGATTCTCATTATTTGAATACTTCGCGCGCCTCTTTATATGCGTGTATTTTGAGGTTACATTACTTCAAGTTGCAAAGTCGCTTTGATGTAAATGCAACTATATTGTTAAAAATTAAAATCATAATTTTTGGGTGGGAAATTCGATTATGTACTTAAGGTTGAACTACTTAGTAAAAAAATTAATTTTTTCTTATTAAAGATTCATAATTATAGTTGAAAATTCAACTAATTGCCTTTAAATTGGGTTAAAATTCCGCTTTTTTGTCGATTATACTCTTTTTGACTTTAAAATTAAAAAATAGAAATTTAATCTTTTTGGTTGAAAATGTTTCATTTTTTGCCAAAAATGCAATTGTTTGGTTAAAATATGAAATGTACATCTTCTTGGATTTAAAAGTCAATTATTTCAATAACAGTTGAGCTAATTTGTAAAAAAATACGTTTTTTTTAACAAGGTTTTATAATTATGGTTGAAAATTTAACTATTTGGTTGAAAGTTTAACTCTTTGATTGAAAACTCATATTTTTCGCTTAAGAAATTCAACTTTTTGTAGATAATTCGTTTTTTTGACTTTAAAATTAAATAATTTCGTTGAAATTCATGTATTTTGTTTAAAATTTGTCTTTTTTTGTAGATCATTTATTTTTTTGGTCGAAAATTCATCAAATTGGCTGACAATTCAACAACTTTATTGAAAATAAATTTTTCCGTTAAAAATTATTTATCTTTATCTGAAAATGCAACTACTGTAGGATTGATTAAAAATTAATCGTATGGTATATATTGGTTAAGTTTGAAAATCTTTTTTTTATAGAACATTAATCTTCTTGGTCATAAATTAACCTTTTCCCTTGAAAATTTAACAATTCTATTGAAAATTCGTTTTTTTCCTTGTTCAATTCAATTTCTTATCACAGCTTTTATCTCGAAATTGAACTATTCCATTTTTGGTTAAACTTTATCCTGTAAATTGTATTAGTTAAAACACCAATTATTTGTTAGAAAATTAATTTATTTCTTTTCGATTATGACTTTAAATATAATTTCAGTCTAAAAAATTTTTATCTTTAACCCATTCAATATGAAATTTTTTAATTAAAAAAAGAAAATTTCGTTAATTATCAGCAATATTTGACCGTTCATTTAAAAGAATCCATTACAAACAACTGTTAAAAAATATACAAATTTCAACAGAATGGTTCGAAATAGAAAGCCTTGAATTGTTAAATTTGTAATGAGCTCAATTTTAAGTTTAAACGCTACAATTTTAATTTAAAAAAAGATTCAGAATTAATTTAAAACTTGAAATTATTTCAAATAATTTGAAACACGATTTAAATTTTTGCAGATTAAAAAAAAAAGCTTTTTGAGAATTGTACAGTATTTAAAAAGAATAACAAAAACTGTTGTCATTTCTAAGAACATTGAAATTGATTTTTTATTTTGACAAAGAAATTTTAAGTGAGTATTTGAAAGCATTTTAAAAATAAAGAAAAAGGAATCCGGGAGATTGTAAGGAATTTTTTTTATTTTGCAGTTCTTTTAATTTTAGGAAAAAATCTAATTAACAAAATATATCAATTTTCAAGCCAAAAGTTTACTTTTTAACAAATTAAATTATTTTTCTATCAAATAATTGGTGTTTTAAGTAATACAATGTACAGGATAAAGTTTCAACAAAAAATTGAATAGTTCAATTTCCAGATAAAAACGATTAATTTTTAATCAATCCTAGAATAGTTACATTTTCAGATAAAAAAATTTTTAATCGAAAAAATGAATTTTTAATAAAGTTGTTAAATTCTCAACCAATAACATGAATTTTCGAACAAGAAAATTAATGATCTACAAAAAAAGACAAATTTCAAACAAAATACATGAATTTTCAACAAAATTATTTAATTTTAAACTAAAAAAAAAATAATTATCTTCAAAAAGTTTATTATTTTCAGCGAAAAATATGAGTTTTCAATCAAAGAGTTAAACTTTCAACCAAATAGTTAAATTTTTAACCATAATTATAAAACCTTGTTTAAAAAAACAGTATTTTTTTAACAAAGTAATTCAACTCTTAGTGAAATAATCGACTTTTAAGCCCAAGAAGATGTAGAGTTCTATTTCAAACAAACAATTGCATTTTTGACAAAAATTGATACATGTTCAACCAAAAATGATACATTTACAACCAAAAAGATTAAATTTCTACAAAACAAGGTCAATTTCCAACAAAATATATGAACTTTCAACAAAATCATTTAATTTTAAAGTCAAAAAGAGTATCATCTACAAAAAAGCTGAATTTTTAACCCGAAAATATGATTTTTCAAAGAAAATTTTAATTGTCGACCAAATAGTTTAATTTTCTATAAAATTATACACTTTTAACGCTTAAAGATGCAATTTTAACAAAAAATTTAATTTGAAGGCAAATAGTTGAATTTTCAACTATAATTATGAATCCTTAATAAGAAATAATTAATTTTTTTCCTAAGTACTTCAACTGTAATTGAATAATCGAATTTTCCACCCAAAAATTATGATTTTAATTTTTGACAGTACAGTTGCATTTACAACAAAATAACTTTGCAACCAAAAAATAATTACAGTTTATATTTCAACCGAACAATTTAATTTTTAACCAAAAAGTGTTAATTTTCCATAAAACAATTTAATTTCTACAAAGTAAGACGAATTTTTAACAAAACATATGATTTCTTAACCAAAAATGGTATAGATTAATTGTAAGTTTCAAACATGTATTTTCAACAACACATAAAAAATATTTTCATCAGAATAGTTAAACTTTCAACGAAAGAAATGAACCTTCGAATAAAAAAATAAATAAATTTTAACAAAGTAGTTTAACTTTTGATACTTAGTAAAAAAATTAATTTTTTCTTATTAAGGATTCATAAGTATAGTTGAAAATTCAACTATTTGCCTTCAAATCAAAGTTTTTGTTAAAAATTTTACTTTTTTGTTAAAATTGCATCTTTAACCGTTAAAAGTGTATAATTTGATAGAAAATTAAACTATTTGGTCGACAATTAAAATTTTCGTTGAAAAATCATATTTTTGGGTTAAAAATTCAGCTTTTTTGTAGATGATACTCTTTTTGACTTTAAAATTAAATAATTTTGTTGAAAGTTCATATATTTTGTTGAAAATGTATCATTTTTGGTTGAAAATGTATCATTTTTGGTCAAAAATGCAATTGTTTGGTTGAAATATGAACTGTACATCTTCTTGGGCTTAAAAGTCGATTATTTCACTAAGATTTGAATTACTTTGTTAAAAAAAAATACTGTTTTTTTTTAAAAAGGTTTTATAATTATGGTTAAAAATTTAACTATTCGGCTGAAAGTTTAACTCTTTGATTGAAAACTTTAATTTGTTAAACAGTAAAGTTTTGTGTTGAAAATTGATATATTTTGTTAATTAGATTTTTTCCTAAAATTAAAAAAACTGCAAAATAAAAAAAATTTCCTTAAAATCTTTCGGATTCTTTTTTTTTTAGTTTTTAAAATGTTTTCAAATACTCACTTAAAATTTATTTGTCAAAATAAAAAATCATTTTCAATGTTCTTAGCAATGACAACAATTTTTGTTATTCTTTTTAAATACTGTACAATTCTCCAAACGCTTGTTTTTTAAATCTGCAAAAGTCTAAATCGTGTTTCAAATTATTTGAAATAATTTCAAGTTTTAAATTAATTCTGAATCTTTTTTGAAATTAAAATTGTAGCGTTTAAACTTCAAATTGAGCTCATTACAAATTTAACAATTCAAGGCTTTCTATTTCGAACCATTTTGTTGAAATTTGTATATTTTTTAACAGTTGTTTGTAATGGATTCTTTTAAATGAACGCTCAAATATTGCTGATAATTAACGAAATTTTCTTTTTTTAATTAAAAAATTTCAAATTGAATGGGTTAAAGATAAACATTTTTTAGACGAATTTTCAATAGAATTGTTAAATTTTCAAGGGAAAAGGTTAATTTTTGACCAAGAAGATTAATGTTCTATAAAAAAAAGATTTTCAAACTTAACCAATATATACGATTAATTTTTAATCAATCCTATAATAGTTACATTTTCAGATAAACATAAATAATTTTTAACGGAAAAATTTATTTTCAATAAAGTTCTTTAATTGTCAGCCAATCCGATGAATTTTCGACCAAGAAAACAAATGATCTACAAAAAAAGACAAATTTTAAACAAAATACATTAATTTCAACGAAATTATTTAATTTTAAAGTTAAAAAGACGAATTATCTACAAAAAGTTGAATTTCTTAAGCGAAAAATATGAGTTTTCAATCAAAGAGTTAAACTTTCAACCGAAGAGTTAAATTTTCAACCATAATTATAAAACCACGTTAAAAAAAACGTATCTTTTTTACAAAGTAGCTCAACTCTTAGTGAAATAATTGACTTTTAAATCCAAGAAGATGTACAGTTCATATTTTAACCAAACAATTGCATTTTTGACCAAAAATGAAACATTTTCAACCAAAAAGATTAAATTTCTACTGGAAAAGGTCAATTTAATTTTAATAATTTTTTAAATTTTAAAGTCAAAAAGAGTATTATCGACAAAAAGCTGAATTTTTAACCTAATTTAAAGGCAAGTAGTTGAATTTTCAACTATAATTATGAATCTTCAATAAGAAAAAATTAATTTTTTTACTAAGTAGTTCAACATTTACAACAAAAAGACTTTGCAACCAAAAAATATTCACAAAATAGTTACATTTTTAACAAAATAATTAATTTTTCAATCAAATAATTAAGTTTTTATCCAAACGAGATGAATTCCAAAATCACCAATTTCTTTAATTTCTTTCAAATGCGGATCAAGATTTAAAGAAGGCTATTATAATATAACATAATTATAATATTATCATTAATATATATATATATAATAGTATTATTATTTAAATAATTTATATTTTATACTTGAAGTAACGTAACCTCAAAATACACGCACATAAAGAGGCGTGCGAAGTATTCAAATAATGAGAATCGCCAGCCCAGCATCGAAATCTGAAAATATTAAAATCCCAATCTCTTCATTTTATTTCAAAGCAGATAGAGATATAAATAGAATTGCCGAAGCGTTCCGACCGGCAATCGTGCACCTTCGAGTTTTCAAATTCAGAAGAGGAGAAATGGGTTGCGCGTGCAACCCAGGCATTTATATCGTCTCCTACCATATTCACACGGACATAGACGTGTCATAGTATTGGACCACGTCTCGTTTCAGATCTGGGATCACTGGGGCGACTATCTGGAATTCCAGTGACAGATACGCAATTCAGAATAACTCAAAACCCATTCAAATGCAAGTGAATGGATTTTTGTTTTCTGGGTAACCAAAACGCAGGATTTTTTAACAAGATTGATACATTTGTAATTAAACAGTTTCATTTTTGTCCAACAAAAATGAAAATTCTACTAGAACAGGCAAAAAGTAAATTTTATAGGAAATACTTATTATTTGTAAATTTATCATCGTTAAGTACTAAGATTGTTTGATAAAAAAGCACAAGCAAAGTTTGTTTAACAAAACATAACCTCACCTTGCCACTAACTCGTCCTTTTTTCCTTCAGTTGGTTGCTTCCGATATTGCAACCATCTTCATAGCAGTGTACTGCTGTGCCCTTCTACACTTAAATTTGGCACTAATTGTGCTCCTGGCACATTTTTTTCATTCAAAATTATTGCAGAGAATGGTACTTTTGCAATCATGTTTCTTGTGTTCGCACGCCTAACACTTACAGCGGCTCACGCTAGGGTTGTGGGCAATGAAACGTTTCATTGTAACATTGAAACTTTCAAATGTTTTACAGTGAAAGTTTAATTGTTTCATGAAACATTGGAGGGAAAGGAGAGAATTTCCATATGCGCATGCGCGGAAATCAGATCAGGTTAGGTACTTGTTTTTACCAAAAAAAGGGTGGGAATTGTTCTTCTAGCCAATAGAATTGCTGACGTCACATAATATAATGTTAAATTAACCTATCAAAATGAGGTGCGTTAAGTGCCGCCCTTATATTTCAAGCCTTTACATGGTATATAATTTATGTATGCTCACGGTTGGGAGCACACGCGCGGTAGTCGGAGATCGCACACGTCAAACCTATTTGGATTGATAGATCCATGTATACATATGCATATATAGATCTATCTGAGTGTACATAGCTATTTAAATGCTAACTTCTGATCCTTTACAACTAGCTATTAGAAGTTATTAATTCGAGGTACAGAGAGGAGTTGTCATGTAATTTCCTATTTCAATCATAATTAATAATTATTCTTTCTGATAATAACGATCTATTTAAATTTCTAAATATACTGAATGTCTTGTATCATTTGAATTATTTCAAATGTTTACGACTTTCTCAAGTGTCAAGTGTGTCAAACTTTCGAGTATATAATTAATTTATGTTCAAAAAGTGAAATTTGAGTGCAAAGTGGTCCTTACACAATGATGCATTTTCATGCAAAAAGAAAAAAAATTCAAGTGTTCACGTGACAAGTGGAAGAGGAATTGTATTGTAAGCGTATTTTGGTTGGAAACCAAATGACTGCTAGAAATCACAACAACAAAAAAGAATGGAAAAGATATTTGTCCAACACATAAATTGAAGGATTAAAATTTGTATGGATTTCAAACAGGAAAATGCTTAAAAAGGTAAGAAATTTAATTTTTAATAAATATGTATTTTTAATAATTGATATTAATAATAGGTTTTTTTTTTCGAAAAAAGATTCTTTTATATAATGTAACAAAATGATTAGCTTTGATCTAAAAAATATTAAAAAGACGATAACGTAACGTCTAAAATATAAATTTGATATAAAAACAAATACACACATATATTCTGGGTTCTCTTGAAACATAATACTGTATTCATATAAACATACACAAACACACACACAAT
>NC_046665.1:41388942-41398189 GCF_010883055.1 Belonocnema kinseyi
TTAAGTAAAGAAAATATTTTAATTTGCCATGCGATGTTAAATCTCTAACTATAATTGTTCTTAGCGAGAATTTCGGGTCTTTTATTTATATTTAAAATAAAATATTATTCTGCATGAGACACGTCCCCCGCGAACCCAGAATCTCCAGACTCTTCATAATTAAACAGTCCACCAACGTCCTGCCACAATTCCTCCTCGTCTTCCTCTTCATGAATTTCAATAGGAATAACTTGATTCCGAAAAAGATCCAAAAAAGATATTCACGAAGAAGAAGAGCGAGTAAGATGGCTCTGTGTCCCGATTAATTTCTCGCATAGAGGACGGTCCTAAAGCACCTGAATCCTCAATTTCATTTATTCGAATTTTAATTACTTGAATGTGATTCATGTTTGTTATATTCCAATCAGCACTGGCCACAGCCGATATGCATGCCCAACATGTACTCACATTTCGCATTTCGAAGGGAGTGGAGGAGTAGCCCTCGCACAGCCTAGGTCGAGCCACGGTTCGGAAGGTAGCAAAGTGAAATTGCTGAACGGACTCTTCCTCAAAGGGCCCTACGGGAAGTCTACCTTTCAAATGGCAACACTGGCACCTCCATAGCCAGAGGCCATTTACTTTTGCAGTCCATAGCATAGCTGACAGGTGCTTAATCAGAGAATGTTTTTCCTGGAGTGTTTCCCAATCGGGCTGGAAGGAAACGGAAAAATAAAAGGATTTGAAGAATGGAAATCGCAAAAGAAAAGGTAAAAATACAAAAAAAAAAGATTGAAAGATTAAAAAAAAATATTTTGTTTAAACTTATAATTTTATGTTTAGTGACAAAGTTTAAATTTAAATACATCTTTTTCCATTTTGACAAATTTATATTGTTCTTTTCGAATGAAGAAAAAAATTATATCAAAAGGAAAGATATTAAGAAAATAATTATTTGGGAAAAATATGGTTAACCATTTTATTACTTGTTTTTAAAAAAATAAAATTAATAATTTATAAGGATAAAGGGTAAGAAGGAGATTTTAACAAGAAGGTGAAAAAAGGAAAATATATATTACTCACAACTGAGAAGGTAACCCCAACTGGTAAATGATAAATCTTAGCCGTATTGTCGCTATCCTTTAAAAGGTATTCTCCCTCAGAGTCGGTTTCGTCCTTGTTGTCTATTTCAGTTTCAATTTTTTCGTAAAGAAAAAGAAAATTTGAAATAATTTCCTTCTTATTTGTTCTATGTTTTTAATTGTCACTAAACTGAATTTCACTTTAAAAAAAAAAAGAAGAACGGCAATATTCCTCTATAGCGCCTTCAAATCCTTTCACTTTTAAATTCACTTTCCCGAATTTCAATCCTCATGTCACCTATGCAAGAGTTTTGAATCGACTAGCCCTTACAAAAGCCCTTCGCTTATCTTTTTTTCGTAATCGAATGCACTGGCAAACTTAATGACTCAAAACAATATCTCTTTTCCTTTTTTTTATTTTCTAAAGTCCCTTGAGAGCGAACAAAATTATTGGATTAATTCTATATTCAAAATTTCAGACAAAACACTCTTTTGGTTGTCAAATAATTCTATCTTAATAATTAATTCAATATCAAGATCAAAACAAAACAAGTCTGACACACGTGGTATTGCTTTTGATCTACATCCCCTCCCTACCTAAGTCATTTTTATATGAAATATAAAACAAAACAAAAAAAATAGACAATACAACAACAAAAATTCACATCAATTATATTTTTATACTATAGTCATTTATCCTTTAAAAGCTTAGTTTTCTCTGTTTCTTTAAAAAGATTTATTTTAGCAATCGATATTTTTCACAGATCTCCAATAATCAATTTTTATGGGGTTTTGTCTATTTTTAAGCGCGAAGATTTGAATTTCCGTAAAAGGAATGCAGGTAAAAAATAACTTGTCTCATAAATCTGAAATCAAACAAATAAGTAATAAAGTTTTGGAAATTTAGGTTAGAGATTTATTTTCTTCCCTTATTTGGCGCGAAAATTTAAATTTACATAAAAAAAGTAAATTTACTCAAAAATTCTAAAATACTAACATTTAAATTGATAAGTTCTCTAGTTTTAGTATATTTTCAGTTTAAACTATTTAATATATTTTTTATTCAAATAATATACATATATCAGTATGTTAAAATTTAATAGTATTTCATATAGTACACTTCAAATTATACTTGTTAAAAATAAAGGTGAAATTGTTTTTCTTAAATATTCATGAAATATAGCCTTCTTTATGTAAAGGCGATAAAGTTATATAGTTCAATGAAAAAACTAAATTTGTTGGAAATTTGATTCTAAAGATATGAGAGTATTCCCGGAATTCCCTGCGGTTAGTCTAAGCTTTAGTATAAATTAAGATATTGAATATCTTATATAAGTTTCACTTTAAAATTACTAATTAACATTTTTTTTAATTATTCGCTAAAATTTAACTTTGAAGTTGTCTTTCCCTTTTTCTATTTTACATATACACCTTTTTTATCCCTTTAATTTTTCTTAATTTCTCTTTTACAATTACGTGAATATCACCATCAAATTTACTACATTCTTATTTTTAGGTACTTAATTGCTGTTTTTCAACATTCCTGGACATCACTTTTGGTCGTCCACTTAAATGATCAGATAAGTAATTTCCATCAATAATTAATTTATTCAATTAAGAATATATAAATTCTAAGAATTATTGCTTTGTTTAAAATATATTTTTCTGTTGTTCCAGATTTTCAACCAAGCTGAAATATCTCCATCAATTAAATGAAAAAAGGTAGATATAATGGAAATGGGTTTCCTTTTTGAAAAGGAATTTCGTTGTTTGTTTTGATTTTAATCAATTTTCGTTAGTTTGAGTTTTAGATTAGTTTCAATAATTCTGAGTTTGAGATATTAGGGATTTCTGCAGAAGTTTCTGTCACTTCTAGAATATGTGCATCCTTATTGGTGCTTAATGGATAAGCACACAATTTTAATTTATCAGTGTGAACTATTTTTGTTTTATTGGGTCACATTTTAAATAGGGCATTTCTTTCGCCTAATAATTTCTCTAGGACATAGGGTCCATGGAAGTAGGGGTCGATTTTATCTTTCCTCTTGTTTACTCTCAAGTACACTTGTTCTCCCTCCTTGAAGTATTTAGGATTAGATCTTCGATCGTGATATTGTTTAGATTTTTCCTTAGCTAATTGAATTCGGTCCCAAGCTAGTGACTGAACATTATCCAAATTCTGAAAGAGTCCCTTTAAATATCCGAGATAAGTCTTATCTGATTCTGAAAGAGTGAAGCTATTTGGAATATTAGACTCTCTTCTGAATACTAACGTATAAGGAGCAAAACCTGTAGCTTCATGTATGCTAGTGTTATAAGAAAACACAGATAATCTAAGTCAATCGTCCCAATTGGTGATAATATCGAATTGTCGTAAGTATTCAATCAATGTCTGATGACTACGTTCTAATGATCCTAAACTTTGTCGGTGATACGCAGTTGATTGAATTTTCTTTATGCGAAAAATTTTGCAAAATGTTTTAATGCACTGGCGGATCAAATTTGATCCTTGATCAGTGTGAATTATACGAGGGCAACCGTATCTTAAAATAAATTCCTCAGCTAAAGCTAAAGCTATAGTCGCTGAATCAATATTCCTCAAAAGAATCGTATCAGAATATTTTGTAAAATTACACTGAATAGTCAAAATATAAATATTTCCTTTCAAAGATACTGGAAGGGGTCCAACGAAATCAATTTGAATTTTGTCAAAAGGTCCCATTGGACCTTCTGACAAATGTGATAATCATGGGTTGTTTAGTCCCAATTCGTTCTAATTTATTTCTCTGACAGTTGGTACAAGAACCTACTATTCTTTGAACGTCAGCCTTCATGTTTTCCCTGTAATAAATATCTCTTACTCTCCAATAGGTCTTTGAGATGCCCTTATGACCTCCTACTACTGATTCATGAAATTCTCTCACTATATCATCCCTCATATTACTAGGGGGAATGATTATTTCTTCCGAACAAATAATTACCAAAAGTCCTGAGTTACCAAAATGTTTCCTGATTATTTGTTCTACCGAGAGCCAAGAAAGTTTACCTAAATCATTTCCTTTACTTGAAATTCTTACTGCGGTTATCTGTAAAGCTTCCATAGATTTCTTTAAAGCAATTACCGCTTCTGAAAGTTCTTTTATAACTATTACTTCTTCCCTCTTGTTATTCACAACAAGACTAAAAACAAATCGTCTATTACGATTAAAAACGATAGCTTCACCGGGCTTCGGATTTTCTTTTCGGATATCTTCAATCCGCAAAAGACCCTTAGAATCTAGACTATCATTTAGTTCTGATACTGAATGTCCATTTGCAGAGATTAGGTGTTCAATATGGTCTTTTCCAAAATATGTCTTATCTTTACTGTAGGATATACAATCCTTTTCCAGGGTTAAGATCTGGCTAACCGGGATACCCGTACAGGAACTTGCAGAACTCTCTTCAATTTCACCTACTGTACGTACACTCGGAATAGGATTTTCACTCCAGGCATAGCTTGTCTGGGATCCAGTCAAAGTTTGGGGCGAAAGCGTCACCAAATCCAGATTTGGGCTAGATACTTGTTTCGGATTTTGAGGCAAACTTTCATTCAAAAGGCCCAAAAACTCGGAACCATCAGACTCACACTGCCCACCCCCTCCCAGCTTGGGTCCGCTTTCATTGTGAAGCGTATCGCACTGATAACGAGGTCCCTGTTTATTCAATTGAATTTTACCCCCAATTTATTTTTCTTTACTTATGAGAGTCATACAAAACAACCGTTCCAATACTACACCCAGATCTTCATTGCCATCGTCATCTCTGCGAGCTTCAACCATACCTACATACGTGCGATCTGCATTAATCACAGCAGTTAAGTTGGTGTTTGGCTCCATGGATTCATTTCTTTCTGCGGGGTTTCTCGACAGAGTGTCAGCATTTGAGTTGATTTTTGCTGGTTTATACACAATAGTGTAATCGTACTCACTCAGCGTTATTCTCCATCGAGCTAATCTTGAAACAGGATCTTTGAGTCCATGCAACCAAACTAAAGGTCTATGGTCTGTTACCAAAGTAAAATTTGGCCCAAAACGATAAGGCCTACAATGCTTTGCATTGAAGACAATGAATAGCAATTCTTTTTCGATAGTAGAATAAATTAATTCAGCACATTGAATGGTGCGTGATGCGAAAGCGATAGGTAAGTCTTGTCTTATAGGACCCTGACTTAAAACTCCACCGAGTGCGTAATTCGACGCATCTGTGGTAAAAAAAAATGGTTTCTTAAAATCTGGGTACTGTAATATGCGTTCAGTACATATCTTATCTCTAAGAATTTCAAAAGCCTCCTGTTGGTTTGTTGTCCAAATAAATTGAACATTGTCCTTGAGAAGTAAAGTCAGAGGTTTAGCTATTCTTGCGAAATCAGAAATAAATCGCCTGTAATATCCCACTAAACCGAGAAATTGTTTTATATTCTTTTTCCCTTTTGGAACCGGAAAAAGTTTCACAGCTGATATTTTCTTTTGGGTCTGGCTTGACTCCATCCTGAGAAATCACATGTCCCAAAATATGTAATTTCACGCTTAAGAAAATGACACTTCTTAGGCTGGAGAGCCAATCCAGCAATTTTATTCGAGCAAGCAGAGCTCTCAATTTCCTAGAATGTTCTTTCAATGAAGAAACATAAATCACAATATCATCCATATAGACGAATAATTCAACACTCTGGAGACCAGTGAGTACACAGTCCATTACCCTTTGGAAAGTCGCTGGTGCGTTCTTTAAACCAAATGGCATTCGAATGAACTCTAAATGCCCATGTGGCGTTGAAACGGCCGTTTTTTGCTGAAAATCAGAATCTAATCGAATTTGAACGAACCCTGATGCTAAATCTAGGACAGAGAAATACTTTGCTCCACCAAGTTGATCCAAAATATCAGTTATGTTGGGAAGCGGGTAAGCATCACCAACGGTTTTCTCGTTTAAGGAACGATAATCTATAACCATCCTCCACCTTTTATTTCCTTCATAATCTGATTTCTTGGGTACAATCCACAAAGGAGAATTGTAGGGAGAAACTGAGTGTTTTATTATTCCTGAATTTAATAATTTCTTAGTTTGTTCCCGTATTTCGTTCTTGTGAATAGGAGGATAACTATATTGTTTAGTATTGAATGAAGTTTCGTCGGCAGTAATTATTTTATGAGATAAAATATGCGTAGCGCCTAATTGGTTACCTTCTAGGAAAAACTAAGGGGAGTACTCTGAAAGAATTGGAAGAACACTTCCCTGTTCCTCATTATTCAAGTCTGACAAATTCATTACTTTTAAAATTTTTGCGAATCGGGAGGATAAATTTTTCTGTCTATCGGTGGAAAATCAATTTCCATTCGAACGATTTAAAGGTGCCAATACGTCATATTCCTCAAGTGTCACAAGGGGAATAGTTAAACTGACCTAACTAACCTTCATTAAGTTGAGTTTCAATCAAAGGCAAATGAAATGACTTTTTAGTTCTGGCAGATATTTGTACAGTGACATGAGAGAGCAAAGGGAAACGATCGTCGCCTATAAAAAGTTGATCATTTGAAAAATTAATAACTGTTCATTGTTGTTTTAAAAATGTTATTCCTACAACTCCATCCTGAAGTATAGGGAAGTTCTGTGGAATTATCTGAAAAGCGTTTTCAAGTCCTTTTATCATCAATCTAACTTCTCCCAGGGTAGGTATCATGCCTGAGCCAATTCCTATTAAATTGAAAATTCGTTTCCGATTTATCTCTACAAAAGGCTTTAATCTATTTTCTTTAATCAAACTGACACTGGCTCCAGTGTCGATCATAAAAATACATTTCTCAAAAAGAAAAGCTACATTATCAATTATAATAATACTGCAGGGGCTGGTCCATCCTCCCCTTATTCACTGAGTCTGAGAATGACTCTTTTATTTGAATCTGTTTTAACAGATTCCGGTCATTTCTGAAATAAATCATTATTTGACCTTTGATCCCGAAATTTTTGTCTTAATTGTTCACGCTTCAAGGAATGTTTTTTATGTAGTCGACAATCCTTAAAAGTATGATTATTCCTGTGACAATAGTGACAACTAGATTCCTCTCTGCCCTTTATAAATCCTTTCTTTGCCAATTCAGGGCAATCTCTTTTAAAATGTCCTAACTTTTTACAGTAAAAACATTCCACCTTACTGATCCAATTGTTTTTATCCTCAAATTTATTTTCGGTTCGTAAATGGGCTATTATCTTTTTCGAATTAAATATTGGTTTTGGGTTTTGTCCTATATTAGAACTCGAAACAGCATCGGATGCTGTCGTTCCTATATGCACTCTCTTCCAACTCTTAAACTTAAGATCCTCCTGATTCGCGAGTGCAATGGCTTTGTCTATTGTGCTTATCTCTTTATCTCTTATTTGGGAATAAATATTGTAATCTAAACCACGTAAATCATTTCCGATTGCTGTAGTTCTGTAAGCTTTACACATTCCAATACCCTCTTCCCCTGGAGTATTTTCCAAAACTTGTGAAACTAATCTATTCAGAGTCAGGTTTACTCTTGCTCCATATTCGGGAACAGTTTCACCCGGTTTAATTTTGACGTTAGCTAAATCTTGCATAAGTTGACTTATGTCTTCGTTTTCAGAGTAAATTTGATTTAAAGCTCTTAAAATTTCATCTAGAGTGATCCCCTTTCTATTCTGTATATGCTGTCTCGCTTCTCCAATTGTTTTTGTTCTGATTAGCATGGTCAAGCATGAAATGTCAGATGGATTAATTAATGAAAGTGCGGCTCTACAATGATCATCAAACTTCGTGATGGACATATTTTTTCGATCAAAATAGGGAATCATCCCTTAGACTATTTTTGAGATTTTATTAAAGTCATGTGTTCCGGTCAAAGCAATTGAATTATCTGATAAGGGAGTAGGAAGATAGACAGGTGTTTCATGTCTTCTCAAGGGAGAAGAATTTCGGAGATCTGAATTTGTAGGTTGACTAATATCGCTTGTCAAAGAATGTTGAGAAGACTGTAAAGCCTGTATCATCAAGGAGGTTTCAGCCACTGCACCCGGATCAACAGGACCCTTATTAATTGTTTTTCTTTTATTTCTTGAAACTGAAGGTTCAGTTTCATCACTGAACGAAAGCCTTTTTTTCACTCGCAATTTAGGCATTTTCAATTTTATTAGGCTAGGACTTACTTGAGGTTGTAATCCAATTTCGCAATTTATATTAACACTTTTTCTCGTCTTAATACAAAAATCGATAAATTTGTACAATATTCAAATTTTGACTATACACGATAAGAGCGAGAAAAATAATTACTTCATAGTTTTTAAAAAATTAAATTTCCACTCCTTTGAGATGATCTGGAAATTCGAGCTGAAGTTCCATTTGAAGATCTAGTAGACCTCTGAAAAAATCTTCGAAGTTCTGCAACTCTAGAAGTCCCCTGATGCGTAACCTTTCACAGGCCGTCCAACGCTGCGGTAACCCTTCACAGGTATGTAATCAGGAACGATGATCAAATGTTAGGATTTTCCAAATAAATGAAAATCCTTAAGCCAATGATTGTTAGAAGAATGTCTGGTGGTCTCTTTCAATCATAAACAATTCTGGTGCAATTTTACAACACCCTCTGCTATCGGGAGAAACACCACCCCAAAACCTTGATAGAGAATCGGGGCTTTAGTAAAGAAACTTTTCACTCCAACATTCACACGTACCAGTGGGCCAAGAGCTACTCGATCCACCCCTGGATTCACTGGACAAGTTCAATTAAAATAAAAGAGCCTCTTTTCAGTAGAAAAATTACTCTGATTTTTCCATTTTTTAAAAATTTTAAATTTCCCTGTTTCTTAATTAATTTGGAAATGTTCCAATTCCAGGAAACCAGTAGGTATATGGCTAGGCGAGATACAGAATTTATAGTATCCTTCACGGAGATATATTTCAATGCAGATCCATCCTTCTCCGTCGTCGTAGATGCGGCAAATTTGTAATGGTGGGAAATCCGGATCAGAAAGAACTTCAATTAGTCTCATCAGAAGTGAACTTGGATTAGACAATTTTACATTTGTTACATTGTTACGCGTCAAAAGATAATAATCACTTTTTAAAAATAAGGTTGAATTGATAATCTCAATTCAACCGTTCTTTATTGATAAATTTAGATACAATCGTATTA
>NC_046665.1:41398289-41407730 GCF_010883055.1 Belonocnema kinseyi
GACAAAATTTCGTCCTCGAAATTATATTACTACTTTTTTTCCTTTTATAAGAGTTTGACGAGCATCTTTTGAAGGGGGTTGCGCTTCAGTAGTGTAGGTTATAACATGAGGTTGGTTTTCGACTCTATTCTTAATGCAAAGTAAACATACTTTGTTAGGTATACATTTTGTAATATAACGAAATAATCCGCATCGATTTATTGAATAGATAATTGCTAAGGTTATTGTTATGTAACTTAAATAATGTAGCCATTCTATACTTGTTTCTTTCCAAGTTTTAAGTCTCCTATGAGTAGATATTCGCTCAAGTATGTTTTGTGCGTCATCTAATCTAAGACGTGCATTTCTAAGTTCATCAATGTTAAGTTGCTTAAGCATCTGTATTAACTTAGATTCTAAGTTATCTAAATCTTGTTCGCTGTTGTTTATATCATAAGTTACAATGACAGTGATTGTTTTTGAAATTTCTAAGTTCCTGGGTAAATCTAGTTTATCTTCATTACTTTACATTTGGCAATTACTTCCTGAGATTAAAGTATTAACTTCTATATGAATTGATTTGATATTTGATTCACAAGCAATGTCTATTAGCATTAATTGTCGGTTTTATTATAGCCTCTTTTTACTGGTATAAATGTTTCCTTATGCAATAAATAAGGAGATTGTGCACATTTGGGTTCCGCATATCAACGTAGTAAGCTGACTTCACAAGTATTTGTATCAGATATACGTAAATTAGGTTGATTCCTCTTAATAATTAAATATTCACCAATATTTTTACTTTTATCTACTGTTTTTTTGTCTGTTGGTACGTAACTGTCTTTGTAAGTTATTATCAAATCATGGTCAGGGATTAAGGAAAGGAATACTTTATTAAATTTAGTTGGTATTGGAATTATTCTTTGCAATGATCCTTCTTCGTTTTCTAAAACTGGGATATCAATTATGTAGGTAAATAATCCTTGAATTAGGGCTACATTGATGGAACTAATTTCGATTATGTGTTGGTAATTTTCTTCGGACTTATCAAAGTGATATCTTGTTCTGTGATAAGTTTCGAATTCTCCTATTATATCTCTCATAATTTTAGGTGTAAGTAGTTGAGGGTGCACAACTCCATGTTTTCCGTCGTTAATAGCATTAATTGCGGTGTCAAAATCTTCATTCATTTCGTCTACTAGGAGGGTGGCTAGAATTAATTTAGCATTGACAAAATTATCTTTAGTATTTGAATTTACTATTTGACTCAATTTTTTAGCAGCTTCATTAGTTTGATCTAAGGCTCTTAGTCTTTGTTCGGTTGTTGTAAAACTTCTTCCTATAATTAATCTCCATTCTTCATGGAAAAGGTGGACCTTATTTAACTCTTCTATGTAGATATTCCCATTAAGTTCCTGTATCGTGTATTTTGTCTGGGTCGTCGTTAGGAGTAATCCAAGGAACATAAAAGCGATCAGCATTGTTCTGTAACAAAATAGGGCATTACCTGATCGATGTGGAGTCGTATGGTTTTACCTTCAAATTTAATTATAAAACTATTATTTGTAGTAATTTCTGTAATAATACCTGGGCCTTTCCAGCGTGGGTCTAATTTATTTTTTTTAGTATTATTTTTCCACTTAACCATGTTTCCTATTTCCTAAACAGCATGACTTTTTATTATGTTTTCATCAAATCGTTTTTTACTTTTTTCCTGCTCAAGTTCTATTCTCTCTCTGGCCTTCTTGAGAATCTTGTCATGTCGAGTTTTCCATTTTTTCACTAGTTCAGAGTAAGTCAGGGTTGGAGATCTGGGTATAGCCGAAGGGATGTTGGGATTGCTTCCAAAGGTCATTTCGAATGGCGAGAGACTACTAGTAGTATTCTTCATTGTATTAATAAAAAAGTTGAAAAATTTTAAGTTTTTATCCCATTGCTTATTATTATTTTCCATTGATGTTTTGATGAGATTGTTTAATGTTGAGTGCATTCGTTCTATATTACCATTTGCTTGTGGATGGAAGGAAGTTGTTTTCACATGTCTGATTCCCAAAGCTTCCTCGAATTGTTGCATCAAATCTGATAAAAAGTTCGCACCTTGGTCCGTAAGTATCGTTTTCGGGTCTCCAAAGGTATATATGTAATGGTCAATAATACTTTGTACTACTGATTCAGATGTTTCATTTTTCATTGGAACTAGAATTGTGTATCTGGTCAATCTATCTTGTAAGCTTAGAATATATTTATTACCTATTTTTGTTTCAGGTAGTGGGCCAAATATATCGAATGCAATTTTTTCATTAGGTTGCGTTGGTGTCTCTGGAATAATAGCTTGGGCTTGATTAGTGATTCTAGTTGTTTTTTGGAGTTGACAAATAGGACAGGCTTTTACGTATTTTTTAATATCTTCATCCATACCTTTCCATTCACATATCTTTCGTGCACGCTGAATTGTGTTCTTTTCACCAAGATGATTAGCATGAGCTTCCTTAATGATTGTTTTGCGCTCTTCTTTGGAAATTTCTCTAGTTTTATTAAAACAGACATGAAATCCGACATCTGGGTAGTAGTTGGACTAATACTGGATCATTTCCAAAAGAGTTTCTTTTTCTAAAGGTGTGTAGGTAGGATCACCAAAAAAAACCTTACTATAGTTAATTTTTTGTCTCTAAACTCTTCTATTAACCATCCTAGATATCGCAACCAATCCTCTTCATTATATTCAGGCATAATTGTATTTGGTTTTTGTTTCCATAACTTACCTTCAGCATTTGGTTTTATTCTCTATCGTTTGTCACAGGGTTTTTTTTCCATTCGCAAAATTTAAAAAAAAATTGATCTTCCTTTATTGGATTTCCAGTTTATTACTGGTCTATTACTGGTTTTCTTGAAACTTGCGTATCGAGATCATGATTTCCGGAATTTGTTGGTACTGGCGTATTTAAATCACGATTTTCAGAGATATCAAACACCTCAATGTCTGGGAGTTCTTCTTCTATTGTTTCTAAGTCAATATTTTGTAATGCTTCTTGAAGTAGGTCATTCTCGTGAATTGAAAACAGTCTTGATAAACAATCTGCGGCTTTATTTTCTTTGCCTTTAACATACTGTATTTCGTACTTATATTCTTCAAGACGTAATCGCCAACGAAGTAACCTAGAACTTGGGTCTTTTCCATTATGCAACCAAACTAGGGCCTTATGGTCGGTTTGTATGATGAAATTTTTCCCTAAAAGGTATTGTCTTAACATTTTGCAAGCCCAAACGATCGCTAGTAATTCTTTTTCAGATGTACTGTAGTTTTCTTCAGCTTTATTTAGGGTTCTAGATATAAAAAGGCATGGGTGATTTATCTTGAGAAAGTACGGCACCGAGACCTACATTTGATGCATCAGTTGTAAGTGTGAAAGGTGCATTAAAGTTGGGAAAGCGTAAAACCGGTGCACTACAGAGGAGTTCTTTGAGTTTATCAAAACTTTTTTGACATTTGGGGGTCCAATCAAAAATGGTTTCTTTTTGAGTTAAGTTCGTTAAAGGTTTAGCGATACTTGAGAAATTTTTTATAAACTTCCTGTAGTAACCTGCTAGTCCAAGGAATGACTGTGTTTGTATAACTGTAGTAGGTGTTTTAAAGTTTTTAACGCATTCGGTTTTTGCTGTATTAGGTTTCACTCCATCTTTTGTTATCACATGTCCTAGATATTCCAGTTCGGGTCTCAGGTATTCGCATTTTGATGGTTCCAGGCGTAGTCCTAATTGTTTAGTTCTTTCAAATACAACAATTAGATTTTTATTATGTTTTTAAATAGTTGTTCCAAATACTACAATATCATCCATATATACGAAGCACTTTTCACCTATCAGTCCTATAAATGCGCCATCCATCATTCTTTGGAACGTGGCTGGGGTATTTTTCAAGCCAAAGGGCATTCGATTATAATCGAAGTGTCCTCGGTTTGTGGAGAACGCTGTGTATTTTTTGGATTTTTCTTCCATTGGAATCTGGTGAAAGCCCGCGCTCATATCGAATGCTGAGAAGAATTTAGCTTGATCTAGTTGATCTAATATGTCATCGATTATGGGCAGAGGATATGCGTCTTGATCCGTATCTTTATTAATTTGCCTATAATCAACAACCATTCTTAATTTATTGCCTTTTTTCGGTACGACCCAGAGGGGTGAATTGTCAGGTGAATCTGAGTGTCTTATGACTCCTTTCGCAAGTAATTCTTTACACTTATTTTCAATAAATTGCTTATGGGCTTCTGGATGTTTATGTGATTTCAAATTAACTATTTTTCCTGAATTTAAAGTTATTGTGTGGTGTGTTAACTTTGTACAGGGCGCTGGATCTCCACGTGATGTAAAGATTACGTTATATTTTAATATTATTTTTCTGATTTCTTCTCTAATTCCTTTTTCAATGTGTGATAGTCTGGAATTTTTTAGCAATTCGGAAATTCTATTCACTGGGTATGTTGTGTTCACGTTCTCACTCCCTCCTTCAAATTGAATCTCGTCTCGAGATTCAATGGACGTGATTTTTTCATAGTTAACATTGGAAGGAATTTGAATGGGTTTTTTACTGTAATTAAAAATAGGTATAATAATTTCATTATTTTTTATTCGGTAAATTGCATCGAGTATACCTATTTCACTTTCTATCCATATGTCATGGTTTTGATCTTCGGATTTAATTCTACAAATTGTGCTTGAGTTTTGTAAAATGTATTCTCCGTCGTCGTGAAGTAGTTTGTATTGTTCTCCATCTCTAAGACTTCCGACGATGTATTGTAATCGTCCATTGATTGCAGAGATTCGGCTAAATTTTCGTATTCTAGTTGCTCGTTTTCTTCCTCTTGAGTTATGTCTTCCGAGTTTAAGTAATTTTCCTGGTTCTCTTGTAAGTTGTTTACTCTGTTGGGTGGACGCTTCTGTCCGTAAGTATTCTGAAAATTTATATTTTGTTTCTGTCCGCATTGGTTTGACATATGTCCTAGTTTGTTACATTTATAGCACCTCATTTCCGCAACCACATTTCAGTTTCTATGGCTTGGTTCTGAGCTTCTATTAGATTCGTGGGTTTTTGTGCTTTTACTTGAAGCCCAATTTCTCTGTTTAAGTTTAATAGGTATCGTTTAAGACATTCTTTGTCTTCAATATTTAGGGCAATTTTTCTTTCAATAACAGACGAATGCTCGCTTTGAACTGCATATTTTAATTTGTTTACTATTTGTTTAAATCTTAGACTGAAATTCTGCACTAATTCGGTCGGTCCTTGTTTACAGTTTTCTAATTTAGATCTTATTGCTGAAACCGAACCTATTTGTGAAAGATTTTGACGTAGAGCGTTAAACAAATCATCATAAGTTTTTATACTAGTGTATCTTATAGCCCTTTCTGCATTATCTTTTATTTTCTCCGCTATTACAAAATCTAGTAATAAATCTTCCTGGGTGCATTTTTTTTGCTTTCTTAATGGAACTTATGAAATCTTCCACACCGATGTCGTCATGGCCAGTGATTTCTTTGATATTTCTAATAATATCTTTAGCTGGGATACGGTCGATTTCACTTTTAGATTTATTTTCGGGGATCTGGTTTGAGTTATTTTTTGATTCTAGGTTACGAGTTACTACATTTTTATTTTCGAACGTTCGTTGTTTTGATCTTTCCTCCCTTTGATGTATCGATTCGTAATCCTCATCTAAATCATCCGTTAATTCAGGGCCTATATCCGTTTCTATTTCCCCTTTTGAACCTGCTGGTCGAGCTAACTGTTGAACTTCTGAGATTCTATTATCGTTTTCTTTTTTAAGGGTGTCAAGGTTGATATCCATTACATCTAGTCTTTTCAATATGAGTTGTAACATTGCTTCAGTTCCCATTTGAGGAGGTGCTGAAGGAGAGGGATTGGGGTTTGAGTAATCATTTGACATATTTACTGTTAGGTAGGGGAAAACAATCTCGTGTATTAATAATTCTGTACTTAATTTTGTCTCGTCAGTAAGGTAGTCGGTTTCGTTTTCTCGATATCTATGAAAAGCCAGTTTGTTTACTTAAAAGAAAATGAGGAATCTCCAAAAAGAAAAATTATTTTGTTCTCAGCTCGTCTACTAAAATTATGTGGATAAATAATTGTATTCAATTAGGATTCAACAAATTCTACTTTCTTTCAAACGATGTATAATTTATTGTCGTTTTTTCGCGACATTATTCGCGTTTAAGCCTTGGTTTCTTGTGATCGTGCTACAACAATGCCAAGAAATTTCAGGTAGGTGTTTTGTTTATTGACGGACACAGAGGCCAGGGAGCACCATCAGCGTGTGTACGGACGTGAGCCTAAAGTTTAGTAGTATTTGGGTGCGAATTTTATAATTTTAGTCATAAAATTTGCCGTCAAATATCTTTAAACTGTACAAAAGAATCTAAAACTTATAATCTAACACTTCTTATTTTCTAAAGAATCTTTGCTTACAATTGATTTAAAAAGACTTCTTTTTCTTCTTTTACTTCTGGGGGCTGTTTGAATCTTCTATGTTCTCGTTAGACTGCGCTGAGACCGTGGGATCGGCGAGTCGATGATGCAAAGTTCCTTGCTTCTTCTTCTGGGAGTTGCTCCCTAGGTATTTACCGTCCTTTGACGTTCCCAATTGCAAAATTTTCTTTTGCTTTTTGTAAAGCTAATAAAGATTGATCTTTCGTAGTATAGGGCTACTATAAATCCACCCTAGTAGATTCAATCTTTCATTAACGTTTGTTAACGAATCACCCGTAGGTTAGTCCGGAGTCTGTTAGGAATTTTGTAAAATCCTCTCTAATATTTTCCAGTTGATCAGCTCTTTTAAGACTCAGTTAATATCTCCATAGAGATTCGATGTCAAGAAACCGATTCTGGCAGGATCGCCAGAAATGTTACGCGTCAAAAGATAAAAATCACTTTTTAAAAAAAAGGTTGAATTGATAATCTCAATTCGACCGTTCTTTATTGATAAATTTAGATACAATCGTATTAGATATTTATTACAGACTGAAGTCGGGCGTGGTTCTCTCTCTCTCTCTCACACACACACACTCTCTCTCTCTGAACTTTCCTTATTATTTTTCATATGTTAACTAAAGAAAGAGAGTTAATTTTTTTTTCATTAATTTTTATTCTGCGAAGTAGAAACAACTCTGCTCTCGAGAATTGTGGTTCGCTTTTCTTGCTGTAATTTTTGAAGGAAATCATGTAATTTGTACATTCCTTGGGGTATATTCTTGCGACTTGTTGGTGGTTCCAGGTAAACACGTTTACATCATTTAGGGTCCATGAACTTTTTCCACGCCTGAAGGCCGTCCATAGTGATTGAGAAGCTTAGTTGGATCAAAACAAGTAGAAAAGTCCCACACTTGTTCAGGTGAACGTCCTTGAACTTGGTATATTGAAATAGTGACCCAGTTCCCACGGTCCGGCGGTGTAATACCACAAAAGCTGTCACCAATTTGTTACGCCTCCAGCGCTGTTGTCGATTTGAAGACTTGTAGATTTCGATCTGTTTTATCCTGGATTCGTTGCCGATGTTGAGTGATAAAAATCACTAACTAATTAAAAGGTTTCTATTCCCACTTCACTTAAAATTTAGTTTGACTCAAGTCGACCAAGAGACGCAAATATCCGAGCTTTTTCTATGTTCTTGCATATGTTTATAACCTCGGTTTTTACCAAAAAATGGTGGGAATTGTTCTTCTAGCCAATAGAATTGCTGACGTCACATAATTTAATGTTAAATTAACCTATCATAATGAGGTGTGTTAAGCGCCGCCCTTATATTTGAAGCTAAAATAAAGAGATTCTAATTCTCAGAAACGTATTTTTACGATTCTCGTCGATTGATGTTTTTCTGTCAAATCGCGTTATAGAACATAATTTACGGCGTCTGAAGGGCGCCTTGTCGCTTCAACCCTTTACATGGTACATAATTTATGTATGCTCGCGGTTGAGAGCATACGCGCGGTAGTCGGAGATCGCGCGCGTCAAACCTATCTGGATTGATAGATCCATATATACATATGCATATATAGATCTATCTGAGTATACATAGCTATTTAAATGCTAACTTCTGGTCCTTTACAACTAGCTATTAGAAGTTATTAATTCGAGGTACAGAGAGGAGTTGTCATGTAATTTCCTATTGTCAATCATAATTAATAATTATTCTTTCTGATAGTAACGATCTATTTAAATTTCTAAATATACTGAATGTCTTGTATCATTTGAATTATTTCAAATTTATAGAGTTTCTTAATGTTTCTTAGTGTTTCCGCAGTAAAATAGTAATATTGGTGAAAATATTAAAAATTCGGATCAGTCAATTAATTATTTAATCAAAGATTAGTTGAGAAAATGGAATTGATTTTCACTTCTTATTATGTACGGTTTGAATTTTCCCCCCACCATCTTTGAAACATTGCAATGTTTCACGAGACCTTGAAAGTTTCAAGAAACTTTTCATTGAACCAAAGTTTCATGAAATTTTACAACCCTAGCTCACGCTATGGAATTCATAACCAACAAATCTTGCCACAAACATCTAATATATTTGCTTCCACTCACTTTCCATGCAATAGATTTTTCCGTATTGATCACTTTTGAGATACTCTACACTGTTATTCTTTCAACTTTCACTAAATACGAAATTATCACATTAAAAAAAAAAATAAAAAACTCTGAATTTACATACATTTTACAGAGTAGGGCCGAAACTTTTGACTTCGCGAGAACTGTTATGGGGGCCACGCATGTGCACTATCTATTTCGGAATTGAAATGAAAAGATCTATTGTATCACTTATTATATAGGTACCAAATTTACATCACATGTTCTCGTAGTTCCTAAAGTTTCCGCACGTAGCGCTTTCTTCTGTTAAGACATGAAAATTTGAGGACAGTCGATCGCGATTGTGGGCTTTTATCCACCATCCCCGCTACAGGCGTGCTATTTTGTTAATAAATTTGGATACATTTAATTCAATCTTTTTATTTACCTTCTTTAATATAAATAAATAATTTTATGATACTGAGCCCACGCGCACCGAGTGTTTTCTTCATGTACGCACAGGCGTGTCTCGAACAGTGATCCCAGATCTGAAACGCGACGTTGTCCAATCCTATGACACGTCTATGTTCGTGTGAATATGGTAAGAGACGATATAAATGCCTGGGTTGCGCGCGCAACCCATTTCTCCTCTTCTGAATTTGAAAACTCGAAAGGTGCACGATTGCCGGTCGGAACACTTCGGCGGTTCTATTTATATCTTTATCTGCTTTGAAATAAAATGAAGAAATTGGGATTTTAATATTTCCAGATTTCGATGCTGGGCTAGCGATTCTCATGATTTGAATACTTCGCGCGTCTCTTTATATGCGTGTATTTTGAGGTTACGTTACTTCAAGTATAAAATATAAATTATATACATATTA
>NC_046665.1:41407830-41411376 GCF_010883055.1 Belonocnema kinseyi
TTTAAATACAATATTAATTTGATTCAACTGAATCAAATAAGCTCAATACAAAATATTATTGACACATTGTTTATATATATATATTCAGTGCGGACTACGACGAAATAACATGAGTGATGGCTGAATAAGCCTCATTTTGCACGCACGCACTTACCCATCACTTAATCGCGGAATGTGCTAACCCTTTGCGTGCGATATGGGTCGCATCGTGCGAGTCGCATGTGTGCTTGAAGCGTGCGTCGCGCGATTATTATCTGGGCGGTGATGTTATAATCGGTAATCCTTAGATTATGACTTCCCTTTTACCACTAATGATTGACGTAAGCCTAACTTTTCTATTATTCGCAAGGTAGCTACTAAAATCGAAGAAAAAACGTGAAATAATTTTCTGGTTAAACAAAATTTACATCAGTTCATAAAGTTCAAAGTTTAAGCTTTCGAAGCTGAAAGTTTTGTTATATCACTGACAGACCGAAGGAATCAAATGGAGCCTCTACAAAGTACCCGTAAAGACTACATTATCTTCCCATTCGGTTCCTTTTTTAAAAACTCGAAAAACAGCAAAACCAACTTTTAAATGGTTGAAATTCGGATTCTACGTTAAAATTCCCTATAAAAGGTCACGGAATAATAGCAATAGTTTTTTTTGCAACGGTAAAAAGTTTAAAAAAATATGACGTATAACGCCTGTTGACTGCTACACTTCAAACGCATCGCCTGTAAGTAGCAGTCAACAGGCGTTATACGTCTTATATTTTTTAAAACTTTTTACCGTTGCAAAAAAAAAAACTATTGCGATTATTCCATGACCTTCTATAGGGAATTTTAACGTAGAATCCGAATTTCAACAATTTAAAAGTTGATTTTGCTCTTTGTTCGAGTTTTTTGAAAAGGAACCGAATAGGGACCCAATGGGGTCTTTACGGCTACCTTGTAGAGGCTCAATTCGGTTCCTTCGGTCCGCCAGGGAACCGATCGAAGTGGAAGTTTTCTGATCACTGAGCGTTCTAAATACTTAATTAAAACTTTTAAAACAGCGATTTAGAGTTCAAACGTTCATTAATATATGTGAACATAACAATCCTTCAAGAAACTTTTCATAAATAAAGCATTTGAAATGGTACACTATGGATTCAGAAGCCTTTAACTTTGTTCAATTTAAAATTATGCCATGTGAAATTTCAAAATGAAATATGTACAATTTTAATCTTGTTTCGAATTGATTTGAATTAGTAAAAATGCAAACTTCTAAAGTGGCATTTTAAAATTCAAGCTTCTAAACTACTTACGGTCAAATTTAATAATTTCTTTATTTAGCATTTCAAACTCAAAGTTTAAAACAATTCGTAAATTTAAAATTAAACTGTTATTCCTTGATATGCTAAAATGTTGAAAAACGTCCATATGGTTACATAAGATTTTATGAAATTATGACACAGAGGATACGATATCGCAATAATTGCAATATATACCGTAACTTTTGCGGTATATATCGCAATTATCACATTATGATAGCGTAAAATCGTTATATCGTAAATTGCAAGATTTTTATTATATTATTTTATTATATTATATATACGAGGGTTCTAGTAGTGTTCAAGCGATGTTAGTGCATTACAATATCCTATAGCTTTTTATAAGAAGCTCCGGAACCTGCTTGTACGTTATCATATTGCGCTTTATTTCAATACAGAGGTTTTGCGATATCATTGTGCGATATCTTTTTCTCCGTGGAGAATGGAAACTGGATATAAAGATGTGGATATAAAGATATAAGGATATAAAGACGTGGCTATTAATCACAATGTTTCAGGAAGGAGAGAATTTAAAAAATGTCGGTGCTCATGGAAGGAAAACCATTTTTCGTGATGAATTACGTACGCATTCAATTCAATTTTGATCCTATTGAAACCTAAAAGAATCTTATACTATAAAATTAATAATTTAAAACTTTTAAAATAAAAACATTTTATGATCAGGCATTGCAAACTAAATTATTTGAAATATTCAAAATTTATTATTTTAAATATTTAAAACTAGAAATGTTCAAGAATTTTAAATCAAACTTATTTATAAATTCAAAATTCTTAAATTGCAAGCAACTCAAAAGGATTTAATACGTTTTTTTACTAAAAATTTAATGAGTTGCCTATAATTTATTTAGTCAGAGTTTCAAAATATTGGCGACATCCTACCTTCTATAATGTTTCCAATCGTTTTCAATTGGTATCCATTATTCTGAGTTAGAGGTTAAGTTTTCACTATAGCATTTTGATTCTGCCTTAATTATCCGCAAGCGGGTTTTTATTCTGTAAAACCAACTTCAAGAATATGAATTTGAAAAGAAGTAAATAAAAGTTTTACAATAATGTACCCGATAAATCAAACTGCGTACTTGCTAATCATACTCTATCATTGCAATATAGTTAAACAGTATGATTTTTGGAATTTTCTTAACCCACATATTTTTGGCTTTTCATTCGATGTTTTTTTTTTTTTTTTTACTTAAAACTTTTGTTAAATTGATAAAAATTTAATATCTAACCAATAAACACGTGCGCGTCATGTGTGTTACAAACGAAAACTGCAGAGGGCGTATTGCAGGCAAGTGCATTTACTCAACTCAATCCGATTGGGAACAATTGGCACAGTTAGCAACAATTTAAACTGATTTAACCCTTGATTACTCTTAATCGTTAAAAATTTCTTTCATAACGGGCGTTTATCAGCTTAAAATTTTAAGTTTCTTTTTCATCTTAATGTTGTAAATGTTATAACTTTGGTTATTTTTTTGCTATGATTATGTTTTGAAATATAATTAAATGAATATTAGTCTCAAATTTGAGTAGATTTAACATGTTTTAAATATTCTTATTGTACCTCCAAAACTAGTGAACGACATCTAACAGAAGGAAGTTTTTAGGGAATTATACGTATTTTTTTATATTTAATATTTAATATATTTTAAATTGATTTTAAATTTCCGAACCACAAAAATCAATTAACGATACCTCAGAATGCATTTGGCAAATTCGTTAACTGATGAAATGAACATAACCACAATATCGAAGGTATTCCTTTTCGAAAAAATTTTCGTCTTTCCTTTTAAAAACACTTATAATTTTTCGATGAAATTTTCTACTGCAAAAGCATGACTCGTACACCACAACTTGACGCTCACATAACCTGCCTGACGGTAAGGTCAGCAACGATGTCCGTTGAACCGTGAAGTTTGACATTTGCGCAAGTACAATGCGCAGATACAAATATCATTTGAAATAAGATAAATACATAATTTATTTTAAATAAAATATTAATTTGATTCAACTGAATAGGATTTTCTGAATATAAAATATTATTGACACATTTTTTACATTTAATCAGTAAGGAGTACGACGAAATAACATAAGTGATGGCTGAATGAGCCTCATTTTGCAGGCATGTACCAGTGATCCCAGATCTGAAACGAGATGCGGTCCAATACTATGACAGGGCTATGTCCGTGTGAATATAGTAGGAGACGCTGTACATGACTGAGTTGCGCGC
>NC_046665.1:41411476-41432040 GCF_010883055.1 Belonocnema kinseyi
AATCGTGCATCTTCGAGTTTTCAAATTCAGAAGAGGAGAAATGGGTTGCGCGCGCAACACAGTCATTTACAGCGTCTCCTACTATATTCACACGGACATAGATCTGTGATAGTATTGGACCGCATCTCGTTTCAGATCTGGGATCACTGGCATGTACTCACCCATCATTTCAGTTAATCGCGGAATGTGCTTGCCATGGCTGAATGAGCCTCATTTTGCAGACACGCACTCACCCATCACTTCAGTTAATCGCGGAATGTGCTTGCCATTTGCGTGCGATATGGGTCGCATGCGTGCTTGCAGCATGTTCTCATTTTTCAGTGAAATTAATATTTTTTGAGTAGTTTTTGATTAGCTAACATTAATCTATACTGCATAATATAAAGAAAATTTGTATTAGAGATATAATTATTGATAGTTTTAATATTTTGACAACGTAAACAGAACATTACTTCCAAATACACATGATTCTTGTAGTTACTGCAATTTATCAAATTTCGCATTTGTGTTTATAATTTCTGTTGTCGATTTGTATTTGAGCCAGCTTTATTTTCACGAATAGAATATTAATTTTATTCGACAATATTTTTAACTGAAATAAAAACTAAACATTTTGAAAGAAAATTAATTTTTATTATGATTAATTATTATAATGTCCATCAGATGTATTTCAGCTCGGGGGTCTTAATCAATATAAAACTAATAATACATCTTTGATTTCATTAAAGTATAGTTACAATACAAAAATACACTTGAAATACACCTCCAAATCGCTAAAAATTGACTTAAACAAACATAATCTTTTCCACAAAGACTGGGACAACGTCTCACGATTACTAGTACATGGCACATTTAGAAATAACGATAACTGGGACATCGGTGCTTTTTGAATTTTAATTGTTTATGAATAAATAGTAATATTAAATATAATGCAAAAACAAAATTTTTATTATATTCTAGCATGTTGAATGGTTCATTCAGTACCAATAATTTAAAAAAAAAATCTTCCAAAACAATTTTTGAAACATTTGAAGTGAATGAAATCTTTTATGGTCACGATTACTGGCACGCTTAAATTAATAGATGGCAAAAAAAGGTGAAATTCCTTTTAGATTTTCTAATGGGTTTTCGAAAATTACGTATTGGTACCTGCAGAATGATTTTCCTTCGACGTAAAAAATTTCTGAAATTTTAGTTAACAGGCTTAGACCGCGGACCCTTTAGTTAATCGCAGTTCTTGTATGAATGTATTACTTGGATGAACGAGAAGGGCATTCAATGGTACGCCAATTGTTTGAAAAAATTGTCCCTACGCTACAAAAAATGTTTGGATTGGGTTCGTGATCACATCACAAAATGATTAAAAATCCAAAATTTACAAAAATATTTATATATTTTTTTCAATGCTTTTTCGATTTTTTAGAAACACTTTTAAACTTACTTTTGAACTAATCCTCGTATGAGTATCAGTAACCAACATGTTCTTCGTGGACTCGCACATTCGAAAAGTAAAAAGATGAGCATAAAATGTATATGCACCCAATAGTTTCCAGTTGATTTTCAAACTCCAGAAAAATTTGCCAGTAGTATGTTAGGCATAGAAAATTACAAATTTTCAGCCTCTTACGAACGATGTTGAAAAATGATTAAAAATATTTCAAGAAATTATTCTTCACGAATTGAAAATAGCTAGGGAAATATTAAGAAAGTAAATAAAATAATTTTACAAATTGTAACTTTCTGTTTCAATTTCTGATCGCAAGCGATATTTCATATTGTAACTGTACAATTTTCTGGACTTGAACTACATGCGTGAATTTTGCTGCCTGTACAAGTATGAAGCACAATAACGGGCATTATTACATGGTCGCCGCAGCTCCTTGTACTGGTGCGGGAAGATAAAACCATATCGATGAGCTACTTGTGGCGTCATCGGAAGATTTCGGCGATTAGGAACGCATGTAACGATCATCTTCATGCGACTATCAAACATTGGACGAATATGATTGTTGACGTTGACGCCAATGTAGTAAAGACCGTATCTGAATAGTTTATAATTGCCAAATGTTAATGGTACAAGATAACCATCTTCATCTGCGTAATAATGAATATCAAGCCCACGATTAGCCTCTTGAGGAGATCCGTTGACCGAAGATGAACCTAATACTGCAAAAAAATAGAATATGCAATGAATTTGTAATTAAATACGACTATTCTGTGAGAAAGATTTTTAGTTCGATCAGTTTAGAACAGAAAATAAATATAGGTGCTTATAGTCTTATATAATGGGAAATTTGAATGAATATTTGGTAATATATAGATGCCCGCATGACATGTTCTCTTGAATTGAATCAGTGAAATCTCATAGATTTTCTGTGAAAATTAAAATAATCTCAAGTATGTCACTGGCAATCAACGAGATTTTACTGGATTGCTCAGTGGAATTCCGTCACTGGCTTAATCAGTGAAGTTCACTGGTTCACTGAATTGTTATACACGTATCATTCATTACTTTTGTTATAACCTATGTATTTCCTTTAAAACAGCACTTTACTCTCACAAAAGTAAATGAGGGCCGGCAATTACAATATATTTCGCCTAGCGGTCGGAATACCTACCACATAGTTGGCTGAGTGACCCCGAAAACTGACCAGTATTTAACTGAAAGTTGGTACACGTGAAGTTTTGAGGCCACTGTTCTCATTTTTGACGTCAAGAGCTAAAATGTCAAAATAGTGACATTTGAAGGAATAAGCCTGTAGGATATCTCTTTTAACTTGATAGCAACGCCATCTGACACGTGCATTATTGGATATCTCAAAGTTATCACACTGAAAATTTTTTGAGCCAGCAGCTGTCTTCTTAGTTACAACGCAGCGCCACCACGACGCTTGGTGCAGTGGCCAGATTACATTTAAGTAAGCTATAGTACCAAATGTGCAAGCAGATCCTTTCCCGTGTGTTGCGAATGCAGCAGTCCCACAAAAGAGAATGAAATGGCCCCACGAGTATAAACTATATGTATAACTCCGCACGAAATTCGGCGTGAGGATTTCGTGCTCCCGCCTAAAAGGAGCGTTACTGTACCAATACTGTTGGGACTACAGCTGTTCCAATGTGACAACACACCGTTCCCAATTTGAGAAAGGATATGTACCAAGTTGCAGGCGAGCAGCGCGTGACGCATTTGGTGTTCCAGCTCCATCGCGTGGGCGAGCAGCTCGCCCAAAAAATTTTCAGTGTAGAGCAATGTTAATGAAAAAGAGCAGTAAATATCAATTCATTTTAATCCGAAATATTATACGGAGGTCTACAATTAGTTATTTACTATAAGATTTCTTGTTAAAATTAAATTTAAATTCAAATTTCATCCCAATAGTTTCAAATTGGTGGCGCTGTCATAGCTACCCAACAGGCGTATTATCCGATTGGCTCGTCTTCAATATTGAGAACATATGAGGGGACCCCACTCCTGCGAGTATTTACTATATTAAATTCAGTGTAAATGATACGTGTGTGTATCTGTGTGTGCTGATGTCAACTGTTTACTTTCTGAAAGTTTGTAGTGACGATTTGAATCGTTATTATTAAAATTATTAAAATAAATTAAGCGAAAGAACCGTAAGTATCGAATGTATTTGATTATGAATTAAAATTAAAGTTGCAGTGAATTGTACATTTGCAGATATCATCAAATCTAAAAATGAGTAGTGGGGGGCAAGGGGTTATAGCGTCATTCTCATTATCGAGGGAAAAACGTACTCAATATCGGGAGTTCTCAGTATTAAATTGCGCACTACCGCAATTTGATTGTACTTACAATTAGAAAACCAAATAATTTATTCGTATGGCTTTTTTCGATTAAAAGAAAATTAGCAGAGCTATAGCATTTACAACATTTTAAAAATCAATCGAAAATTAACATTTTGGGCTAAACAACTCACGATATAAAAAAGTCAAGCGAAGACAAACGTTTCTTTTTAAAAGATCGACGAGATAATCAGAATAAAATTTTTAATTAAAAAAAATTGGACATTCAAATTTTTATTGCAACAAAAATTGATGAAAAATCAAGAATTCCATTTAAGGTCAAACTATGCAAGATACGAAAAAAGAAAAATCAACAAATATTGTGCTTCCAAAAAAGATTTACAAATGTGTTACGAATTTTCATTTGATAGGATACGATTTTTGTTTAAATCGTAAATAGTACATTGTGTATCGAAGGCGTAAAGAAGGCTGCTTTGACGAGTGTTACAACATACATTACATTCACTATAAAGTTTTTTGTCAATACCGATTCCTTGTGTCATTCTCTTCTCAAACCCCAGAATAATTGTGTTGCAATACATAAAATATTTTGAAAAACTTTCCTGTACTAATTATATTATTTTTTAGTGACTTTTAAATTGCACAAGAAGCAAGATATATCTAAAAAGATGCAACTTTGAATTTTCCCATTAATAATGCACTTAAAATAAGACGCATTGTACTTACCAACAGAATGAAGCAAAAACTCTAAAGTGACGAGCAAAGTACCATAAACGATGTTCATTTTCTGCAGATGAGAGACACTGATTGCGTAAAGTAATCAAGGAATGTTTTAATAAGGTATATACACACTAGACGTTTTCTCGATGCGAAATAAATTTATACATTGTAAGACAGATAGAATGAGTGAGGCTTATTATTGCTTTGATATATTATGATTTTATAGACAGTGAAGGTTTATGGATACATGGAAAAAATTTGTAAGTTTAATCCATTTACTGAATATCAGTAGAGTTGTCGTGGGGGAGGGGGTCTATCGATTTTAACGAAACTTGGTTAAATTTTAGTGTTTGATGAGAGAAGTTTTTTCTGCTTCTAAAATTTGCAAAATTCAGGGATTTACAGGATTTAGAATTTAGACATCATTGGAAACTTAATTGCAGACAATTGAAAAAAATTTTATGTGAGGTAAGTGTGGGTATTACTGCGGATGCTCTATTTACTGCGGTTTCAAATATAAATAATGATTTAGAATATTCTGAATGTATATAATGCTTTGAAGCAATTCAGAAAATTATTATGTGATTTATTTATACTTATTACCAATGAATCAACTCAAGAGTCTATGTTTTTGACTAATTTATACAGTATATTTTTTACCAAAACAGTATTTGGCACACATCAAGGCATTGCCTTGATGAATCGATTACTGCGGTTTTCCAGACGTTATGCCATACCCTTCAAACTAACCTTGCTTAGTTGCCAGTGATAATGCGTGTCAAAGTCGTAGTGTGTCTCTAATGTTACAATCTTGTAATTTAAAAAAATTGTTAATAAATTTATGAGTAAGCATATCTTAAATTTCCCAAAATATTTTCAATTTCTCTTAAAATAAAATCACGGTAATACCAGCGCACTGATTAGATCACCGCCAAAAGCTTGTTAATTTTGCAGAGTAGCAATATTGAGCTTTATATGATATTTAGAGGGACAGTAAATGATTAACATTATGCAATTATCACAAAAATTGAGATTCAAACCAAAATTGAATGGTAAAAGTTCATTAATTTACAGCCGTAAACTAATTTAGGTATGTCTGAAAAAAACTTTTGGCTGTTAATTCATCTTGGCAAAACGAAAATTAAGATTTTTTCGATAATTGTATCTGCATGTTAGGTGCATGATAATGTCAAAAAACATAAGTAATGTATATGTAAATTCCAAACGAATAATATCTTTAGGTTTAAATTGTTATAAAGCATTAATATTAATAATACTAAATATAACATTTGAGAGGAGTAAGTGCGGAAACACCGCACATTTCTGACTGTTTTTTTGCCTGTTGGTAGCACTGAGCTTGCTATAACTGGCATGTCGGTTGTATTTTTCTCGCTGTTCTCGTGTTTTTCTAATTATTTTGAGCATAGCAGCTTGTTGCTAGCTAACAGTCATAATGCCTAAATCCGAGAAAAAATATCGACGGAGAGGTCGAATTATGTCCAAAAAAGTCTATGAACGTCGAGAAAAATGGCAAAAAAGTTCAATTACTACAATGTGGTAATTAATTTCAGAATAATGATTTTTAATCCTCATTAATTTAAGTAGAATTTGCAGAAACAGCAGTTTATTCTGATACTCTTTATCCAAGTTATAACTTCTTTTATTTTTATAAATAAAATATAATTGAGTTACACCCATTTTTTACCTTTAGTACCCAGCAAAAGCACCTTCTCTTAGTACGACTCTGCGGCAGTTGTACATTTTCTAATAACGCGGCCCTGAATCATGTGTTTGCTACAAACTTTGCGGTGTTGTCATGGATCTGACTCACCAGTCGTTTGTACAGGTGGAATTAGTCATTTTTTCTATTCTTTCGATGACTCTCTAGTAAAATAGTAAGCAGATTGACTCCAAACCTTGCAATAGCGTTCTTTGATATACATGCTATGTATTCTTGAAATTAACAGAAGATCTATTCGTTAAAGTCCCTTACAAACTTCAATTATGGAATACGAAATGCTATTCCCCCATAAGAGCCTATGTTAAATTAACAACATTTCAAATTTAAATTATTTAAAAATGGGCTTGCGAATCGATCTAAAAATTTACAGGCGGTTTGAAGCGTTAAAATGGATAATTGTTTTAAGTTTCAGTGATATCTATTTGGGTTTGAGATAACTTTAGTACATCCTTAACGACTGAATTATATTAATTAAATGCCAAATATTGATTCACGAATTACTGTGTAACGAATGTCTTATTCAAACACTTGTTTTTCATCTTCAAAAGTCGTCTTGATTTTTTGTCTGCAGTAATACCCATACTTACCCTATAATATTCATAATGTGTATTTATCTATACATATAATCTGTTTCTAAACTCAACAATTTATAGTGGGACGATGTTCGTGGGGATAAAGCGTAGGCTTTGGACCCACTCTTTCGGCTTGCGGGTTCGATTCCCGCCTCGCACTCTGGAAGAGTCTCGGTGGCCCATGCGGTGAACACTAGCCTAGCAAGGGAGTTGTTCATCTCCGGAGAGTCGTGGGACCGGTACCTCTAGAGAAAAAGGTTTTCTTTAAGTACTTAAGTCTGTTGCTCTTGGTGGTTCGGAACCCACCTTAAACTGTAGGTCCCCCTTCCACCACCAAGTAAGTGTGTGGAGGGTGTGTAAAGGAATAGAGAAGGTGTAAGAAAAATGTAAACCCTTAGGGGACACATTAGAAGCTTCCACTCAACTCAACAATTTATATCGAATGACACGTTTTTATGACTACACCTTGTCGATAAAAGAAATTAATTTTATTGTCAAAATATTACATTAAAACTACAAGGTACTATCCTCTGTCACATTCCAAGATAATTGTCCTTATAATAAGTTTGTAATTATATATAAAAACTTTTTCATAACGAAAGCACAATTTCCCCAGGAGCAGATTTTAACTGAGACCAAGAGATAGGTGATTCCAGTCTGTGACTGACTTAATATGATGAACCGGCAAGACTTTCATGCACTCTGAAGACACGGAGCGACCCAAGGATGACATCATTCAGCATTTTTCCCAAAAGTGCCGTAGCATCTTGTTGAGACGCAGGGATGCTTTTTAGGCCTCGAGTACTCAACAGAAACAATTGTCGAGACTATGAATTTCCAGTAAATGCGGCACTTCTCATTCGCAAAAGTTCACTCGATTTCCCTAGGAGGGTTTAGCGGAGCAATATTAGGGTTAATCACGTAAGAGTAACAAAGATGGTAATAAAGCACTCTTTATGCCGTATTGTGCCTTGGGATGTAAGTTGTTCCCGCATGAATTGGCCAAGCAGATAGTAAGGGTTCTAGATGCTCGAGGTTTGCATGACACGCTTGGTCGCTACCGTCGGGAATGTTTTGGTTCAAAATGTGGCGACGGTATGATGGTAGAATGCTGCATCTTTGCAGACACATCTATCAATGAGCAGGATCTCCCGACATCCTGCTACGCCTTTCTTTAAGGCGCGTTGTGTGCACAGTTTTTGCACATTTCTTGGAGTAATGTGCCCCATTCCAACAATTATTCCGGAATAGGCTATTTTGACTTTAGATACGGAGTAAAAATGCAAGCAGATGCTGATGATTTGAAGGAAACCACACTCACCAGAAGGTCTTCATACCATGTAGTACTGGAGCGGAATAGTTCTTCATGTCTCTTAATACTTTTTCCACCTCCTCTGTAGTGATGAGTGGGCATTCTTCCTCAGCTGTTATAAGGGAATTTCACAGTTCGCTGAAGCTATATATATCCCTTGAGTCTTCTTTCAGTGAATGATGAACTTCGTAAACTTCTTTTCAAAATGCTTCGACCTACTATGGTTTGGGCAGATGGTCGACTGTAACTGGAGGGTCTTTGAAGAGTCGAGATAGGTCAAAGAAAAACTGATCCATCACATTGACTTCGTAATGATTGGCTACCCTAACTCGAGGGTAGTTGGAATTGTTGTCCGACCCATTGTCAGAAGCTTTGCGGGTTCTATTATTTTCAACCACACTTTCTACAACTATATTTGGTGTTGTTATTGTTGTGCCCATGAGTAGCTTGTACCATCCTTCTAGAGCCCCGCATGGAAGGATAGGGCTGCATACTCTGAGAGATCGCCTGATATCCCTTTATCACCGTTTGAGACACCCCACCCAGGTGCTATTCAGCTTTTGGCACACTTGTTACTTCTCTGCTTAGGGGTTATTCTTTCGAAACCATCCCTGGACTATTTTCTATGACTGCCTATTAATTATTGTAACCATATTCAGCAGAAACCCTTGGTACAGAGACACTCTATCCGCAACCTGAGGACACGACTTATATGTATATATATAATTAAAAGTTTGTCATAAGGATAACCACAGGATTTTGCCGGGACCGGGTGCTAATCTGAAAAACTGGACACGATTCCAGCGAAATCGCGGTAAAATTTGTGTCACAACCACGTCTCACGACCGTGAGATAGGTGGTTACAGTCTGTAATGGAATCAATGCGACGATACAATAAAAGTCTCGTGCACACTGAGGATACGGAGCGGTCCAAAGACGATCGCTTTCTGCATTTTCCCCGAAAGTGTTTTAGCATATTGTTCACACGCAGGGATGCTTTTTATGCTACTAACCAGTGAAAGCTTGGCACCTCAAAGAGCGCCGATAATAAGGAAGATTAGTTTAACAGAATATTCCGGGTACAATCGTCGCAACTCCTTTATAAGTTCTCCATACCTCTCTTTCTTTTCATTCTCCTTGGCTATGCTATTTTTGTCAGCGGGTGCCGAAAATTCGATAACGGACATGGTACGCTTCTCGAAGTCAAGAAGAACCAAGACAGGTATCGAGTGTGCAACAGAAACAATTGTCGCGAATATAAAGTTCCAGTATATGCGGCACTTCTCATTCTCGACAATTGCCTTTATTTCCCTAGGAGCATTTAGAGGAGCGGTATTAAGGTTAATACCGTAAGAGTGACAGATATGGTAATAAAGCACTCTTAGTGCTGCATTGTGCCTCTAAATTTGATGCATTTTGCTCACCCCTAATACGGAAGTGAAGCCCGAGTGTTTCAGCAGCCTCCTACGCTGCTTTGTACAGAAACGTTTCTTTGCCCACTTCTTCGTACTTCCTGACCATTTTAAGAAGAGGGTCTCTTCTATTTGCGACTCTATGTGCTGTACCTAGAATAATCCTGTTGTGAAGACATTCAATATCCAATATTCCGCGACCACCTTAATGGCGTGAGATGTAGAGTCACATAGCAGAAGACTTTAGATGCATGCCTTTGTTCATGTTCATAACCTTTCGTGTCCCGATATCAAGGGATCTGAGCTCTTTCTTCGTCCATGGTGCCACTCCAAATGAATAGAGTACTACCGGGATGGCAAGCATGTTCGTTGCAGAAACTTTGTTCCTCGCCGACAGTTCAGAAGACCAAATCTGCCGGATAAGACGGTTGTATCTGCTTTGGAAAGTATCCTTTATAGATGTCACATCCTGAATGCAGCTCTGCGGTACGCCCAGGTATGTATAAGTCTCTCCAGCTCAAAGGTGTCGTATAGCGTTTCTGTCAAGGAACTCAGGGTCTTCAAGGATGCCATTAAGTTTTCCACGTTAGTTGTAGTTGCTCCTTGTTTTCAGCATATATCTTAAAATCGTCCATGTTAAATACATGAGTGACCTTTATGTAGTAAATCTGGTTTTTCAAAGCGTTATTAATCTCTCTATGCACCTCACAATTTGCGGTGAAGCTTTAAGCTATCCAAAAGACAGATGATATGTCTGTGGGAGGTCGAGTGGAAAGCTTTACAGTAATCAATCCAGGCCATTGATAGGTCACGCTGGTAGTATGCTGCATCTTTGCAGAAACATCTATCGATGAGCAGGTTCTTTCGACTTCCTGCTACGCCTTTCTTTGAGCCGCGTTGTTGATAGCTGTGGATATCTTATACAGTGTGTTCAGACAAAAGATTGGCCTGTAATTTTTCGGTTTAGCTAAATTGCCAATTTTCGGCAGGAGCATTGTGCGCCCTTCCACCAACCACTCCGGAATTGGCTCTTCCGACTTTAAATATGAGGTGGAAATACGGGCCAAATTCTGATGGGTTGAAGGAAACTTCTTCCACCAGAAGGTCTTGATATCATCTGTTCCCGGAGCGGAATATTTCTTCATCCTTCTTAATACTTCTTTCACCTCCTCGGTAGTGATGGGTGAGCATTCTTCATCATAGCGTATCAAACCGTTGTGGGCATCACACAGTTCCTTGAAGCTATTTATGTTGTCTGATTATTTGTCTAGTCTATGCTGCACTTCGTAGACTTCTTTCCAAAATAATTCGACCTCCTCTGGTTTGGACGGGTGGTCGACAGTAACTGGAGGGTCTTGGAAGAATTGAGATGAGTCAGAGAGAAACTGTTGATTTTTTCTGACCCACCTCTCTCTCTCCGCTCTAGACTTCTATAAGCGTCAGATAGTATCCGTATTCTCTCAACAATATGCTGCCAGATGTGGTGTAGTCAATCACACACTCAATGCGGGAAGCGTACTGTCTTGCCCAGCCTATCTTTATGGCGAGTTGATGCAGTCGCCTTTTAGTCTTCTGATTAACCGTTTGTTTTGTGCTAAAGTTTACATCCACCAAAGCTCTCGCTGCATTATGCATAATAAAATTGATAGACCAGAGGTCAATTTCTTCGAAAAAATGTCCACGAAGCTCGTCATCTATTTCAGTCAGATCTTTAGGCTTGAGAGAAGCCAGGGTGTTGATGTTTCTCCCGGCGATAAAACCCTAGTATGCAGTCCCTAGTATGCAGTCGTGCCATGTAACCCCGTTTAGGGGCCACACTCGCATTGTAGCACTCTAGCAAGTCGCGATTTAGTTGATCCGTCCACCTAAAGGTCCCGAGATTCTGTCGATCCATCGCATTAAATCCATCTTCATTGGCTTTTCCAGCTCTAGATTAGTCGGCATTGTTGACCGACCCATTGTCGGGAGCTTTGCGCGCTCAGTTGTTTTGAACCGCACTTACTACAACTATGTTTGGTGTTGTCATTATTGTTCCCACGAGAAGCTAGGGAAATGGGTCAGTCCATCCTCGTAGAGCTCGTATGCAAGGATAAGGCTGCGTATCTCACCAAGGTGCGATTTAGCTTTCGCCATCGTTTTCACACATCCGCTTGGGGGTTAATTCCTTCGGATCACCCCCGGACAGTCGTCGCGACTGCCTATTCATTTTTGTAACCATATTCAGCAGAAACCCTTGGTACAGGGATCCTCTATCCACAATCCGAGGACGCGTTCGGTATATATATATTAGGGTGGTCTAAACAATTTTTTTCGAGATACAGGGCAAGACACCCCCTCCCAAATCTTTCAATTTCCGGAGAAAGAAAATTCGTAATTTTCTGTTTTTTGAAATTCGAATAATAACACGTGCCACCGGGCAATTCAAATTTCTGTTTCATTAACATGGGAAAATTGGAAATTTTCGAAAAATTAAACTCATATTCCAGGGTTTCATCGAAACGAGCCAAGTTTTTAAGGGATTTAAAATTAGTGCTCAGGAAATAAAACCATACTAATAACTTTCATTTTCAATCCACTCCCACCCTCCCGCAGCACCACAAGTGACCCAAAAATGAAAAATCTGCATTTTACGTATTATTGTTACTTTCTAGCTATTTCCGTCGTCTTTTTCATAGAAATATTTACTAATGGATAATTTGAATATTTACCATGACTTTTCAAACAATTTTCAATTTTTTAAACAAATCTAAAAGATTTAAAATGCTTTTAAAATTTCGAAAAACTGAGCCTGAGATATAAATTTTCTTTTTAAACACTTACCACTTTTTAACTGTTAAAAAAAATATATTTATTTAAAATAATTAATTTTCCAGACAGATTTGTGCGGAAGTTGAGATTAGGTTGGAGGTTTGTGGCAGGGTTGGGGGACTGGCTTGATCGGGATGGTAGTAGCAGGGTTGGGTAAAAACGTAGAAAGGCTAACTTATGATAGAAGTGATGGGGATTTATGAAGAAAAGCAGTAAAAGGGGGAATAGAAACTAAAGGAGGAAATTAGACGGGAAATGGCTGAACTTAGGAAAGAAGTAAATAAATGGTAAGAAGTCAGGGACCTGTTAGAAAAAAGGATTCAGTAATTGGAATAAAAACTAGAGAAGTAGAAAAATAATAATAAAAAGACAGAGGAGATGCAAGGTAGGATACAGAAACTAGAAAGCTCGAATCGGGAAGGAGTGGAAGAAGTACTAAAAAGGATTGATGTAAAGGTAGAGATAGTGGAAGTGAGAAGTGTAGGAAGGAAAGAGCGAAGAGGGGAGAGAATAGTACTGGTGAGACTAAAGAAATAAGAACATAAGAGGGAAGTGATGAAAAAGAAGAGGATGAAATAGGATTCTATATACAAGCTCGGAGAGAATATAGGATGATTTGACATGGGTAGAAAGAAAGATGCAGCATAAGTTAAGGAAAATAGTGGAAGAGGAATAGAAGTAGATTGGAAGATATTTTACTAGAATATAACAGGGTTGGAGAGAAAGGATAGGGAGTTTATGAGAAATTGGACACAATGAGGTACAGTCATAATGATGGAGACGTGGGTAAATGAAAAGGGATGGAAAAGAGTAAGGGAAAGGTTACCAAGTGGTTACAAATGGCAAGTTCAAAATGAGAAGTAGAATGGGATCAATTGGAAGAATGGTGATGGGAGTAAGGAACGAATGTGTAACAGGGAAATATCAGAAATAGAGGAAAGGACAAAAAGAAGGATTAATAGTAGAAGAGGTAAAGATGGGAGGAGAGAAGTGAAAGGTAGTGGGGGTTTATGTGAACAGTGATATGCAGGAGAAAGCAGAGGAGATGAAAGAAATGATTGAAGAAAATAAAGAAGAGATTAGGCTTATAATAGGTAGGGATTTTAATGCAAGAACAGGAGATAGAGGAAGAAGGGAATGGGGGGAAGATCGAGGGCGATGAGAAAGGAGAATATACACGCTCAGGAGGTCAAAAGGGAAAGGTAACTGATTATGAGATAGTGGATGATGAATTCAGAGAAAAGGTCAAGAAACTACAGGTAGGTGATTATATTAATTCGGATCACTTTCCCTTCATAGCGACATTAGAGGCACAAAAAAGTAATAACAATTTGTAAAAAGGGGAGAAAAGGTAAAAAGTGTAGGAAAAGGGGATTGGTTAACGCAAGGAAAAGTACAGATTAGACAAAAGGTCAGAAATATCAAAATGGGAGAGGGAGATGTGGACGTCGAGATGAAAAAAATGATACGCGAAATAAAAAGAGGATTAGAGTGCACAAACAAAAATGAAGTTAGTAAAGGGGGGAATAGAAGTCTATGGGATGAGAGCTGTAAAGGGAAAAAAGGAGGTCAGAAAGGAATGAAAAAAATGAAGAAGAGAAAAAGTAATGGGGAAGAATATAGGGAAAAAAGGAAGAGTATACTAAGGAAAGAAATATTCAAGGTTTTAAGAATAATGAAGGATGGAAAGGCACCTGGTATAGATGAGATTCTAAATGAAGTATGGAAATATGGAGGGACGGAACTAGAGAAATGGTCAATATTCTAGGGGTGTGACGCTGCTGCCAATACAGTATAAAGTATATGTCACTGTTTAATGATAGCAATGTTCGTGGACTTAAAGGCGTTGTTTGACTCATTAGATTGGAAGAAGAAACGAGGAGAAATGGTTAGAGAGAAGTTCGGGCAAGGAAGAAAAAGATATATACACTGGCATACGCAGACGACATAGTGCTGATGGCAGAGGATGAAGAAGGGATGGCGGGCGTAATTACAGGATTAGAGAAATACTTAGATGGGAAAAGCTAACTTTGAATATATGTTATGGAGCACAGATATGTGGATGGTAAGAAAGTGAAGATATTGAGAGTTTACAAGGAAGATACATCAGGTGGACATAAGAGGCAGACTGAGGGAAGCCAGGATATATGATGAAAAAATAAGCGCAAAAGGTTAAGTTAAGTACTAGAGCGGGAAAGAGGGCATAGAAATTTGAGACGAAGCTGTGGAAGGGAAAGAGAAGGGACTTGGCGAGAAAGTGCTTGATGGAGGTAGAAGAGAGGCGAGGCAGGGTGATCGAATTAATGAGATGGGAAGAAGAAAGGAGGCAGTTCTTGAATGCTAGAGACATACAAAACGGGACTGGAGTAAACTATGAAAAATTGGAAAAAAGGAGAGGGAAAGACAATTAATAGACAGATGGGGGATGATTTACAAATGAAAATACAATAAATGGTATAAGATGATAAAAAGGAAGGAGCTAGAGGAAGGCTAGAGGAGCTAATGAGAGAGAATGAAAGAATGCATGTAAAAAAAGGTAAATTGGAGGTATAAAAAGTGAAAGAAAAAGGAAACGGAAGTCGCTTAGATTAGAAGCGTAAAGGTTGTGAGTAATGGTAATGTAATAGTTAAGTAGACTAAGATACGTTTGCGTTCTCATGCTCTCTCTCCCTCATGCTTGCACACTCGTTTTCGATCGCTCCCTCACTCGTTTACTAATAAGTCCTAAATTGCGCTATCGCATGAAATAGAGATAAGGAACTAGATATAAGACTTTATGTAAATAATTGTAATTAATTGTATACATAGTAAGGATAAGATCCTCCCCTTAGGGCTGTAAGACCTTGTAGTTGGTGGAGAGGCTTAAGCGCGTGGGACATAGGGGTCAAACGGACCTCGGCCTGCATGTGTATGGATATGGAAGAAAGGAACCCTATAAACGGGCTCTCCTGGGTCTTTTGAGAATGATCCCTATAAACGGGCTCTCCTGGTATGCATGATTGTAGTATGATATAAGGGTGAAAGAGCTTAGCTAACAAGAGCCTTCTGGATCCCTGAGTTCCGGTCTCTGTCGGACCGAACTCCAGTGTCTGGAATCAGGACGGGAATGACCTACGGCATGCACAGCAACCAAGGAACTGTCCTCCTAGCTACTCGTGGAAACCAAACTGGATCAGACAAATACACCAAAGGCAGAAGGAGAAAGTGAGTTGGCGGAGGGGGGAAAGTTGCTGAGTCCTAACGGGTCTATCATAACCCTTTCATCTCAATCTGTCTCTTTAACAAGCCTTACTCAGGCGGCAACTGTGCTCCCAGCCCTTCCGGGAGCTGAGGGTGTGACGGCCTCTCTGATTGAGGCTATGGAAACGGAAGTGGCCAATCAGTCCTCCAATAAGAAGAAACGCATCAGCGGTTCCCCGAAAAGGAGAATAAGGAAGCAAGCGCAGCGGGATAGTGGAGCAGATGCAGAACCTGGTACATCGGCGACCACAAAGCCGATAACCAGCACTGAGGCTCAAAATCGAGGAAGGTGCTCAGAGCGCACACTAACGGAGGGGGGGGCTAAGAATATGAAAAGGCACAAGGCGATCCAGCAGTCAACGAATAGAGAGTCTGGCGGCCGCTCAGAGGACTGACCCCTTGACTGTGGTGGTAACGTATACAAGATACCTGGACTCGCTGCTCGCTACAGAGCAGTAAGAGCTCTTTAGGGAGGCTACCTGAAAGGCGTTCGAAAGGGGTTCTTCAGATTAATGGCCAAAATTCAAGACCCATTTCTGCAGGGGAGAGGTCTTTGTATTTGTGCAGCTGACATACTGGCTAAAGCTTTGCTACACAAGGCTTTGGCCGAGACAAGGCCTTAAGAAGGCGCATCTCTCAAGGTGGGTGGAGTTTAGTTGCTCCAGAGGATGGTTAAAGCCACGGCGCGGTTTCGAGGTAAGCTGATAGGCTCGCATGTGGTTTTCCGTCGGCTGGAGGGATTCAATCCGTCACTTAAGACAGCGTCCTGGCAAGTCGTCAGGCACGATAGGCCTCAGGAAAAGGACACAGCTGGAGAATTGAAACATCTCCTAGTTGTGCAAATTCCTGAGTCACAGGTGAGGGCCCTTGCGGCCCATAACAATAGGCACTTCTACCTTTTTGGACAAGTCAACGTTAAAGTTGCCAGCCAGGGGCAGGAGGAACCCAGATTAACTTGCATCATAGCAAAGGCGCCTCTGCAGTTTTGCAGAGGGTATGGCTGCAAGGCACACAGGTATGTCACTAATCCAGGAACTCTGGTTAGTTCGAGTTACCATTAGGGGTTTAGGGGGAGCTGGTTTTTGTTACAGGGACCCCAAGCTGGATAATCCAAGGCCTTGCATACTGGCGAAGTGAGTCAACGTTGTCCCGCTGTTTGAACTATGTTCAAGAGACCTGATGGTGATAGTCACGTATCTTAAAGGAATGCGAAGGCTAGTCATGGGATCGGCTTCCTTTCCATATGAAAGTGATACCAATTCATCAGTCAAGGTACGTACACTTGTGAAATATTGCAAGGTTAGGGTTCTCAAATGCACCCACTCTCTCAGATCACTCACTGATAACGTTCGTATTGCAATCCGCTTTATCCATCGGCTCTAAATGGTTTAGAAATCCAAGAAGAACAGACTAAGGGGCAGTTTTCCACAGAATTAAGAAGTGCACTTTCAGGGGTGCCAAGGTCAATTAGATACGTAGATACCCTAGAGATGGCGGTCGAGATTTTCACGGAAACCATCAAATCCACTTATGAAAGTAATTGTCGACTTTCAAAAGTCCGAAAGGCTGAAGAGACATACTGATGGAATGCTAAACTCGAAGAGCTCAGCTGGCAAACCAGAGAGAGGGACAGACGTGCCAGTTCTGGCAAAGCGAAGGAACTATGGACTTCATTTACATCGATGAGGAATGAGTATAGGAGTGCAATACGTGAGGCAAAGCATGAAAGCTGGACAAAATTTTGCACTGATATCGAAAAAGGAGCAGAGGCTGGATGCTATTCCGGGGACTCTAAAATTGTTCGGCGGAGGATACTCAGAGTCTGACTGGGATACCTTGGCTCACCTGATTAATGCACATTTTCCGGGCTTCACAAAGTTAGGATAAGAGGGGACGACATCTTTGAGGCAATCAAAGCCGCATGCGGCCCAACTGGGCCCGAAACGGCCACTAGCTAACGAGATTGTTACCTATTGGGCCGAATGTGAGACTTGCTAGGGCTAGTCTGACGTTGGGTTATGTTCCGGCGGCATAGAGGGGTGCGAGTGTAGTTTTTATTCCGAAGGCAGGCAGGATCGGTTATATTTCACCCAAGGATTTCCGAACTATTGGCCTCACATCTTCCCTACTAAAAACAGTGAAAAGACTCGTGGACAGATATATCCGTGATAAGTTTTTGTAAGGTAGTCTTCTTCACAAGCAATAACACGTCTATAGGGCTGCTACTCGTCTGAGACGGCCCTAATCACTGCAGTTAACCTAATGAAGGACAACTGAAGCAGAAAGGCCTCGCGATTGGAACCTTCATGGACATCGAAGGAGACATATCTTGGCAATAGGAATCTAACCACGATTAACCGTGACACCACTTTATGTGGAACCGTTAACTCGGGATGTCCTCAGGGCGGTGTTTTATCATCCTTTCTGTGGTGCATGGTAGTGGATGAATTGCTTCATCTACTCACGAGTCACGGCCACCAAGTTATAGGCTATGCGGATGATATACTGGTTATCGTGCGCGGTCAGCATCTGGATGCACTCTTCGGAGTAATGCAGCAATCACTAAGAATTGTAGATTCATGGGGTAAGAGAACTGGACTATCAGTCAATCCGAGTAAGACGGATGCGACTCTTTGGCTCTGTAGAAGAGCCATAGAGAAAAGCTGGGGCTTGAAACCGGAGACACTTATGTGGATCTACACGGAGATCCTGGGATCCAGACTAACCTATGCGGCCGTCGTCTGGTGGAGCAGGGACGAACTTTCTACTGTGAAGTCCCGACTGGAAAAAATCAGGGGACTGATTCTGAGAGGTATCAATGGTGCCTCGAACTCGACCCTCACGATGGCCCTGGGGGCACTAATAGGTTTGGAGCCCCTCCATCTCACCATAAAAGCCGTGGCTGCGAAGGCGGCCTGGAGATTAATTATGGTAAACGATAGCAGTATCTCGACAGTTAAGCGGATACCAATCGACATCGCGAGGAGGCACACCTGCCCAGTTATGGAGACAACTGGTTTACAGATGGCTCCAGGAACAAGAAGAAAGCTGAAGCAGGTGTATATCGTAGAAGGAACGGAATGTGATTCACAACTGCGATGGGGTCCTACGAAACAGTTCTACAATCTGAAATTATGGCCTTGCTCCAGTGCGTTTATAAGTCAATGGAGTATGGCGATAAAAGAAACATTCGCATCTGCTCAGATAGCAGTGTGGTTATCATGGCTCTGAATGGAACAACGAACACGTCGCTGCTAGTATTTGAGTGCTTTGAGGCACTGAATACGCTAGCGACAGAAAACCGAGTCACTCTGCTCTGGATCCCTGGACACAGTAGCATCAGGGGCAATATGCTAGCAAAAAAGGAAAAATTTACTGGATCTGAGCCAGTTGTAGGCATTTCCAGTAGGTTCGTCACTGAAGATATTAACAGTTGGCTGACTGAGGAATATCAGAAAGAGTGCAATGCGGTCTCTGGCTGCAAACAGGCTGAAACACTCTTGGGCTTAAATCAAAATCCTCATTAGGCGAAAGAAATACTTAAGCTCGGGAGGAATAAAGTCACAGTGTTAACAGAAATGTTTATAGGACATGGAAACCTCCGATATCACAGACATAAGACAGGGCTTGAAAAAAGTTTCATCTGTCGTCTGTGCGGAAAGGATAATGAGGCTTCCACTCATATTCTCTGTCATTGCCCTGCAATTGCGGGGACCGTGTAAAACTCACAGGCAGTTACTGCATCAGTGAGTCTGAAATATCAGCCAACAGCGTGGCTGCGGTCCTCTTCTTACAGAGAGAGCTTTGGCGCCATGTTTAAGGCTTATAAGGGAACGCAACGGGTTCACCCAAGCGGCAAGGGCTGTGTTAACCAAGCTGTCTCAACACAGAATAATAAAAAAAGGGTAAGGTTTAAAAAAAAAATATATATATAAGCCGAGGATTGTAAGGAATCAAAGTCATGTAAACCCTCAGGGCATACATTATGAATAAAGAAAAAAATAGCATAGGATACCAATTTTTAAAAAGTGGTAATCTTTGGCTCAATTTTTAGGAATTTTAAAAATAAAAACAATTAATTGTTTAAATAATTACATAATGTTTTTAGAAAAATTTACTACTCCAAACAATGACAAAGTATTGCTTTTCAATCAGAAAATACGATTATTTTTTATATTTCTGGGGAATAAATAATTGTTTAAATATTTTCAATTTGTGTAAACTATTGTTAATTGTTTAAAAAATGATAGTGAATATTCCAATCGCCCATTAGTAGTTATTTGTATAAAAAAGATGACGCAAATTGCTAAGAAGTAACAATAATACGTAAAAATGTAGTTTTTTTATTTTTGGGTCATATTTGGGGCGCTGCAGGGAGGGTGGGCGTAAGTTAGAAATGAAAGTTATTAGTATGGTTTTATTTTGTAGACACTCCTTTCAAAACCCTAAAAAAATTGACACGTTTCGATGAAACCCTGGAACATGAGTTCAATTTTTCGGAAATTCAAAATTTCTCCATGTTAATTAAATGGGATTTTGAAGTGCCGGGTGACAAGTGTTAACTCTTAAAGGTCCCCATGAGGTCGTTAGCGCCCTGCAACTTTATATGGAAATTTACGAAGTTCTTTCTTCTTCAGTTTTCAATTTTTTTTCTGTCTTAAAATGAAAAAAATCATTTAACAAGTAAAATTACCTTATAAAAAGATACGAGGGTGGATCAAATATAAACCGGAATTTTACAAATACTTTTCTTAGCCAATCGCAAGCACTCTCACAGTGTAGGTTCTTGTAATGTAGTGTATTAGGAGTGGGTAAAACGCTTAGTGAGCTGTTTGATTCAGTCTAATACTCTGTCTAAAACTCAAGTGTTTGATTGGGCCAAAAATTTTAAGAGTGGACGAGAAAGTGTAGAAAATGTGAGTCATAATCGACGTCCAAGATCAAGTGTCTCTGGCGATAACATTGGTGCAGTTCGTGACCTTATTGAA
>NC_046665.1:41432140-41458106 GCF_010883055.1 Belonocnema kinseyi
CCGTCTCTCAGCCGGTAAGGTCCTCGCGACCGTCTTTTTCGACTACAGAGGAGTGTTGCTCATTGATTTCCTACATGATCGACGTACAGTTAACGCTGCCTAATACTGCCAGCTGTTAGAGGCAGCAAAAGCCGCTTACAGAAGCAAAAGACGCGGTAGCCCCATCAGAAACGTCATCCTTCTTCATGACAATGCCAGGCCACATACGGCGGGTGAAACGAAACAAAAACTGGAGGATATGCATTGGGAAATCGTTGAGCATCCTCCATACAGCCCAGATTTGTCACCCTGTGACTATCATTTGTTTGCGCCCATGAAAGATGCACTTGGAGGATTGCGATTTGACAACGATCAAGATGTTCAGGAATTCGTGCGCAATTGGTTGATGACTCGACCTCAAAGTTTCTACGAGCAAGGAATTAAAAAGCTTCCAAACCGCTGGAAAAAATGTGTAGAGCGTGAAGGAGACTATGTAGAAAAATAATCGATAGTATTTTTGTATTGTTTTATAAATAAATAAATATTAAAAAAGAATTCCGGTTAATATTTGATTCACCCTCGTACTTAAGGGAATGCCCAACAAAATTTCACGCCAAAATATTAAAAAGCTTCTACGCAATAAAAAACTACGACTGGGGTCTTCAACGACCCCATTCCGAGCTCAACGTTATACCAAAGTAAGAGGACCTTTAAGGGTTAATATTCAAACTTCTAAAAAGAAAATATTACGGATTTTCTTTCTCCAGAAATGGAACCTTTTGGGGGTGTCTTGCCCTACAGAATGTAAAAAATTTTGCAATGCATTTTCATTATCATTGTATCATCATTGCTGTAGAGAAAAATGTAGTCACTTTACAGAAACCCTCGAGGGCTTAGAATATTCGCATGAGTGAATACTTTCTAAAGCATTCTGGTCTTTTCCGAAAATCAATGTGGCGAAGTAAAAATGGCGGTTCAAAGTCATAAGAAAAGGGTGTATTTAGGAAAGTTGAAAAAAAGTTATTCTTTTGGCGTAAACATGGAAGTTTTTTGCTCAAAAAGAAATCTTATGACTTGTACTTAATGACACATTTTGATTTTTTGAAAAATTAAAAATGACGGCTACAATACGGCTACTCAAACACGTAAAAACTATGCATGTATGTATGCATGTATGTAAGTATGCCTGTCTGTATGTCTGCGAGCAGTCGAATAATTTATTTAATGACTTTTATCATAGAATTAAAAAAGATTAAAGTTGTAGCATTTACAAAATTCCAAAAAACACACGAAAACGAACCTTTTAGGCCAATTAACGGACGATCCCGTGCAGAAATTCCAATATGGATCCGATCGGGGCCCGGTCTGGCAGAATTTGGCCCAAATTGGGGTATCTAGATTGGGCCAGACTCGAAATTAAACGCGATACGCGATCGGGGCCCAAGTGCAGCGCCTAAAGATAACCTAGTGTGGCCCCGAATGGGCTCATATTAATGCCTTTTTATTATTTTTAATCAAAAGGGATTTTTAAAAAAAATTACAAAATCGTATACGAAACATACAATACTTGAATTTATTCAATATTTTAAAGAATTGAAAATCTAGAATAATAAAATTAGAAGCATGCTTAGTTAACTTATTTAAAGAAAGTAAAATCAGTTTGATGGCTGGGGTTCTTTAAACCTTCTTGTTCCATCCAAGTCCTCAGCATTACTAAATATTGTTCCTGGATGAGAAAGAACCTCAACTTCGGTTACGTGGTATTTGTCACAAACGATAGATGCAAAAAAGGGTATTGAAATGCATATAAAAGAAATTATATAATAATATTACATTACTAACATAAATTAAATAATTAAAGTGATAATTTTCTTACCTAAAATAGAAGAGCACGTAATATAATCTTTGAACAGTTCATTTTATCCTACTCTCTTAATAGCTGTGAAATGCATACACAATTCTATCGAAACATATTTTCTGATCATGTTAGTTATGGATTTACGAATAAAACCTTCTTTGTCGAGTAAGAGCGTCAAAGAAGCTTTCTGAAAATAAGTAGATGATTTATTTACAAAAATACCATTTTCACTAAATCTGAAGTACTAAGATTTAAGTAATTCACACTGACGGATGTTTTTTTTTGCAGTGTAGCTACTACCAAATGCATTTTCGACATAGCAATAAAGCCCGCTATATTGGTACCTAATTCTTGGACTTATGATCGCAAAGCTGCGATGTCTTGTATCAACGTATGAACTAAATAAAATAGAAGATTCATAAATTAATAAAGAACATACTTCGAAATGTTCAAGTCTGTTTTATATATATATATATATGTAAGACTGAAGTAGAGTAAATTCTATTAACAGTCTTGGCACATTATAAAAGCTTTAATTATAATTAGTCTATTAAGATGTAGATGTAAGTTTTCAGTCAAAATTCGAAAGTGAAAAATTTCACTTGACTGTGTGGCTCAATTAAAAAGAAATGTAATTTACTTGAGTAATTTTGACTTTTTTCAGTTTCAAGCGAATTTAGAACTAGATTGAAACATTTCTTGCACATTATTAATATTTAATTTTCAAAATCAAAACATCTTACTCAGCTCATTACTGCTTTCAAAGGTTTCATTTTGATAGCGTGGTTTAGTGTACTTTGTCACTTTAGTCTTATTAAAACGGCGACTCTTGGACAACAATCCTTGAAGTAGAAGCAGTATTCCAAGATTCTTCAGATTCAATCTTTTTTCCCGTCAGTGTGTTTTTGTTTTCAATGAGAGCTACATGAAAAAAATTGATGAAGTCAAATAAGTGCAAAAGCATTCATGTAAATATAAATTCAAATCTTCTGAAATATAAGTTACGATCATTTTCACCATTATCTCCATCGGAATTTCAAATTAGCTCTTTTGAACCTGGATTAGAAATAAGTGTGGTAACATTTTCAGAGACACATGTTTTATAACTCATCATAGAAGAACATTTTTTTAACTACTGCAGTATCAATGTTCTGATCAAAAATACTTACCTTCATCGCCACTAGATTATCCTTTTATTTTTCTGTCCGCATTACTGAATAAGTTATCCTTTCCAAATTTGTTCTTATAATGCCCAGGAAAACTTTTTTGGTTAGCTTCGTCTACTTCTGAAACAGTCGTATGCAATTTAGGGATCATCCATAATCTACCTTACCAATTTTGGGCCATTTTTGACACGCAGCCTCTCCCTCGTTGACAATCGATGATTTTTGTATGCCCCCCATTCCCCCCGCCGAAAATAACGTTGCCTTTAGTTATAGCTTGATTTTACGTTTAGACTGATTTTGGTGTGAGTTTATAGCAATTCTAGTTGCCAATATGCCTATATTGTCTAAGTGATCGTGTAGTGAATTTTAAACTTCGGCAATATATCAACAATTAAAATTAAAAATTGATTTTCAGAGTAAGTGTTGAAATGTGTCAAATTGAATTTCATGTTAAAGTTAACCCAGGTATTATTGAATTTAAAACTAAGAAAGTTACATTTTGAACAAAAAATTGAATAGTTAAACTATGAAGAAACGAATTTTCTACCAAATAGTTAATTTTTTAAACTAAATTACTGAACTTCCAAAACAAAATAAAGAATTTTCTATATAAAACAGTTGAATTATCAAATTAAAAATATGAATCTTTGATCAAAAAAGTTAATTTCATACTGATGAGAATTTGCAATAAATAAAGCAAAATTCATAGCGGGATTGAGTGTAATGGTAAAAAAGTCACTGCGTCACTTCATTATTTGTTTAGTACCAAAAAACGTGTTATCATTTATTAACAAAAGAGTGTTAAAGTAAAGAGTGTTAAAGTTATATAAAAGCAAGACGAGTAAACATGATGACTCGCGTGCTTCGTAACAATTTACAGACTGTCCCTGACCACCTCAATATTTTTAACGTCGAAAACGTATATTAGCATGACAAGATAAGAACGGTACCTTGCAGATGAAAGAGAAAGAGAAGAGAATACTCACGCGAAACATAAACACTCATACAATACAAAAATAGAAAAACCGACATGAAATATCCGGAAAACATACCATAAAAGATGAATTTCCAGCAAAATACAAGAACTCTCAAACCAAAAATTAAAATTTTTAACTAGACGAATTTTCAACAACAAAAAACCGATTTTTAAACAAAATAATTCAATTTTATCTAAAAGACGAATTTTCACTTAAAAAAGAATAATTTTCGATCAAAAATGAAATAGTTAAATTTTCCATTAACGAAGTAATTTTTCAAACTAAAAAAGGAATTTTCAACAAAAGAGTTCAATTTTTAGCCAAAGAGGTACATTTTTAATCAAAAAGATGCATTTTTAAACAAAATGGAAAATTTTCTACCGAAAACAACAAATATTTAACAAAATTCAAGACTTCTTTACCAAAAATTTCAATTGTTTACCAAAAAGATGCAATTTTAAACAAAAATATTTATTTTATACCAAAAACATTTTTTTAACAAATCTAAGAGTTCTGGACCAAAAATTTGAATTTTCAACCGAGACACATGAATATTCAAACGAAAAGATTAATATACAACCAAAAAAGACGAATTTTCAATCAAACTTAAGATTTCTTAATCAAAAAGTTTAATTTTCAACTTTAAGAGAAGAATTTTCGAACAAAAAGATTAATACACTGCAGAAAAGACAAATCTGTAACAAAAATCAAGAATTCTGGAGCAAAAAGTTGAATTTTGAATTAAAAAGAAAGGATTTTTAAACAAAAAGAATAATTTACTGTCAAAAAAGTGAATTTTTAACCAAATTTAAAAATTCGGAAATAAAAAGTTTCATTTTTAAGCGAAAAGATTAATTTACTAAGATAAAAGACGATTTTTTAATAAAATGTAAGGGTTCTCAATCAAAAAATGGAAGTTTAAGCTAAAAAATGAATTTTTAAACAAAAAGCTTAATTTATTACCAAAAAAGATGAATTTATAATTAAATTCAAGAATTATCAACCAAAAAGTTTAATTTTCTACTAAAGACGATGCATTTTTGAGCAAAAAGATTAATTTACTACAAAAAAGACGAACTTTTAATAAAATTCAATAATTGGGATCCAAAAAGTTGAATTTTCAACTAACAAGGAAAAAGTTTGAATAAAAAATATTGAAACAACCAAAAAAGGCGAAATTTTAATTAAATTTAAGATAAATTTGTGAGATAAGTTTGTGAGAATCCCCCACCCCACCACACACACAGTGGTAATGCAGTTTAGGGAAAATCCATTTTTTGTATAACATTTCAATATTTATGGAAGAGAAATAGTTAAAATTTAAAAGTTTAAAAAGAATAATATTTATCGTCTTGCAAATCGACTGCTGAAGAATCGCTATCCGATTCCTTATCTGCAAAATTATTGGGTTACAATATTATTTATATTTAAAATTAAAGAAAATATAACAGTAAAAAGAATAATATAAAACAGAATCATGAGGGCTTGCTTGTTCTTCATTTGAAATATAATCTAATACCACTTTTTTTGTGAAGCTGTGAGACATTCATTATAGCAAATAATCTGACATTGGGATCCAATGTTTTAATTTTATTTTGTATATGCATAGCTTTTTCCTTGGCTGACATAACAGATTCAGAACTGTAAACAAACTCCTTTGAGCATATTCATACGTTTCTATAACATAAATGGACCTATTAAATAGTCTTTTTAGCCCTGCACAAATTTTAATGTTAATATTTATTAACAAATATACAAAACAATTGTAGATACAGCAGATCCAAACTGTTTTTCCTTTCTTCGACCGTTTTAATTTTCAATCAGTATTTTAGCTAAATTCAGCAAATATTCGGTCTTACGGTCAATGATAAAATCAAAATAAAAGAATTCGAAATAACATGTGAAAACATATTTATTTCTTTTAAAAATCCTCAACGTTTCGACCAACACTGCGGGTCTTTATCAAGAGTCGATATACAAATCTATAATTTAATAAAAAATTGTATGAGCGTAAGCGTTCTAATAATTAGTGTCGTAAAAAGGATATCGGTTTTAACAAAATAAAAAAGTTATTATATTGAAACATATCTGACCTAAGACAAGAAAATGTTAATGAAAATACATTTTTTTCCTTACTAGATTGACCAACAAGCTGAATATGGTATTCCGGCCAATGATCAGGGGAATCTATCTCGTTTTCAACTAAAGCGTAGACAACTTTAATTGTTTTTTCTGTGTAAGGAGCTGGCATAAATTTGGTAAAAAATTATCTTTCTTATGTCATATCTGGTCCATTTTAATAGGGCGCAATCAATACTTCTTTCCTTTTTTACACCCGTTTGAACGAATTCGACTAATTGAAACGGATCCACTGCCAGATTCATTTTATTTTAACTGTAAAAAGATATAAAAATTGACCATTTTGAACTTTGCAAATTTACTAAGTGCTGATCAGTAATTAGTTTTACAACAATACTTCTTTTAAACTTGAAAACTGGAGTTAAATTCTCCACTAAATATATATAACAAATTATATGTATTTAAAATGCATGCATGACAATAAATTGAGGTTTTGTTTATGAGCGTGCGAGCGATACAAAAATATATAACGTATGTACAATTCGTGACCCCAGTGGGCACAAAATTTGGCGACGTCTTTACGACATCTTTACGACAATTTTACGACATTCTATGTCCATGTCGTTTCGGTGTCTTTGTGATATCGTAAATACATCGTCAAATCATACGACTTATTTACGATATCTTGAAAACAACTTAACGACATGGACATAGGATGTTGTGAAGATGTCGTAACGATGTCGTAAAGACGTCGCCAAATTTTGTGCCCACTGGGAGACGACAAACGGCTCAAAGACTGTAGAATATATACTTTTTTATTTGACGATATAAATAATTACGCACTTTCACCTTCGTATGCAATAAAACACTATTTTTTATCTCTCACGCAATTGATCACGGTATCCTGACATGTAAAAGTGCCGATTTAATTGACAAGGAAAAGCGTCAGTTTTGTGATAAAACCTTATTTTCTATACAAATTACTGAATTATCTGAATGCTAGTAATGTACCTAATTCTGTTTAAGTTACCTGTACTGACAAAAGATCGAATATAGAAACATATATATGCGACCAATCGCCAAGGTCGATCCTGGCGCTTAATCGCGGCAAATTCAAATGTGTTTAACTTCAAAATATGATCTAAAGTGATGATACAAGTTTCATACCATTCAGGATGATTCCAACATTTTAAATTTAATATAATTAATATTGCAATTTAATATTACATTTTCTGGTTTTCGACGCAGCTCCCACATGTACAATTCCTTGGAATCTGTCGGAAAAATAAATAACGATATTTTCACCTTCTAAGGGTTTCCTTCAATTTCAATTCCTTGGGCTGTACGAATTATTTGATTTATTTTCAAAAGTTTTGTTTCGGAGCATTGCGAACTTATTGGTAAATTCAGTGATTAAGATGCATTCCTTATATCGCACTTCCAACACATGATGTGCTTGTGCCTTCAAAATCTGAACACGATAAGGTTTTCGTGGCTTTGGAGCATCAATCTTGCTCAATTCGTGTAGTCTGCGGCAAATCTGAGTTAGTGGACGGTTAGCCCTACGAATAAGTTTCGTTATATGCCGAGAAAGCTTTCGAATGGGGAGGCACTTATTTGACTGAAAGTACACCCCATGTTTATTACATCATCGGCAGCATGTATTGCCCAGTGCATATTCATTACTTGCATTTTAAAATATAAATCTTTTGAATCCAAAAAGAAACGTTGTAAATAAACTTTTGCGTATGCATAATATTTTCTAGCGAGACTTCCGTTACATTAAATTCTGCAGGCTACATGTAAAAGCAATAAATTTTTAAAACGGTTTACGTCGATTATATTTAGTAAAACTATTGGACCACAATATAACAGGAAGAATCGAAGTTTCGTCGCTTTCCATTTGGCTAATGAGATTAATGATCGGACCTTCCTCTGCAATTCTTGCGATTTGCATTTTCGGAGAAGAATAAGTCTTCTTGAAACTTCATTTTTGAGTTTGTTACTAAATTTTGTACGACCTGCTTTGACAAAACAAAGCATTAATAATCTTCTCATCATCCCCTCGCAGAACAAGTGCATAAAATCTAGCACAAAAATAAAAACCGTATTCAAAAGTGGTCTAATATGCAAAAGAGGAGAAATGCCTTTATGATGAGAAGGCTGGCTCATATTTCGAAACGATTCGTCGGTCCTTTCCCGACAATTTACAGAAGGATACTTCATTACATTATTCTCTTTTAATCCCTTGATTTCGCATCTTTCACAAGCGAAAAATCCACCATGACCTCACCGTCTGCATCATCTGCATCATCTGTATTTATTTTGATTTATTATAGTGTTTAGTGTTTAATATTACGAAATTCATATTAATTTACGATTTACACTAGAAAAATTATTATGTTGAATATTACAGAATCACTCAGGTGTCACCTTTTAAACTGAAATTTGAGAACATAAAAATAATTTTATGAAACAGATCACGATATATAAACATTGGAGTATGTAAGATTAAAAATAAATTAATTTTTAAACAACTTTTTTTGGAGCAAACGGAAAAAGTCGATAGATTCAATTAAATATTTTCACTTCAACCATCAGCTAACTTCACTTTGTTAAAAGCTGAGGGGGAAAACAATGGTTCAAATGCATGGAAAAAAATGTATTTCTGTAATATCTTTGTAATTAATAATCATTATTGTCATTTTATTATTTCATTAAATAGTAATTGAAATATAAAAACTATTTTTCAAGTACACTTATATAGAAAAAATGATCTTTTACGAAATTTGAACTAAATAAAATAGAAGATTCATAAATTGAGGAGCTAATGAGAGAGAATGAAAGAATGCATGTAAAAAAAGGTAAATTGGAGGTATAAAAAGTGAAAGAAAAAGGAAACGGAAGTCGCTTAGATTAGAAGCGTAAAGTTTGTAAGTAATGGTAATGTAATAGTGTAATAGTTCGATCGCTCCCTCACTCGTTTACTAATAAGTCCTAAATTGCGCTATCGCATGAAATAGAGATAAGGAACTAGATATAAGACTTTATGTAAATAATTGTAATTAATTGTATACATAGTGAGGATAAGATCCTCCCCTTAGGGCTGTAAGACCTTGTAGTTGGTGGAGAGGCTTAAGCGCTCCTTAATTTGGCTCCTTTTTTTCCCCTCAGCAATCTACGACGTGAAGTTAACTGTTGATTGAAGTGAAAATACCTAATAGAACAACCGGGCCTTGTGTATGATAAACTATTTAAGTATCTTGCAATATATTTTTGTTTTAATTTCTAAATTGAACTTACATGTAAAAAATTATTTTGAAATAAGCGGATTATAAAATTTTACTGGTCCTTTAAGTTATTTTTACAAAAGTGACTATACTACAATAAGTTCCCTTTAATAAGCGTAGAATAGAGAAAAATTAATATTTTCAGATTTCAGCGCAAAAGTGAAGTTTATTTTATTATTTTGAATGCGCGATTCTTCCATCTATCTAAAATGCTACAATAAGAATAAGATACCTCCTAACTTATTCACTTCTATTTCCATAGCGACGGCCACATAGTTTTCTATTCTCCCAAAGAGAACATGTTTTCAATATATTTAATTCTTTTTAATTCTACCGGTAACGCACCTCACAGAGATATTTTTTATTCCTCAGAAATGGTCATATTTTGATTTTATTTAACTCTCTCTGATAAGTTCACTAAATATGTGTAATAAGTTGTTTTAATTCCTTCATGCGGAATGTAAATTCTGAAATTTTAATTCTCACCAATTCGACTCTGCCTCTCTAGAGTTAAAATTATTTTAATTCACAGATTTGCACAGATTTCTTTTTTGAATTTTTTAAGACGTTTAAATAAATTATCAAAATATAAATAAATATAAATTTGAATATTTTTCGAATTTATAAGTTATAAAAAGACTTAATAATGAAAAATAGGTTAAATAAATGTTTTTGTTAAATTTTACTTAGTCGATTGAGAGGAATAGGGTTTGCACTTTTTCTGTTCCCGTTGGTGAATTTTTAGACGGAGGAAAAATCGCGTATTCATAGGAATACAAATTCTGAATTTTTCGGAATTCAACGTTTGTTACCGGGTTGGTTGTATTCACATACCGATCATATCAAATTACATAAAAATACGTGAAAATAAATATGTTTATTACGTCATTGTTGATCTATACCGATCTAAACCTCATTTCGAGGTTAAGTTTCATTTTAACATAGTTGATAAATTGACTTACCATAGTCTTGAACATGTAGCTCAGGAATATTTTGCAGTATACGATGCCTCCGCACTCGTCTTGTGTTCGCTTTTGGCATTTTTGTCACTTTTTCTATATTAACTTAGATATTTTTGACGTTTGCCTTACATGGAAACTTGGGAGATTTGGAATCAACCCACTTTGTGCCCCGAAATTAATGTGATGCCATCTACTGTCAAGATTGGCTGTTAAGCCGGGGTCTAGAGGGGTCCACATTTAAAATCCACAAAATTGTGTGCCCGATCTGGCCCAAGTCGGTAATAAGGCAAATATTTGGCAATTTCTGCACGGGATATGGAAAAATGGCAAGAAAAGAAAAGGTTTGATTTCTAAATGACTTAGAAGATTATCATAACAACTTTTTGAATTTTCTTGATAAATCAAAAATTAAATTTCGAAAGCATAAAAAATAATGGAAAATCAAAAAGTTACATTTTTTCATGCAACACTTTCACAGTATTTCAAATATTCTCAAATGTAATAATGCATTTAAAATATATATATATTATGGAAAAACGATAAAAGTTGCAATAAAACGTTTAATAACCACATTTTTTAAAAAGAATGCTCCTTTTTTTAAACGGGACAATGAAACTTCGTCTGCTTTAATAACAATGCAAGTTAAAAATATTAATAATATAATTTATGGGAATGATATAAAATTGCAGGGATAAACTGGAGTGCGAAGCACGAGATACGTGATGAGATTGTGTTCGTTTAAGCCGAAGGAGGTTTAACATAAGAGAATTCACAATCACTAAATTACTGTTGTCGATACTTTCACCTTTAGTTTTCAGAAGTCTATGCAGAAAGATCGAGCACGTAGCACGAGGTAAATACGTTATCAAGCGCGAAACACGAGGTAAATGCATTATCGAGCGCGAAGCGCGAGAACCAAGTCGCGCGCCCTCGGCGCGCTCAGACTTGCGAGCGCAGCGAACCGCGCGAGCCGAAAATGTCCCCGCGAAGCGGGCAGATTTTTTATTTTACAATCGGAGAAAAAACTCTTATCTCTTGAAGTATAATTAGGAATTGTGTAGGGGTAGGTAAGCAATAAGCACCTTCAGGTTTTCCTCACGCTGGAAAGCTGTATAGAAATGTAGCATTAAGGAAATAAAGTCATTAAATTTACATCCACTCTATCATCACTCGGTCTAAATTTCTATTTAAGTGTTATTATGTATCAGTTAAACGTATCTAGGTATGCACATTTTTGATTTTGTAAAGCAATATGTAGGACAATAAGCAAATCTGGCGCGGACCGGCAAGTCACTCTTTCCAAACACAATGCTTCATGGTGACTGGAAGTCAGCCCAAAAGTGGTTTAATAGATATCATCTGTTAGAGAGCCTGTAGTAAGGTAACTTCGAGGGGCTATGCAATCTGAAGTCGAACGTTTCGAATGTTACAATTTTTCGTGAAATCTTAACGAAATCACGTAAAACTATGAAAAGCATGAACTTGTAACGTTAAAGTCTCTGCAGCAATGACGAAGGCAGTAAAATTATACTAGAAGTCGTAAGAATAAGGAAAGACTCATCATACATCGTAGTGAGTCAGCAAAGATGAGCGCAGCATCGGGCGAAGTCAGTGCCGAGTCAGTACGAAGTCAGAACGAAGTCATCGAGATCGAGATCAAGTGGTATAAAAATAATCGAAAAGGGCGTGACGCTGCAATGTACAGAATGCTTCCAGTCAAACCGAGCCTTGAAGGTAGAACGAAGTCAGAACGAAGTTGAAATTCATCGTTTGAATTCATCGAAGTCAACAACTAAAGAATTCAAAAACTAGAGTCAATAGAAGTCCCGACAGTACGATTCAAATCGCACGAGATTTTTAAAATAACGTTACATTGACTTCAGCGGACTTCGAAGTGAACTCACAATAACGTCGATAGTTATGCTGACTATGTTTGTGCAAATAAATGTTACAATGGGTTAGAAAGCTTTGTGACCTTATTATTATGACTTTTGTTGCTGCCTAAGCAACAAAATAAATCGAGCATTATTTTTTCTTTCGGCCTCGTTTTCGCTATTGACTAAGTGCGTAACATATACAGTACCATTAAATCAGTCACTTGACTTGATCCGTGGCTATGATGAAAAACCGCGTTCATCTGAGAAAAAGTTAGAAAAAATATAGTATGGAAGAGCTCCATCTTTGAGGAACATAGCGTATCGCAAATCGAGAAGGAAGCGATAGAATTCGCCGACATAGTAAGTAATATGCGGCAAACTCTTGTAAAATCGCTACCAGCAGTGGAACGCACTGGTAGCACTGGTAGCACTGGAGTGGAAACCCCACTACTAGAGGGGTGCGGTGTTAAATAGCCGCTCCCGACATGAAAGCTTGTTCTTTCTTCCAAAGCGTCAGAAGGACACCAGCTTTAAGGGAAGAATTGCGGTTCCCTCTTACAAGCAACCCTACTAGGTTTTCCGAATAAATATATGTGCGTTACCTAGATTGTTTAAATGCGAAATTATATAGAAAGGACGTATAGTCCGTAAAAATCTCTCTTGCGAAAGACGAGAGTGAATGTCAACTAGGATAACTATAGAAGATAGCATATCAAACTACTATGCAGCTCGCACTCTGGCCAGCTGGGTCTGCTACCTATATTTAATTATTGATTTTCTCTTAGCATGCGTTCGCCAGCTGTGTGATCCAGCGCATACCGTCTTGTGTACTTTTTGGTATTTCTTGCCCGATTCCGAGTAATGAGACGAAATTTCGCAGTAAGAAATACCGCCCTTTAAAACCATCCATATTAGTTTTAAATGCCTATGAATGAGATATTCGTTTGCTTGAGTATTTCCAGTCTTTCTTAACATGACCAAGGCTCATTCAGTTTTGGTTGATAGTTTTGATTGAAATCTTTTTTTGTTTAGGGCAGATACCCATCCAATAAATTAAATTAAATATATAAAGCTGTCGTATCTCATTAGGAGACTTTGTATACATTCATTTTAAGGATGTTGGTTCAATCCGACTTTGATTTTTTTTAATAGGTACGTCACTGATTTCATATATGAGTGAAGGTAACAGCAAAGATACAGCTGGTCTGGTGGTTCATTACAAATATAGTTACAAAAACACAGACAGGGCATGTCAGTTCTCTCTGCCTTTTGCTCTATTTCACAACGTATTTCGCAAAATTTGGGGACACCATCACACAGAAAAACCCTGGAGTTAAATTTGTTGCAGCTCAAATTTCATGGGGCTCCCAATGATCATTTGAGAGAGTTTTCAAGTCTCAAATGTATTTCTCTGAACGTAGGTGCCCATGTGGGCATCCAGGGGAAAGTATCCTTTGGAGACTGAATTTTGGCTCATGCAGAGTTGTGGAGTTCTGAACCGTGCTGTCAGCCACCTGAATACCTGTCAAAGCAACTATTCGCTTTGCGATATTAGCCTAAATAATTGTTAATAAGGAAACCAATTGAAACAATATTTACCCAATTTTCAAATTTCTTTCATTTAATAGGTTGTACCAGTCACTCAGAATAAAATTATAACTTCCTAATGCAACTTCCAAAAGTTAGGTTAGTCATGCCCGTCGACATTTAAGCTAAAGCCGGGTTGTATAGAAAAAGTCATGACCGTCTACATATACAATAAGGTATTTTCTTTCCAATCACTAGTTCACTTCACTTCGTTGAATACTGAGGGGATAACAATTGACCAAATGCATGGGAATTGGTTAATTTTTGCTCTATTTTTCTAATATCTTCATAGAAAGTAATTTTTCTGTATAAGTGCAATTGAAAAATAGTTTTTCTTTTTTAGAGACTATTTAATGCAATAATAAAATGATAATAATTTTCATTCATGCGTGCGTTAGGGCTAAGCGCTGGTTGTCCACCCTTTGAAGCGCGATTCAAAATTACGTTGAAAAACAATTCTTGTAACTTAAATAAATAATCATTAAAATATACACAAGAATGTATACAAATTATGTAACTTTTGATTTCAGACAAGAAAAAAATTTATAACAAATATATATTTGATGAATAACAGTTTATTTTCATTGAATTTGAAAGACTGATTAATATTTCTCAAAATATTCGTTAATAGATAAATTTTTTTAAATACCATATGTTATTTCAGTAGCTTGATATATAGAAGCTAATTGCAGAATATAATAGTGATAATATTTGAATAATTCTAAAACAAAATTTCAGATTGTTCTTTTCGATTGAGACGTTACAAAACCTCGCTTGAAGTAAAAAAAAAAGAAAGCATAAGTTAAATGCAGTCGTGATAATTTATGTATTTATAGGTTATATAATTATATGAATTCCCAGAAAATTACATACAAAATATCAAAAAATTTATAAATAATTATTTTCAATCACTTTTCCAAGAAATTTCTTTTTAAATTAAATGTTTTGTAAAATATAACTTGGTCTTTAGAATTCACTGAAAATAAACTGTTATTAATATAATATATATGTTGTATTCTTTTTGCGTGAAATCAAAGTTATACAATTTTTATATATCCTTGTGGATATTTTAATAATTATTTACTTAAGTTACAAGAATTGTTTTTTAAAGTAATTTTAAATCGCGCGCCAAGTGCGGTCAGCCCTAACGCAAGCGCAGTAGCTCAGGGTGCCAACATTGGCATCATTAGTCCACAGTACAAACTGGAAAAATAAATCAAATCAGCCGGCAGGAAAAAGTTGGGATATGAAAGCCTCAATTAGGTATTTTTATTTCAACCATCAGCTAACTTGACTTTGTTAAAAGCTTAGGGGGGAAAAATGGATCAAATGCATGGAACAAAACTTTATTTCTGTAATATATTTGTAATTAATCATCATTATTATTATTTTATTATTTTCTTAAATAGTAATTAAAAAATAAAAACTATTTTTTAACTACACTTATATAGAAAAAATGACCTTTTACGAAGATGTTAGCAAAATAGGGCAAAAATGAACTGAATCCCATACATTTGGCACCTTATTTTCTCCTCAGCAATCTAAGAAGTGAAGTTAGCTGTTTATTGAAGTAAAAATACCTAATAGGCTTTTATCTTATCAGTTTGAATTTACCCGCCGCTATATTTGAAACATTGCAATGTTTCACGAAACTCTCAGTGTTTCATGAAACTTTTCATCAGGCTAAAGTTTCATGCAAATTTACATCCCTACTCATCGCGAAAAACAAATTTCTGTTTTTATTATACAATTGTATTTACCTTATCTTTCATGTATGACACTAGCCACTGCAGGATTCGATATCTAAGATACCTTTAAACTTCCGCAGAAAATCTAATGGAAATTTGTTTGAACGACCAGGCATCAATTTCGATGCAGACGGTCACGACTTAGTTTGTACATCCCGGCTTTGGTGGTTTGACTGTCATATAGTAGGTTTTGACTAAGCTAACATTTGGATATTACATCACGCCAAGTACTATTTTTATTCCAAGACTATTTAGTCGCTGGAAAATGGGAGGAAATAAAAAGTTAGGTAATTATTATCATAACTTAACTGCTTATTAACATCTGTTTCACTCAAATAGCGACCCACAAAATGATATTGACAGGTGACTTACAGTTTGTAGACGACACTTCACGTTGCACTGGATGAGAAAAAATAGTTTCTAAATGATGCTTTTCCCCTAGATTCTCCTAATGAACCTGCGTGGCTCAAATTTGTTGCAACTCAATTGAACACCGATTTCGGTGTACATTGGAGGATCGGTGATTTTCTGTGCAACAAGACCTGGCCCTTTGGAAGAGCTGTTGATCTCTAGAATTCTTCTATTATGTCAGAATTGTGAGTAAAAAAATAAATTAGCAAACGCACAGAGAAAACTGGATGTTCAAACGTAACATCTAGATGTTCATCGTTAAGATATTTTATGTTTAACTATAGGATAACAATCTAGATGTTCAAAGCTAGCATCTGTAGATCTTAAAAAGTCAGATGGTACTCTCTAAGAACCAAAATGTTCAGCTGAAATATCCGGGATATTACATATATGGTTATGTCAAATAACGCCTGTAAATTTTTGAGGAGTTTACTTATTTATGGTAATTTAAGGACTTGATTGATAAATTATTTGTGAATTTAAAATAAAAATTTAATGTTCGTACACGAAAGAAAACAGAAAAGGGTATGAAATATCGGTCAGATGATACATTCAGTCAAATTGAGGCTATGTTCAATATTTTAAATTTTAAATAAAAAAGGGGTAAGTAATCAAAGAACGAATAATCTGTAATCTGAATTTAAAATTATATCTATTTTAAGTTACTTAAACTCAAATTTTATTTTAAATTCCTTAAAATTTTGTCAAATGTGTTAAGTCAATAAATATGCAACTTAAAATCATTGTTCCCTCCTTTGGACAGTAAAAATCGTGATCCAATTTTAGGAAAGGATAGATCATTTTGATTATTTGGAAATTTTCCAAAATTGTAGTGCTCCATAATTGTAAGATCGAAAATATATAGTGGTCAAGTATAGTCGTGAAATTCCAATGCGCTATGCGCATGCGCTCTACAGGTTTTAACATCTGAATCTGTTTCAGTTTAACATAAAAAAATATACGCCTAACATCTCAAAATGATAGTAAATGTTTGACATGAATATCTGGATATTAGGTGCTACAATCTTACCCTTTGAACATCTACATTTAAACATCCATTTTTTCCGTGTTATTCTAATCGTTCAAATGCTGCCGTCTGCTACCTGCTGGTTTCTATCTTTTGCAAAATTCATATTTGTCGGGAAAATAATCATTTCCTCAACAAATTTTTTGATTTTTCAACATTTTATTGATCCGAGGATCTCGCAAAACCCCGGATATTCGACAAGTTTTCTTTCTTTCGTTTACAAATCCTTCGGAAACAATATATATGGAATCAGTGTCCTACCTATTGGAAAAAAATCAAAGTCGGATTGAACCAAAACCCTTAAGTAGATTGAAGTAGGGAAAAGGTGATTCTGCTGAGCAGAATCACCCATTGTGTGACGGGTCATAATAATGACAAATTGTGATTCCTAATATCTGATTAGAGATTGAGTTTTAACCCAAGTTCACTCTACTGAATTATTCTCGCGATTCAATACAATTTGCCCACTGGTAGATTAAATAATGTATATGCTCTCGCTAAAAGAATGATAATGCTTCAATATACATTTATGACACTCATACTTAGTTTCTTTAGTTGTTTAAGTAAAGCACAAAGTAAATAATCTAATACGGAGACCAATATACAAAAAAATTTGAGAGATAGAGGTTTCTACAGGATATTTATTATAGTAACAAAATATAAAAAAAAAATCACAAGTACATAAATTAAGTTACATTGCTAACGATAATTCCAAAAACCACAGAATGTTCATCAATTTTCCCTTTTGTATAGGTTTTCGTGTTTTTATATCGAAATTGGTTATTTCATGAACTACCTATTGCAGTTAAATTTAAACACAAATTTTTGAAACAGAATTTCCTGAGACTATTTACCGTAACGGTAGATAGTTTGTAAAGAATAAAATTATAAATTGTTCATTTCAAAATTTACAAACATTAAAAGGTACGCAAAAATTTCAAATTTTTTGACTGTTGAATTCGAATTAATATTTTTACGATTTAAGATTATTTTTCAGTTAGTATTTGTTTATTGCTTCATGGTTACAATTTTTAATTTTTCGATTTCTATAATTATAATTCGATATTTCTACATTTTATATGAGTATCTTTTAAAAATTTTTCAGTTTTTCTTTTCTACTTGCTAAATAAAAATTTTACAATATGAAAAGTTTACACTTTTCATTTTCAATATTCAATTTTGAATGCCCATATCTCTAGGATTGCTAAAATTCCATGAGCGCAGACGAAATATTTTCGAAATGCTTAGACATGTCTTTTTTATATAAAGAATCTCAGATTAAGATAATATTCTCTTCAATACTTAATTAACACTCTTTTGTATTTTATTGTCAGTATTGAATTTCAAATATTTTCAATGTTAAATTCAATTTTACCTGCGAGTATTAAAAATGTATCACCAAAAACTGCGGGTAGGTTATGCGGAAGATTTTAAATGATCGTATTTCGAAATCCCTTCTAATTTCATTTTCCATGTACATATAAATAAAGTTAATTAATTTTTATCATACGTATTCAATTTCATAAGATGTTATTATCAGATTATTTTTCTAAATTTAATAACTATTTCCCCGATATTAATTTTTTAATCGTGGGGAAATAGAGCCTTGAATGACGCTTCAAATTCAAAAACTTACTACAACAAACTCTCGCTTTCAGGCAAGTGTCGGGGGTTGCCTTCAAATAGTCTTGGACTGATTTCGGGGGTATCGAAACGTAAACAGTGAGGGCCGCCTGACTCGTTTCCAATTGGAATATATATATGATGTCGCTACCGCTCTCGCCCTGCTCCCATGAGCAACTTAGGGAACAAGCAGTTCTAGGAAAGCTGAGAACGGAGTGTCTGAAAGAGAGAGTTTGGTGTAATTATTCTACTTACCACTGTATTCCTTATAGGCGTACTAAAACTATCTTTTTCAAATAAATCAGGCTTGAATGCCATGGCAGAAATAAAAAAATTAATTATTCAATTTTCGAAATAAAATACCTCACTTAAATTGTTTATTTGTAACTAAGGAAGGGAAGAATTAATAATGATATTAAATAAACGACGATAACAATTATTAATTTATTTACTATTTATAATCAGCTTTGCATACGATTGATCACTTATTTGAAAGTGAGACATAATGTACAATGCAAAATCGCAATGTTATATAGATTTGCTTCTTTATCACACATACTTATTCACTTTTAATAGGTTTAATCGTTCAACAATAAATAAGCTTCACATTCTCCTACTCATTCAAAATTACAAACCTTATTCGATATCGTTGTGTTCGAAACTTTACTAATGTCCTCAACATTAAACACGTATTAATATCAATTTCACATTATTACATTCTTTCTTCACATTAACGATTTATACTCTATTGATTATTCCATATCCCAACTTTCCTAGCTTTCCTAGTTTAGCAGTTTAAGATCTTAAATTTCAATGTCGCTATTTTAAACAAAAGTTAGTAAATAAAGGTATAAAGGCAATGTGACGAGAGGGACACGTGATCAGATTCCTACCTTACCCTCACTTTTTTATTTCCCAACTTATTATTACACGAAGCGCCACATCGAGTTGAAAATTCGGGATAATAAATAAAAAGCACTAAGAAAGGTGGGTCTGGTCCTAAATTTCAATAATTAGGAAAAAAGCAAAAAAAAAAACTATTTACATCAAAATTTTTTTTCATAATTATATAAATTTAGGACCAGACCCACCATTCTTAGTGCTTCTTGTTTAGTATCCCAAATTTTCAACTTGATGTGGCGTTTCGTGTAATAATAAGTGGGGAAATAAAAAAAGTGGCGGTAAGGTAGGAATCTGTTCACGTGAGTATTTTATCTTCCTGTCACTATTTTAGCGGAAATGGCATTAAGACAAAAAAAACTCAGTTATCTAGATTAAACGTAAATTTCCATAATAATCACAGCTCGATTAGTTGTTACATCAGTCATTGTATTTTTCTAAATAAGTTCAGTTTTTACGTATACACAGTTATACTTTCGTTTATTACTTGAATTCTGAGGCAAAATTTTGCCAGAATTAGGTTGAAATGAATATGGAACAGCCATAAAAATATATCTGTAAAGAATAGAAAACTAAAGATAAATTAAAACTGTTGAGTTCAAATTTTTCGGACAGGGTAAATTCATTTTTCAAATTGTATTTCTGCAGTTTCAAAGTATGTCTATAGCAGAAAATACAATATTGCAACCATGCTCATTTCCTATTGATTTAAGGGAATTAAAAAAAGTCAGACACATTTTACAAAGTGTGACCTACATGCAAGTGCAGTCTATATGCAAGCGATCATTTTCAAGCTTTTTTTTTTATTTTCATTCCTACAGACTAGTTGGATATGAAACATTTGTTGAAACATTTGTTGATAAAATCGAGCCTAATTGTTCAAATATACAATTCAGCAGTAATTTGATATTATATTCACAAAGGTAACTACTTACATGCATAAAAAATATAGCTGATTAAAGCAGTCTGTACATATTTAGAAGAAAACTAAAATTATTTCACATTTTTGTTTCTACAAAATTGTAGTTTTCAAACATTTGCAGGTTGATTCACAGTTTTCAGTGACATAAAATGTGAAATAATGTACATTTATTCACAAGATTACGATAGCCGATGCGACATAGTATTATTCGAAATCTCGATATTGTTTTTGATCCTGAATCGTTATTTGGAATGGTTTTCGATTTTTTAAATTAAAAATTTTACATTCTCATCTTCTTTGCAAGGTATATTAGTTTTGTGTGAAAATTGACTTTTACTAATTTCATAAAATCTCGTCGTTTTCAGAATCACTATTTGAGAAAAAATGGATTTTACCTCGGTGTTTATCATTGCTATCGTCGTTATTATATTATGGAAACACGATAACTTTCGAAGGAATTATTCGATTCGGTTGCACCCGTGACTTACTGTTTACAGGCCTGAAACTAAAACTAGGACGAGATCAAATTTGATTGTTATTAAAAATAAAAATAAAAATATTTTGGAAGGTCAAACTTTCCACCTAAAGCATAAGACCCGGACGGAGTTACAGAAATTAGGAATTAAAAGTCATCAAATTACAGTTTTCAATATTTTGATCTTTAATTTTAAAAGTTCTGTCCAAAAATGTGTGCAAGCTCCTAAAGACCGCTCCAAATTTAATTTGACAGTTTTCTAATTATATTTTGGGGTAATTGGAGAATTGGAAGCGGTGTGGCAATATGACTACCAATCTCAGATTGAGAAATTGAAAAGTGGATTCCACAATAACAATATGTGTAAATTAAAAAACTACTCATGATTTTAACATAAAAAATCGAAATATTTGAAAGCTGTGATGTTGATTTGATGGCAAAAATTCTTTTGGATTTCGCATAAAAAATTTTTGATTTTAAAGAAGAAAATACGAATGACGAGCAGAAATAATAAAATGAAATTAGTTAAAATATGCGACGCGCGCCTACCAGAGAGGGTTTCGTAACCTCTCGCTCTCAATCGAACTTCTTCCTCCTCTACTTCCCTTTCTCCTCGCTTACCCAGCTGACTCTCACCTTCACCTACACCTCTTCTCTAGCTCTCACTCCCCATTCCCTACTCACCTTCATTTCTAATAATTTCACCTACTTCCCCTCACTTCCTCTATCGTCATTTCTCTTTACTCTCCATACTTCTTTACCTAGAATTTCCCTTCACTTCCCCTACTTCCTATCCTCTCACTCTGCCTACCTTACTTTCTCTCATTCCCCCTCACTTATTTTCATGTCTCCTTATTGTCCTACAATTTTCTTTCTCTAATTTCTACTCATTTTCCTTACGTTCCTTCCCCTCATCACCCTACACCTACCCTAGTTCCCCTCCCAGAAATTTCTTCTCACATTCCACAATTTCCATCCTCTTATTTCCTCTTACTTCCTCTACTTGATCTATCCTCATTTTCCTTCATTTCACCTAACATTCCAAAAATTACTCCTTACTGCCCCTACTTCCCCAGCACATATCTCTCCTACTTCGCCTGCACTTATTTCTCCTCACTTCCACTCCTTGAAAAAAACCACGACGGATGAATGGGCAATCGACCGAAACTATAAGGGTTTATGTGCAGGGCTACGAAGCCTTAAAAATGAATGATTTTAAATCGCAATTTTGTTGTTCCCTCTGCTCTTATATTAAATGCTATTCAGTTAACGAGACATGGCAAATGAGTATGTTAAAAGAGAGAGTAGAAAGTGTTACCTAGTATCAATAAAACAGAAATTGGACAGCTTGAAATGAGTGCTGTGTTTAGGAATTAGGACAGCCTTTCAGTGCATTTTTGGCGTACGTCCCTCTTTATTTACATTTACACCTTTTACCTCTTTATTCAGATCTCCTACAGAATTTCTAGAAAAGAAACCTTTACATATACTTCTATTCGTTCCTTGAATGGGGATTTAATTTAATCATCAAACTTGATGTCTCAATTCATTATAAATAGAAATTTACAACCGTTATATTTTTCTAGGGTACTTCATGAATACCATTCGCAGTTCCATTATTATAATTTTCCTTCTCGGCGTTTTGTAGTAAGCTCACTATTTTATTGCTCCACAAAGTGCATAATACTGAATTTATTACCCTCTTGTCTCATTTTATACATCTAGAATTCATTCTCTTCTGACGAAGTTATTTATACTTCTATACATATTCTATTAGTCTTTTTTTTAATATCTTGCAACTTTTCGAGAATTTTGTATAATTTTTTGTGGATAAACAATTTTTTGTATAATGATAATTCAAAATTAATTAGTTTTAGGTAATAAATAATGTTGCTGTGAATAAAGGTTAGTTAAGTTCTCCCAAGGGGTTGGAATTTTATAACGATCTAGGCAGATACAGCAGCTGGGAACATAACCTGGTACCTGCAATGCGCCAATCTAATTTTCACCTCACCCCACTTTCCACGTGATACAATTTCGTTGTGCTTTTTCACGGTCAAGTGTACACTCACAAAATAATCGAATACTTTAAATTGCTCTCTACATCTACTAATGCTCTCTGAAAAGGTCAATGTCTGGACCAGTTATGTCACTAGAATCTTTGGACCATTGGACAAAAATATTGACCTGCTAATTTTTTTCACATATTTTTTGATGTTACGGTATTGACCAGACCTTTATACGTAATTATAATTAAGTTTAGTAGTTCTCTACATGGTCTTAAATCGATGTTTTTAAGATAATGCGAAGAATTTTTTTACAGATTAAGAAACAAAAAATCAACACATTTAAAATATTGACTTAAGACCATACTATATAGAAAAACAACTAACATCAATTGTAATTATTATCCTTTTATAGGATTAAAATTGAAAATGCTTTATGAGTGATGATTGTATAGACTTTTGATGAAAAAGACTGTAAGTGTTTGAAAAATCAAGGATTTTTCACAACTGGAAAAAAATCAATATTTTAATAAATTAACTGAAAATATTCAAAGAGCATCAATGAGTGTTAGGGCAGTAACCAAAGTGACTTTTATAAGTTTGCTTGCAGTGATATTTTTATTACAGAGAAGCAGGATTTCATGAATTAAGTCAGGATTACAACTGACTGTAAAATTATAAATATTTTTTTCTGTTTCACATAAATGGTTTTGTCCGACAGTGGAGCGAAAACTCTTATTTTCGCTCCGTTGGGGAGGAGTGAAATTAAGCGATTCCACGTCTTTAAAGGCAGGGGGTGGGGGTGGAAAACGTTCGAGGCACGATGAACGATGTGGTAGTACACATGGCTGAATTTATAAAATATTATGCATAAGAAACACATATTCTTTCATTTTACTAAAAATTTAAAGAATTATATACCGTGATCAAAAAGTTTCGGAATTTATTTTTAAAATTAAAAGTATAAGTTTATTCTTGAATATTGATGTGGTCCCCTTCAAAGTAATTCACATCGACTGCCACGCACTTATGCCAGCGCTTGATCCAGCTCTCAAAACATTTTTGATACTCAATTTTCGGTATGCCCATTAGTGCCGTTTTTGATTTTTGTATTATCTCCGATCGGCTGCTACAGTCTGTCAAGTTAAAGCGTGGGTGGCTTTACTCGCAGTCGGTAAGGTGTATCGACATGATTTTGGTGTCAAAATATTAAGAAGAGCTCCCTCTTTCATGCTTTTTGATTTAACATTCAGTTTGCTTTCAATTCTCATCTTGTTACCACGTTACAAAAAATGAGTTCCGTATACGCTTCGCGCTTCGAGGCTGTGTTCCTTTGTTCCCACCCAAAAGGTCCCAAATTGTCTCACAATCAAGCTGCAAAGTACATGGGAAAATGACAGACTGTAAAACGCGTTTCGCGTAGTGGTTTTTTCAGTCGATCGAACAAAAAAAAGTCACAGGGAGCTAAATCTGGCGAATTTGATGGCTGCGGAATTGTATTAGTTGAGTTTTTGGTGAGAAACTCACGGATAATGATGGCGTTGTGCGACGGTGCATTGTCATGGTGCATTGCAAAAATAGAAATTAGTAAAAAAAAATAGTCAAGCTAGAAAGCTGAAATTCGCAGGGAATATAGTTAAAAGGTATCACAACCTACAGAAATGAAAAAAATGTGAATCGGACAACAGGGGGTGCCACACGGTGATGATTCCGGGAACTTTTTGATCAAGGTGGTATATAAGATATTTCGATCAGTCATTTCAAAGTTACGATTTCCGCTTTGTATAATTAAAAACGCGAAAACTCGCTTTCGCTCCCCTGTCAGACGAAATAGTATGTGGACGCTCGTAAACGCCCGTTTTCGCTCTTGGTGTACAATATACTATGAATTTATAAAATTAGCAGAAGTGATGAATTGCTAAATTTTGATAAAAAAGTATGTGACCATTTTCGCACTAAAGTAAATGCTTGTAGGGTTTTTTAATTCATTATAAAATTAAATTATTTATTAAAATACTTTCAATTAGCATATATATTAGGGTAGTCCTTATTACGCTGGGCAAACCATTTTTTTACATAATATTGATAACCCCCCAGGGTTATTCAGTCACATAAAAAGAAGATACTATGCAATTTTTAACCTAATCGGAACTTTACTTTTTGCGAAAAAACTTGGTTTTGTCACGAAATGTACAAATTTTAACGAAAAAGTATTCAAAAAAATCTTTCTGGCGATTTCGTTTGTAACCATTTCGTTCAGAATTTTAATATTTACACCACGAAGGAATAATAAGGAGAACTAACTCCGTTTCCACACTCGGCAATAGAAACATTACCATAAGTGGTATGCACATTACAGGAAGATTTGAAATTTATCCTGCGCAGGTGCGCAGTTGTCCTCTTCCTATACATGGAAAAGTGTGCGATTGAGAAAGTTGGTCAAATTGACGTAAGTTAGAGAGGTTCTTTTCGTTTGTTTTGATGCAGGTGTCAAGTGTCGGGTTCTGGTGTAAGTTACACGCCGATGAATGCGAATACATTTCGCTTTTTTAAAGCCCTCACTGTACGTACAATAAACTTCTATTATATTTTATTGTTTTACATAACTGTCATTTAATTTTAATAGAAATGATTTAGAAGTTTAACCTTTACTCACTACCTGAGTGCTTGCGGAGAATTTCTCAGAGCTTCTCAGAGCCTTGAAAATCTTTAGCCTATACTCTGAGATTTCTATCGATAGGGCGCTTCATTATTATTATTATTATTATTATTATTATTATTATTATTATTATTATTACACCATTAAGCCATTTCCCTTTCGGGGTAGGCGTGACTCACTCGGTAGGGGAAAGGGGTAGTGTGTGGAAGGGATAGAAAATTTTCAGATTGATCCAGAATTCTCGTGCTATTTAAGTAAATAACACGTTTGTTCCGCAACACTGCTCCGACCCAGATTGCTGATCAATCTCTCTAGCAGTCACCCCAAGCGAAGAACCTCACGAAGTCGTTATGTAAGGTTCCCCACTTGGGTCCATTAGTGGCCAAGGTCTTTTGTTTCAGGCGTCATTCACTCTACTGA
>NC_046665.1:41458206-41460692 GCF_010883055.1 Belonocnema kinseyi
CATTTTTCTTAACGAACAATTTTTTTTTTCAATTGGTTATAAAAACACGTAAACTCAGAAGATGTGGACTGTGACTACACCATATATCTAGTCGGGAGTGGTACTGACTGAAAACAGATGATTTGGAGCGATTCGCGCGCCATCTGTTGGTCATTCTAAGGACTTATTGAACTACTCTCGTAATATCCAAAGCTCACACTGATCCGCCAAATATTTCCATTTTATGCGACTTTCGATATGCCTAAAACTTTTGCATAACATTTCTGAGATATAAAATGCGATACATGCAATATTCACTGATAAGTGATCAAGTATATAAAAGTTCAAATAAATCGACTTATATTCTCCTGACTAAAATCAAAGAAGTGAAAATTGGAAGCGTTTTACATGATAAACTCCATAAGACATAAAAATGGCTAGAGCAACGACTAGATTTTTTTTTGCAAATAAAAAAACATGGGTTTATTTGCCTAAAAGAATAATTAGGTCAACGTGCCCCTTGAAATTGATCAAATGTCATTTTTTGGGTCACACTAATAAGGAAGTTACAATTAATCAAATAAAAAATGACTTCGAAGTATAATAAGTATACTGAATTTGAAGCTACTTTATGTTCAAATATTATATCAATAATTAATCTAAATTGTTAATTTAGAACATTTTTCACAATATTCAAAGAAGACTTTCTCTAAATATAAAAAATACTTGTAGGGTTTTCATAAATAAATTTATACCATCACTTGCATTTATTGCAAATTTTTTAATTTGAATAGTTGTATGAAAATTCGAAAGCATTACATCTTAACCATCCAATTTTTTCTTTTGAAAAATCTGAAAACATCAAATTGAAAGATTTGTAATTTCAAATTAGGTTTTAATTTTGCAATTTTTTATTGGAATCCATCAGTAGAATTTTCGAGTAGATATTATCCAGTAGATAGTTTTCTAAATAGCATAAAATAAAAAAAGAACACTTTTAAATGAAAACCTATTTTGAATAAAACAGTATAGTATAAAAAAAGTTTAATATCGAAACTCCTTAATGTTATGTTAAAAGAAAATGAAGCTTGAAGCTTCTTAAAAACTGGACACTTAATTTGAGTTTTGAAGTTAGATTGAAAATACAAAACTAAAAGCTTTTTAATTAATTTGTCAGTTTAATTTAGACTTAATCATAGAAGTGTCCAAAGAAGCACTGGATATTAAAATCATGAAAAATTGAGACATTTGTATTTTAGAACTATTGTTGAAGTATTGAATTTTAATATGAAATTCCTTTGAAATGAATACCGTTCATACATACTAGGGTGGTCTTTATTTCATAATATTTTAAATTTTGTACTCCCATTCTAATCAATCAAATCTAATAATATTTAGTCTGATAATATCTGATAATATCTAAAGGTCTTACAGGAGCCTTATTGAATTTTCCCATATATTTTATATGAGGAAAAGTAAGCTAAAGAATCTAATTGAGATCACTGTCTCTAATTTAAATGAAATCGAATGCATATCTATATGATGTGGTAGGTTTTGAAAGAATAAAAAAAGTTATCATGTGTCAAATTGAAAATTATGCGAAAATTCTCAAGAAAAATACTTGAAGCTTCGTCAAAAGACCTTTTTTTATTAAAAAGTACGTTTGTATGCGTACGACACCAAAATTATGAAAAACTAGAAAATGTCAGCAGATATAACTTTTAAACAAATTTTATTTTTGTCATTTTTAACCAAATTTTGTCAAAATTAGTAATGCGTAAATCACGAAGGAATAATAAGGAGACCAAACTACCAGTGAGAAGCCATTTGAAACTGGCAATAGAAACAATACCGTAAGTGATAAACACATTACAGGAAGATCTTAAATTTTCGTACGCAGGTGCGCAGCTGTCCTCTTCCTGCACATGGAAAAGTGTGCGAGTGAGAAAGTTTGTCAACTTGACGTAAGCTAGAGAGGTTCTGTTCTTTTGTTTGAAAAATGTGTAAACAGATTTTGAGAACGAAAAGTATAGGTAATACTTTTAGATACCTTTTAGATTTGTAATATGATAAATAAATAATGGAAGTAATATAAATTGCTTGAAAAGTTTAAAGTTTTTTCGAAACGTAAACATGAAAAATATTATAATTTCATCAAAAGTTATTATGAGGTAACTCAGTTTAGAAATGGTTAAATTATGCATTTATAAGCATGTATACAATTTAATCAGCACGGATAATTGCAAATTATGTGATATTAATTCCATATTTGTACCGACAGTATTATACGGTAGCGAGACATGGACTTATCAAGAAAAAGATAAGAGTAAATTTAACGCAATTGACATGAGATTCATGCGCATAATATATGGGAAAACCCTGATGGACAAAGTAAATAACGAGACAATTCTAAAAGAATGTGGTGCAGAATAGACGCTAGTAGACACATGGGAAAGAAATCGGTTAAGATGGTTCGGACATGTTGAGAGAATGCCAAATGAACGACT
>NC_046665.1:41460792-41472958 GCF_010883055.1 Belonocnema kinseyi
AGCTCCAAGGAGATTATGTTGAAAAATAAAAAAAAATTTACCCAAAAAAAATTGTTTTTATACTTCATTCTAAGGACTTATTGAACTACCCTCGTACTTTTGTAACTTGATATTTTGAAGAGACATTTTTGAAACTATTGAGAACAGATTTTTAGAAGAAAAAGAATAAACTTTTTATTTAATTGAGAAAAAAGTAAGAAAGGCTTATGAAAAATGACACATTTAAGTTGAACACCGGCTAAAGAGAATGCGGGTAGACGGCTGCAAAAAAAGTTGACCCTTGGTCGGGCCTCTCATTGTGCACCATATTTGCTGGGTCCCAATACCTGGTGTTAGGATTTCTCTACTTTAAATCAGGAAACTTTGAAGCTTCAGAGCAACGTCTAAAAAGAGCCTTTTTTGCAAATAAAAAACATGGGTAAATTTATTTGCCTAAGAGAACGATTTGGTCAACGTGCCCGTTGAAATTTCTCAAATATAATTTTTTTGACCACCCTATCCTTATTCATTTGTAATAAAAAGTTCTCCCGAACAACACTATTTTTAATTGTATGTTTGTTCTGTGGTATATTATCGTGAAAAATATTAGTAACAGTAAAACAGAAGATATCGAGCTTAGATTAAAATTCGACATGCAACATTAAATTATAAATAATTAATTAATAAACGTTCTGTTTTCCTAAGAGAGTATTTAAGTACTAAAAGTATGTTTTTTCTTGAATAGTGTCAACTTCTGACAAGAAAAAAACATTATAAAACTGCTAATCAATCTTGCAGATAAGAATCTCTTTAGAATAAAGTTGATTTATTACTCTAATACACACTTTTTCACGAGCCAGCCAGAGACATAATCTCATTTACTGGTACGCTACATTATGCTAATCTACGTTCTGTATCACACATGTCTTTCGTATAAGGAAATTCCCATCATAGGAAGAGAGGCTCACCTCTTTTTTCTTACTTAATTTGTCTTATACTGGGTTTTGACTGACTTCAAACAAAACCTTTTTCTGTTAAACTTCTGAAATGTCTCACGATCACTCTGAGTTCAAAAAAGAAACGAAAATTGCGTTGCCCCTTTTTCAGAAAAATCAATTTTTTATTTTCCTCAAATAGGTGAATCACCATATTTTCATGAAAATAATTAAAAAGTGAAATTTTATTTGCCGAAACTATTCAGTTCAATATTTAAAAAAGTGTTTCATGAGCTATATATTTAACGAGTACTTAAGCCCTTAAATATTTTTTATCCTTTCCAGTCCATCTTAGGTCTCAATAACCTATATAAGAATTAAAGTGCATGATGCAATTTTATATAAAAATTAAAAATGGACGTTTTTATCTCTAAAAGTTTTGAAATTATAAACTACAAAAGTAGATTTTTAGGAATAATTGAAAACAATATATATTTCACTTTTTGTGAAATAATTAATTACCTATGTATCGCCGGTAAAATTTGACAGTAAATTAATTCGAGAAAACTAAATTTAAAGTATAGTATATCTAATAAAAATATTGTGCCACCTCTAATTCTACCGATATTATGGCCTTCTATAAAAGACAAAAACTTTTATATATAGAACATTCAATTTTTTATTGTCATACGAGAAATTTCATGCACATTAATTCTTGGGACTTGGGACGGACAAGAAAGAAGCAATTTTAAAAAAACTATATTTTTCCCGCCTTTTAAAAAATATTAAAAATTTGTAGTTCTTATAAGAAATACAGCTACTGTAGCACTCTTTAGGCTAAAATAAATGGTCCATTCTAATAAAATACCACTTTTAAATTATTTTCATCTGAATATGTTGATCAATCTCTTGAAAAAATATTAAGAATGAAGGTTTCTCAAAAAGGGCGAACGCTATTTTTCTTTTTGGGTGCAGAAAGATCGTTAGATATCCTAGGAGATTAAACAGAAAGAAAACTGGGGCATGCAAGTCTTTTTTGATTTAAGTCAGGTGAGACCCAGCGTGGCCTTAATGCGATAAATATCAATTACTTCTTATTCCCTAATATTTATTAATAGTCGTATCATTATTTTTTCGAATTTTAATCTTTGTTTGGATTATTTCGACATTCAAATTTCTCATTTAAAAGTTTAACAAGACTTACCTACTGCAGATAAATTTATGCAGATACTATTAGAAACATTCGTAATTTATTTATTTTTTGTTTAAAAAGTTTGCATGAAAATCAATGATTTATTTTGAAACAAGTTCGATTTTACTCATGCACTATTATGATTTTATAATTACAAATATTCTTTCGGGCGTGAATGAGTCAACATCTGACTAAATTCGTGCCTTGCTATCCAAGAGAATGAAGCGCACTATTTGTTTTAAAATAATTATTCCTAGTAGTGTACATTTTTTACTTAACACGAGAAAAGCACGTCAAAAATTTGAATTTGCCTTAAGCAGTACTTCATAGCTGATTTGTCTCAAGATAAAGTCTAATTATAAGCTCAGTGACTGCTTTAAAGGCAGAGTCAAGATATTTCAGCGTTCATTAGAAGCAGAAGCTGGATTAGAAAAAAAATTTGTTAAATTTAATGCTCAATTAAAGAAAAAATCATCTTAATTAGGAGTTTTCTGCATATACATTACACTTTTCATATTTCATTCTCTACAACTCTGCCCGTGTAGAAATCTTAATGGGGTATTGTTGAGGGCCTGATGGGGTTTCCCTATTTTTATTAGGGTCCTCATGTGGCAAATTGTTAGGGGCCGCACTAGTTTGGTTACGAAAAATTGTTAGGGGCCGTCAAAGGAAATTTGTTCAGGCCCGTAACAAGAATACTTATTATTTCCCAATTAATGTTAGGGGCCCTCCTTGGGGCCACAATAGGGCCTTTTGTGCAAGTAAATGCCGTTCTTGTTCTTTTCATTGAAAAAATATGTCCGATATTATTTTAAAGTGACGTATTTATTTATAGGTTAGGTCCAGATTTTTTAATTTATATGCACTATTCCATGAAATTGAGAATTACAGGTATCTGCAAAGTTGATAGTGATAAAAAATACAATTTACCTATCAAAAGAAATTACGAATACTGTTTTAATATAATAAAAATATATATAAAAAGGATTTTCGTGAACAAATTTTCAAGCGTCTTCACATACATTAAAAATTGTTTCTCTTTTCCCTTTATGAAAATAATTGAATAAAATCCTTTTAGATAATTCGCACAAATAATATTCAATTCATATGATTAAAGTTGAATAAATATGAGCATCATCATTGTTTCACATGTGGCACGCGTGTTACACAATGATCTGACCTATAAACAGAATTAACGTTTATTTCTTTGCTAAACTGCTAAAATTTTTATTTTAATCTGAGTAGTTGCCGCTATCAATTTAATACGAGAACAATAATTGAATCGAATTCACATCGATTTTCAAAAATGGCCGAAAATTGTCTAAAAGTTTGGATTGGGTGGTGTTAAAGCAGAGCATGCACAGTTAGAACGAATGAGTTCAGGTCCAGGATAAATCGAGCAATTCATACGTCTAATTTTTCCGCGTGAAATGTTAGCATGTCACAGTTTTGAATTATTTGTTTTTCGTATTCAAAAAAATTTTTTGATGACCATGCAAATTATTTAGGGTCTAAGGCGAACCTGTCCAGGGCCACAATAGGGGGTTTGTTATGGAATTCATCTCAATTAAAAGGGTTGCCATATTCGGACCATAATAGTTCCTGATGGGGGCAACCCTAATAAAGGTAAGCTGTTGGGGCCCCTAACAAAGCCCCAATATTATTAGGGGCTATTTGGGCAATTTCTACACAGGTGTTTGGGTTTTATTTTTATTAAAGAAATATCTAGTCAACGAAAATAGTTATTCTAAACTCACTGAATCATGATGAACCTAGACACGGGCTTATATTGAAATTGAAATTATTCAAGAAAGAAGTTGTTTATGAAACTATTAATAGTATCATTCCTAAATTAGATAAAATTAAGAAAAATAAAAACCAACTTAATAGAGTCATACAGAATGTTTTGACGAATAAACCTAGCGATTGATCATTAGAATCGCATAAGAATGGCAGCTTTTACCTACAGAGAACGGAAGCAAAATACGAGAATACAAATACCTTTTGTTAAATAAATAATTTTAACCTGAAATATGTTTTCATAAATTACGCTTGATTTCTGTATCAATAGTCTCAGCAATTATTAATGGGTTTATTTTCATGGATTTTAGCAATTGCTATAAATGCTTGATCAATTTTGAGATTGTCTGTACATATAGCACATTTTTAATTAAGATATATTTATAATATTTTAAAGAATTTGTAAATAATTCAAAAGTTATATACCTCAAACTTGAATAAAACATAATCTAAGAAATATGATTCACTACTTATTAATCAGAGGTAATAAAATGAAATAATTACGTTGATAAATAATTATGAATCATTTTTGAAAAGAATTTCTTTTGATTAACTTTGATCAACTTATAAATTGTTTCTCAAATGGGATACATTCATTTTTATTCTGCATTTGAATACATTTTTCGTAATAAGAAAACTTTTTTATAAAATTATAGACATTTTAATAAAAAAAGAGATGTTCACATCTATGGTGCAAAATAGCACAAGAAAGGTGCTTGTGAAAACTTTAAATCTAAAAAAATCTTTTAATTGAATTCTATATAATGTTTTACTTTATTCTTTCACAATCACTATGGTAAAGATATACAATACTTTTTTACGAACTACTTAGTATTACGGACTTTTCCGTGAGACTAACCCAAATCCAGTTCGTTCAGAAAGAATTCTTTTCTTTATTATGGATTCATTTGATTCGCAAACTTTTGTATAAGAGTGTTTATGACAAGAATTACATTACAAAAGTTTGATTTATCAATCGTAATTCGTTTCCTCATTTGCGTAAAAAAATTATTAAAAAAATTTTAATAAACAAAATGAAGATGACTTTATATAAATTTGCATATGAACATTATTAAGGTTATATTATTAAGGGAAATGATTTTCATTCAAAAAGGAATAAAACCTCATTGACTAGAAACGGATTTACATTTAAATAAATTATAACAAAATCATTAAAATAGAACATGTTATGATGGCTTTTTCGAATACAAGAATGAGAAGCCAGTCGGAGGTAAATTCCAGTACGAACTAAATAATAGAAAAAGTGCCTGGATCTTGAAGCAAAAAATCGGTAGTATTTTTTTATATGTAGAAATATTAAGAAAGAGTTTTATAATGAGCCTTTTATCACTTTTTTGCTATTTCTTAATCGAAAAATTAAAAAATGTCTTTTTGATATGGCGCTGAATTTTATGTCCCTGACAGATTTTTTTTGAAGAAGTTAAATTGCTTTCACTAGTCTTGAACTGATTCCTTCGATTCGACAGGTTAGCCATGGGTATCAAAGTAATTTTTCTACTTTTAGGCTGCGAGCACCAACAAATAAGATAGTTAGTAGCAATGACTGTCTTTAAATAACAGTTCTGGATTATTGTTTCATAAATTTATGCATGACGTCTTCAATTCTTCATATCAGAAGAGTAACATCTGAATAAAATTACATGTTGAGAAGTATAAAATATAGGTAAATGGATAATATTAGTAATTTGTTGACATTGCTATTTTTTAAATTTATTTTAATTTAGTATGTAATACTTCCTCCACTTGTTCATCCCCAGGCGAAAATATTATATATGGTTTATATATAGTGTGCAGTGTTATATATAATATTCATTTATTTTAAACGTTTTTCGTATAAAACAAATAAGTCTTATACATAAAACTTTACACTATATATAAACTATATATAATTTTTCTGCCTGGGTCATTTATCAATATGACTTTATCATTATGACTTCAATAGTTTTTCTATCTACCTCGTTCTGGTTTTGCCCAAATCATAATTCACTCACTTCTGTTGATTATTAATGTTTACTCTCTGTTTTATGTTTTCACCGAAGTTAAATAGACAATAAAAGCGAGTCACAAACTACTACTCGCTTACAACGAGAATTTAATTGGATGATCAATAGAGCAATGTTCATAATGAGTGAGGAACGAGTCGCATCGTTGCTGCTTAAAACTCTTCAAAAACTTAACTTTCAAAATTACAATTTTTTTATATTATAATTTTATCTAATAATAATATGAAATATTAGATTAAAGGAATAAAGAATTATTGTAGGGACTTGAAAAATTAAAGTGTTATCGACGGTAAAACATAAATTTTTCATCAGTTAATTAATATCACATATAATCATTACTTTCCTCTATGATGTAAATGAACATGTTTAGACTGTGATTGAAATTCATATATGTGGTTAGAACCCTAATTCTTAATACTAAATAATGAATTCATTATACTCGATCTAAGCAAACATGGAAATTATTACACCAATTCGATGCTTCCGTATATAGTCGCTTTATATGTAGCAAATTGTAATAAAAACTTACAAATTACGAGGCACCGCGTATTAAAAAAATTAATTACAGTAAAGTGTCGTTATAAGTAGTATCCTCGCCATAAGAATACGATTATTGAACTTTTTTAAAATAATTTGTTCTCATTCTGTTTTATTTTTTATAATATTGACTATAACGACGCCCTACTGCTTTGCTATATTTACGACCTTGGCACCCGCAGAAGGCGAATATTTTGCAAAAGCAAAGGCTTAGCACAATTATTTGGCAAAAATAATTTTTTCATCGCTCACTCGACTTAAATCAAAGCTATGAATTTTTCTCGATTAGTTAATTATATCTAATGGCTTAATTGCTCTTCGCATACGTATTTGTGCGTAAAAAAGCAAATTTTTTGATAAGTACAATTTTTTTTTAGTTAGATTTTTATACTATAGTATTTAAGGAACATAAAGAGGTTTAATATCAAATTTATATATAAAATAGTTGTTTTCCTCTATATAAGCTTCAAAAGTTAAAAAATTTAATATGTTTGATTTCTGTCTTAAATTAAAAAAAAAAACTAAATTATAATTTATTAAAGGAGTTGATTTTATTTTTCTAGGTAAAGTTAAATTTGTGCGATCTCAGAAGATCAACTTTTGCATGTCACTTTTATGTCGAGCAATGATAATCTATCAATTAATTCGTTATCTACTTGATTCTTTTATTCTAATATTAATTAGTAGTCGATAATTTACAAAAGACTTGTGAGCAGCTTCTATAACATGATAACGATTCTGATTGTAGCGTCGCCTGCTGAGTTTATATTTGATAATCGTTTTATTTTATACATCAGCCTAACACGCGATAAGCAGTGATTTGCTTTTATCACGATTTTCGTTGATAGAATGGACGAACTTATTCAATTTTTACCACTGCTTCTTCTTTATCTGCAAAGCAAGTCAATCTTGCTTCCTGAATTACTCCAGAAGTATGCCAGAGAAACGTGCATTTTTAAAACAGAATTGGCTGATTTGCAGAATTATTATGAAATTTAATATTAGGGTAGCCAATAAATTACATAATTTCAAATCTGTGGTGTTTGAAAAAATAATTGTGTTTTGACCCCTTATAAATTTAACAAATTTATTTCAATAGTAGCACAATTTTTAGTTTCGAGACCTTAATTCAGAATAATTAGAAATAGGCGTTTGAAATGGAATACCTTTAAATTGAAATTGCTGGATGATTTTATAACTATAACAATACAATCGAGTAATAATTGAGTAATAATTTTTTAATGTCAGATTTTAAATTAGAAGCTCTTGAAATTGAACAAATTTGGATTTAAACTTTAAAAATTTCACAATTAACAATTTAAAAGCTTCATATAGCGGAATTATTTTAAATTAAAGATAAATTTTATCATTTCTGTTAGATATTTTATACTATAAATAAATTAAACTAGTGTGAAATTAAATTGAATCTTTTAAAATTATTATTTTTGTTTTGAACTTGAAAGAAAAAAAAATAATAGAAAGGGTTCAAAGTAGAATGATTTTTAGATTGAAAACTCTAACCATTTTGATTCAAATTGAGTTTGTTCAATATTGCGTGAGTTAAAAATTGAAACATTGAAATTTTAGAGAATTGAGTGACTACCCTGAGTATCAATAAGTTAGAATATTACTAACATAGAAGAAATTTTTTCATTCAACAAAATTCTTTTCTAAAAATATATATATTTTTTAATGAACCAAATGTTTGTTTGGCGAAGAATAACAATATTTTTATCTGATTTCACTTAACATTGGTTGATTTTAATCAATATTTTTTTTTACTTTCATAATTTTTCACCATTGTTTTAACGCTAGGCTAGATCCTCCCGCAACTCCTAAAAGCGTCACGTACTAGATAAACGACCCTTGCATGTGAAAAAATTATTTAATACAAAATTTGGTAACTTTTGTGGTACATATATCGTATTTTCGAATGTTTAATCTGGCAAATTTCCTTCGAACATGTTGACAGTCTCAGAGGAACGAGAGAATCGAAGAAATGAAGATTTCGAAGTATTTGGTGGGATTTCAAGACTCGACAGGTTCGAGTGTAAGGCTCCATTTTATCACTCCGATTCTGAATTCAGAATCATCTATAAAATCTCACGATAACAAGATCCCAAGTTTAGAGTTTAGGAAACTCAGTACCATTAAGGTCGCTAAAATCCCCATAAATATAGACGTACCCAGTTGCATCATAAACATCAAAATTGCCTCTGAGATTACTATCTCTCCAAATTTGAGTAAGCAAAAAGAACGTCACTAAGTCACATCAGTAAGCATTTTCAGTGATTCATTAGTGAATTTGAATGACTATTTGCTGGCTTTTCACTCATTAATCAGTAAAAATCCTGATTTATTAGATTCAGTGACGTACTTATCGCGGATTCAAATTTATAGGTACATAAATTACTTACACAGAGATTTAGAGGTATATTACTTTTGCAATCATTGTACCTCAATTATTAATATCACAAAATACAAACAGATTTGATGAAAGATCCGAATAAAATAACCAAAGTAATAATAATCATTAACAAAGAATAATAAGTCTTCAAATCTTCATTTGAAATTGAAATCATCTATCATTTTTCGCTCATAATTACTTAATTTTTTTAATTTGTTCTCTTTTCGCCTTTTTATGATTAATGATAGAACTCTCTTTATCACCTTCAGTTTCATTTTGCTTATTTTTTGAGGATTTATTTTCAATTTCATGCAAGTTTTGGATGAATCGCATTACCGTGAGATGGTTCATTAAATTCATCCTCGCTCGTCCCGTCTCGTGCAGACGCAGAAAAGGCAGTTAGGCCGACGGTATTATTGCGTACTGACAGAGCTGTTGCTGCTTGTGGACATTTCGGACACGGGGGTGTCACTTTGGCGAATTCTGGATGGCGGGGGTAGAGGTAAATTGGCACTTTCTGGTAACGGGGGTAGAACATTTCTCTGAAGATGTCCGGACATGTTGCCGACTGGTTGATAGTTGGCCACCACAATTATTTTGCCACTCCTACTCCTTGCCTTTCCGACACCAAAGAGTCGGCTGCTGGCCCAGATCAGTTGCGTGAAATGACCTGCACACATGACAAGGTTCGATCAGAAGAACATAAGATGCAAGCAATGCACATTAGGGTGTCCAAAAATGCACAATTTTTTCCGAAATTTCGTTTTTTTCCTTCAAAATTCTTACTATTCGTCTATTGGAATATTTATTAACATTAGTTCATTAATTTTCAATAGTTTAAACAAATGGAATTTCTGTAAATAATTTTATTATTAAAAATTATTAATATTTCTTCATTGGAATGTTTATCATCATTGTTTGATTCATTTTATTAAAAAAATTTGTTTAAATAAAAATTATTACTTATATATTACTGATTAATTAATTATTATTTTATTTAATTATTAATTAGTTATTAATTATTACTGATAAATATTCCACTAGACCAAAAGTAATAATTTTTATTTTAAAAAAAGTCGAAACGAAATTATTTAAGCAAATTCCTTTTGTTTAAATAATTGAAAATGAATTATCTTATGTTAATAAATATTCCACTAGACCAATAGTCATCATTTTTATGGAAAATACGAATTAAAAAAAATTATTTCAATAAATTCCATTTGTTTGAACAATTAAAAATTAATGAACCAATGCTATTGAATATTCCACTAGACTAACAGTAATAATTTTAAGGGGGAAAAAAATTTCGAAGAAAAATATTCGAACAAATTCCATTTGTTTAGATAATTGAAAATTATATAACTAATGCTAATAAATATTCCATTAGACCAATATTAATAATTTTAAGTAAAAAAATACCAGAATACAGTGCTCAAAATGTCGATTTCATGAAGAATTGACATTTTTTGTTTTAAGGGTAGTTTTCCGGTACTCGCGAGGGTGTGTTATGGGTGTCAAAATCATATATATGATACATGAAATTCTTTTTTGGATAATTCTCGCTACAGGCCCCCATACTTTCCCGTCACATTTTTTCAAACCCTGAAAAATTATTCCAATAATTTGGAATGAAATTGGGGGGGGGGGGGGGGGGTCGTTGCCCTCTAAAAAATAAAAGCCCTTTTGAGCCACCCTAATGCAAATATCTTGAAATTATAAGAAAATACTATAGAAAGGATGGTACTTGCATTTTAAATCGTAATTCTGGGTTTTTCACAATTTTCATAATTTTTAACGGCTTAGGAGTGTAGTGTTAACAGGTCTGGTGACGATTTCTGATGTAGGGGGCAGGGGTTAATGAAAATATGATTTCACGCGTAGAAAATATACATGTGAATAATAATCTTTTAAAATGCTTGTAAAAATGTAAATTAGTTATTTTAATTTACAAAAAAAGCATTCACATAAATGCAGACTTCACACTCCTTATCCTATTCCCTACTTGACCTCATTTTTAAAAAGAATTCCTCGATAATTCTTCTTGATTTCCCTGTTTTCACGAAACTTCCCGTTATCACGTTTTTTTCGTTTAAACGCGAACTGAATTAATAGAACCCAATTAGAAAGTTAAACTATTTTTTATTAAAAGTTAATCTTTTTCGTGGAAAATTCAACTAGGTTGATTGGAAGTTTACCTACTTTGTTAGGATTTCATCTTCTTGGTTACAGATTTAATTTGTTTAAATATTCGTTTTCTTTTTGTTTGAAAATTATTTATTGTAACTGAAGATTTAACTATTGTATTTTTAGTTGAAAATTGATTGTTAGGATGTCAAAATTAAAATATCTGGTTTGAACTTGATGTATTTTGTTGTATATTCGTCTTTTTTTAAGCAATTTTTTTTTAAATCGCGCCTATTTCGGTTGAAAATTAAAATCTTTTGTTACAAATTCGTGTCTTTTGCTTGAAAGTTCATCTCTTTAGTTGAAAATTTAACTATTTTGTTGAAAATGCAATATATTTTGACTCGGAATCTTAAGTGTTTCATACTCAATTTTAAATGTTATCTATCATACATTAATTTCCCCTCTTCTGATAACATTTTGGGCTGTAAAATCTGTTAAATATTATGTTTTGTGTTTTATTTTATAATTTTGTAGAATGAAATCAAAAAACAAATTTTGAAGACACAATGAGGGGTTTAAGCTTTATGTGACGATTTGCGGCAAAGAAGGGAAGAGGTAAAAATGTGTTCAAAACAGCGTGACGCAGTTTTTGGTCAAATTATTATATTGGATATATATGGAATTTGATTGTATTATTGGCTAGTGGAAAATTTATTTACTTTATTATACAGTTATTAATCTTATATCATAATAGACAAAAGAAATTAAAAATTTCTTAGCTGATTTGAAACTAAATTCAGGGATCCACATGGTAAAATAATGTATGTTCTATTTTTATTATGTTCTAAACCGTTCTATCGTTTGTAATCTTACTTAATAACCAGAGCTTACTAAGCAGATCATATTAATATATTGAGGTTTATGAACTGCACTGTACGCAATTCCCTCCATTCATTTAGATTCCTATAGCTTGATTATTTTCACTATGTTTTTCAAGAATCATTTAATGAAATAACTTTATTTTTAAACCTTGTATTTTTTGTATTGGATATATGTTTAGGAAACGTTGATACAATGGGAAACGCTTTTGTTTGCGAGATAATACTTTTCGAGATATTTAAGAAAATTAAACACGCAGTTTCTACATTCTCATCAAGAGAAGGTA
>NC_046665.1:41472968-41480067 GCF_010883055.1 Belonocnema kinseyi
ACATTTTGAGACCCCATGAATCCGAAAAACAGGTTTTTACGAATGTGTCTGGCTGTGTGTGTGTGTGTCTGTTCGGCTGTAGATTTCTAGTTTGTAAGCATGATAACTTTCTAAAGAATTTACAGATTGGATTGGCCTTTGGTATACTATTTTAGTGTCCTAAAATAAAGGTCAAGTTCGTTAGCCAACCATTTTGGGTGAAAATTCAAAAAGTGAGCGTATTTTGAAAATTTTTGAGACCACTTTTTTCAAAATGCAAATATTGTCTGTACGGATATTTATAGTATTCAATCAGAAGAACAATTTATCCTCATGAATTTTTTCTCTACAAGACTGTTTTAACAACTTTTTGAATTTTTTTCAAAAATCGAAAATTCAAATTTTGACAGCATGAAAAAATAATGGAAAAACAAAAATTACATTTTGCGGTTAAACTGTGCAAAATACGTGAAAAGATGGATATACAAAAGTTCTGCATTTTAAAAAGATCTACAAATTCGATTGAAATCACTTTTTAACAGCATGCTTATTTTGTGATTTGATTATGAAAAACGATGAAAATGGCTGAAAATTATCAGAGTTGTAGCGTTTTCAAATTCTTTTAAATCAACCGAAAACCAACATTTTAAGCCAAAAAACGCACGATATAAAAAAAGTCAAGGAAAGAAAAACATTTCTTTTTGAAAGCCGTACAAGATTATCATAACAAATTTTTGGATTGTCTTCAAAAATCGAAAATTTAAATTTGGATTGCACAAAAAATAATGAAAAATAAAAAATTCCATTTTGTGGACAAACTATGTACGATACGAAAAAAGATGAATTAAGAAAAATTATTCTCCCAAAAAAGATCTACAATTTCGTTAAGCATCACTTTTTGATAGGACGCGTACTTTTTGTTTTACTCGTGAAAAATAACATTGAAAAAAAAATAAATGTGTGTTAAAACGACGAAAGTTACGAGAAAAAAATTAACAAAACCTGTTTACAAATGTTTGTCGGAAATCGAGCGCGCAGCGCGAGAGTCACGATGAGAATGTGTTCCTCAAAGCCTACAGAGCTTTGAGAAACTTAATCTTTGACTATACTTAATTCAGTAGACAATTCAGAATATGAAGACGCATATAAATACTGCCATCTAAAAGAGATTTTTTTGATAACGGTTTTTTCAAGCATTCCAAATGCAAAGAATAAATATTCGAGCGTGAAGCGCGAGGTAACCCATTATCGAGCGCGAAGCGCGAGACTCAACCGTCGCGCGCCCTAGACACGCTCAAACCTGTGAGCCGCACGCGCGATTTATGAATCTCCTTAAAAAGGAATGAATGTTTCATAATATTTCGAAGAGAATTAGAAAAACAACATTTTGAAGTTTCCTAAATAATGACGAATATAATTGGAAAGGACCAGATACAAAAGTGGTGAATTGTCCAGATAGTTTCATTCAGAATGATACTTAACTAGTTAAAAGTTACATTTTATCCGGCTCTATCCGGAACATTGCCTGAGCCCGGAATTTTTCCGGAACAAAAGTTGCCTGAGGAAAGTTTTTCAAATATTCTATATATTACTGAAAAAGTTTTTCTATCCGGCTCTATCTGGCTTTAAAACTGTATTCAGAATTGGAAAATATGCATATTATAGCTTGATGAAATCTTGTTTGTTTTTATCCGGAATTTTGTTTTCTTCTAAGAGAGAACCCGTTTCTACATTAAGCTTTAAAGCCAACGTCAGAAACAGAAAAGTGAAGTCGCTCTATTGAATCCTGTTTGGCCTCATAATTTTCAGCGAAATTAGATGTGTCATTTTTTTGGTCTAAGACATAATCCGTTTTTATATCTGGATCCATCCGTCTTTGAAAAAGCCTTTAGAAAGGGAAAAACAAATTAGTTGTCGGCAGAATTTTATCCAACCCTATCTAGAAATTCTTCGGAAATTCAGGCGAACAACTGCTTCTGTTTGAGACAGAAACCGTTTATTGATTCTGCTCTGTCCAGTTTTCAAACTTCAGAACCAGAGGGTCAACCGGGAGGAATTTAAATAAAGATCAGATCCTTTGGATATTTCAAAATCAAAATTAATGTTAAAGTAGACCTTGCGAGATCAGCTCATTTTCGATTTTTTCTATAAGATAAAATTTGGATGTCTTGAGTTATCAGGAAAAAGTTGTTTACCAAAGGGGTAAGAGTTTGGTTGAGTCAGGTCGGTTATGTGAAAATATATTTTATATGTTTGACGTTACAAAATTATTTCAAAGACTGTTCAGACCATGAAAACGTATCATTTCTTTAACATTCATTTTTCACTTTTGATCATTTTAAAGGCCCTGGATTTTTCTTGAAGTTTTTAGAAAAATACTTGAATGAGAAACTTAGAAAATTTTTTTTCTGCCGGGGCAGCCAATACCCGATTAGGGCCTGAAATAACTGACTCGATTAAACGTGCTAGACTGGATTATAACATTTTACTTCAAAATTTGTATTTACAAAAAATGGTTTCAGGTCAGATAATGTATTATCTATACAAAAAAAAGGTAATTTTTAGACAGATGCGGATCCAGGGGTGGGAGTGGGGGCACAACTAATTGACCCCGCAAAGTTCAGCTTGAAATGATGTTTTTTGTAGAGGAGAAATGTTCTATAAAATAAGAGATACAATTAAACACTTTACTGCACTAAAAGCCTTTATTCAAGATTAATAAATTGGTTACTGAAAACAATTTCTCTTTCAGACTTTCAGGTTTTTAGAAAGTTTCTGTTACAGTAGAATTTAAAAAATACAGTAAACGATTTGTGGGTTTATGTTTTTCTGGTGAAATATGCAAAAAATGGATACGCAAGTATACATCAGGTAAATTATCAGAGATGAGGTCGCGGTCAACCGTATTATATAATCACAGTAGGTTCGGTTCAAGGACCTGTCAGATACCCTCTGACCTTGCTACCAAAAAATAGTTTCCAAGTGACCGATATAAATACCTACATATAAATATTTGAGCCATTCAATTGCTTCAATCGTTTTTCAACCATGATTTTGGATACGCAGATCACGAATTTTTGTATTATTGAATAATAAATTGAAATGGAAATGTTTCTACTGTCGATTAAAAATTTTCTAGAGGATTTCATACAGTTTTACACTTCCGATTGTAGATATTATCAAGGGAAAAGTGTCGAGAGAAAAGAAATGTAAATTTATACCATTTCTACAAGAATTTTTTTTTGCGATACCGAGGTTCTATAAAAAAGAAATTCAAATTCTGATATAAATCTTGTTTTGAAATAAAAAATATTTATACGTGCAAAAAATTGGGCTCAACCGGGATTTGAACCCGGGACCTCTCGCACCCAAAGCGAGAATCATGCCCCTAGACCATTGAGCCGGTGATATCTGTTTTTATATACCGAGAGTGTATCATGGGATCGCGAGAGAAGGTACGACGATGTTCCGAGGTTATTAGTCGCTCGAAAATCTTCTTATAAGTTATATCTAATTAGTAGAAAGATTTATTTTGATTTAAAATTATGTTCATAAGTATTTTTATTAGTTGAATAATATAAATATTAAACATTCTTAACTTGATGAAAATTTTTTGTGAAAGTGAAAACTAAGCTAACAATAATCCTAGTAGAAAATTATCTGTTGTTAAGTGCGTAGCCCCACAAAATTTTGTTGATGTGGGTGGGGAGGGGGGGATTTGCAGTGGCACAGTCGCACACACACGGGAAAGCATATATAAAGCGTGTATGTTCAATATACATACAAAATATATATTATATTATGCGTTGAATTTTAATCCTCAATAATCAACAAAAAAAATATAGTAAAAGAATTGCTTTTCAAAATGAATATTATTTAAAAAATGAAGTGTGCGGTATATATTTAAAATTAAGATGGTTTTTTACCTGCATTTACGTTTGCATGCAAAATATCCGGTTCAGTTAAGAATTCATATTGCTTGACAGCAGAATACCAATAAGCAGCAACTTCCTGTCCTGTAACATCACAAGGCACAATTCCACCTGGTTTACAATACAAATTTTGTCCAACTTCCCGGTCGTTACGGTAATAAAATGTGTTCGTGTGCGCCAGATGATTTGCCCACGTTTGAGCATATTCACATAGCTGTAACAATTCAAAAAATAAAATACATTTTCAATCTTTCATGCCATCGAAAACTGCACTTATACTCGTGTGGAAAAATTTCGTGGCAGTCTTGAATCATGCTAAAGCCAGTACAGTTTTTCTCAAGCCTGTATATTCACGCCATACTAGACTGGCGCTACACTGGCGCTGTCTAGGATTGCTACGTTTTTGATTCTATCGTTGCTATGTCTAGTCCCAGTCTTAGCGCTATGTAGGAGTTCGTTGCGAATTTGATTTATTCAGATTTTAGCTAGTCTCCAGACAGAATCACGGTTTGGCTTGTATGTAAAATTACAGAAGTGAGGTCAGAAAATAACAATTCTGGAACAAAAGATTTAGAAAATTACAATGAATAATTTGCATACATATTCCAGTAATAATTAAATGTACACTATTACATATTTATGGTAATAAACAGTGATTATTGAAGGCGATTAAAATCTTCATATACAAACTGTATTCTTAAAAACGATTTATTTTAAAGAATGTTTTAAATCATTTTCTTTCCATTGAATTAGAGTCAAATTATAATCAATTTATATTAAATTTATAATAATTATAATATGCATAATGATACGTATTATATTTATAATATTCCAGAAAATCAAATTTTGACATAAATAATTTATACAATTTATTGCAAATATTTATTGATTGTACAAATGATAATTAAGCCTAACGTATTAATGATTTAAATTACTAAACAATAATTATGTCGTAGCCTAATCGCACGTATAATCATACAAACTTCATTATTTTTAATGATTTATTCACAAACCAAGCACTTTTCATGTTTTATTAAAATAAATATTACGATGTAAGGTAAGTGTGCCAGTTATCGGAAACTTAAGACACATTTCAGATTTCAAATGCTTAAAAAATTATATTAAACATATTTAAAGCTTAAGAAACGGGTTTTAGCGAATGAAGCGTGCCTTTATAAAGGTAAATTATTCATTACTTCTAGCATATATTATTGGAATGAATATTATAAGACGTTCGAAGTTATAAATACGAGAATGTATGGGTTATCGGCAAGTCAGAAATCTGGCTGCTTCAGTTATCGGCACTATGATGAGTGAGTGATCGGCAATAGCGTTTAGGAAAAAAACATTTTTGCTGAGAACGAAGAACACAACAGCTCACAGCAAAAACGAAAGATAAAGTTTACATCGGTTCCGGGTGAAAGATTCACCGGAACAAAAATTACCCTTGCCGGATAAACTTTACATGAATCGAAGATAATTTTCAATTTTCAACCGTATCTGGATAATCTTTCGCCTTATAATCGCTCCATTTTTATTCGCGATGTAGCTACAATTGCGATGCCAGCGCTATCTATCGCCGTGTAACTTCATTAAATTGGAGAGAACTGGGGATTCCCATATGTCAGTTGATCAGTTGCTTTTTGCGTTTTTTTCTGAATGGTATTAAATATGTTATAATTCATCTACAATAATATTATTTATTTCGGAGGAGATATATCAGTAAGGACAAATTTTTTTCGTATTTTCTGTTTGCTGATTCTACATGTATTACCGAAATTTGCTCACTTCATCGTGATACAGTAGACGAGATAAGAATCATTCTCCTAAACTCAGTGAAACTTGCGCCGAAATATGTTTAATTCTTAACCGTTTGAAAGTCTTGCCTGAAAAATGCTAACTTTTGTTTTTTCTGTGTTGTTTTAAATCCGCTCTCCCGATTTATAGCTTAAATTCACAATACTTTGTCGTTTTCTCATTGCTGCTAAGGATGCCGTAGCAGACGACAGCTTTTATTCCACTGTAGGATAAACTTTCGCCAAATAGCATGTAAACTTTAACAGCGGGAAATTTTACATGCAACAAAATTTAACTTCAGTTTTTTCTGTGCTTACTATATGTAAAATACTGCCCATCTGCCGACAACCCATGCATTGACGAAGACTGGCACATTTACCTTAATGAATTGAAATTCATTTCCGAAAAAAATGAAATTTTTTTCAACTTTGAGATGGCTGATTGGGTTAAGGCGACGGGACAAAGTTACATCAAAATAATATGAAGTAATTACACATCAAAATAATTGGAAGTAACACATCAAAAGTTCAACGCCCGGAATATTGTACCAGATTTTCGGAAACTCATTTTTTCTACTGTTTTAACTGTTTTTTATTTTTAATCAACTGCAAAATCTATATATTAGCCTTTTATCTAATAAAAAATTATTATATTATCTAACCATTAGTGCTTTTTTATCAAAGTAGACGATCTGTCTAGAAACAGGCGCCCCAGCGTCTACTCAAGGAAGACTAAACAGAAACAGTACAGCGCCACGATATTTTTCCACATAGATAGTAGCGGTAACACGAAAATTATCCAATTTATACTGAAATTATAAAGAAGCCTTGAAACTTGTTTGTTCGATGTGTTCTTTATTTCCTGAAAATAAATTGTTATGATTTGCAATACAATTTAAATTGGATCAGAAATGAGAATTAAAGCCCAATTTCTAGATTTTGAAGAAAATAAGCGTCACAATCATTCTTGTCTGATCGAATTTCAAAGCATTCAAAAATGCCAGAGGAATTTTATGCAGACTTTTTTCCTGTATTTTGCAGATTTTTCGAAAAAATCAGCTTTTTGGATGTTCAGAAAAATGATCGTCAGTTTATTAAATTTAGAGCCCTTTATTTGCTTATGTGGAAAGTTAAGGAAACGCTTTATAAGAATCAGTGAGAAAAAGTCAATTCACTATTTTAAAACATACCAGATTTAAAGCATAGTTGTGCACGTTTCCTAATAATATATACCAAGTTCCATACGTTCTTAACAACTGTAGCCTAATGTAGGTACTAAACTATTCATTCATTTATATACCAGGTGTATACATATGAAACCGGTATTGCCATCTAGCGGCCAGTAGGCACACTTGTAGGCACTGTCGGAACTTACCATTTGTGCTAATTGGC
>NC_046665.1:41480167-41483013 GCF_010883055.1 Belonocnema kinseyi
GGGCGCATACTTTGAATAAAATATTTGTTATCATTCTCTTGAAATAAATGTGTTTTTTTCTTGAAAAAATACCGGTTTCATATGTATACACCTGGTAAACCAGAGTCACTTTTTTATTTTAGAGGTGAATTTGTGTGTAAATATTCGATCCTAATTGTGAAAAAAATTTAATTAAAGATGGTTTTTTTTTTAATTTGTGTTGAAACGTTAAATGTTTTAAATTTCAATGTTGTCTAGGAATCACAGCATGGCAAGCAGAATGTTTACGATAAACAGAATTGCTTACACTTTGCAAGCATAATTGACGTTTATGGTGTTAACATTACTTAGTGGTCTCGTTAGATGATGGCAATGGTTAACGGTACATTCAAGAACGAGGTAGAGTGTTAGCACGTGACATGCTTTATTTTACCTGTGGTGACATCGTTAGTGGTGGGGCGTTATGCCGTTGTCGATAAACATTATGCCAACACAAACATTCTGTTATAAATTCGCTATCTCGCCAATTCGTTTCCAGATCGCTACTGTCGTACGATATACTCATTGGCCTGTTACTCAAAATCTGAAACAGAAAAAATATCATAGTTAACTCTTCAAATCTAGTATGTTAGTGTCTACAATGAGAAGTTCCTTATGGCCCAATATACTTTAGAAGATATTCACGTTTTTTTAAGTCAGGGTAAAAATGACAAAAATCAACGACATCACATCACATTAAAAAAACTGTTTTCTTGGACATACATAATATTTTACTTGAATCAAACCGATTTTGGTTGGTTAATTCAACAAACTACTTGATTAAACCAACCAATTTTTGGTTGAATCAACCAAATACTCTATTTACGAAAGATTTGGTTAACACAGACAAAAAATGTAATTGGGTCAACTTAATATTTTTGTGGCCGCATAATAACCATATTCTATGATTGACTAATAAAAAATCGGCTGATTCAACTACATCTTATCTGACTGCCCTTAAACAGTTGGAATATTTTTGCTATTATAATTGATGAATTTAGGTTTTTAATTTTAAATTAAAATATTCTAAATTATGAACAACTTAATTTTTTTGGATTCACATAACCTAAGGAAAAATTCTGATTATTAAAACCATATCGCTGTCAGTGAGACATATACACGGAGAAAAATAGATATTGAAAAGTAGATATTAAAATTTTTTGTATTTAACCATAATATATAGATATTATGGAATAATATCTAATATCTTTGATTCAACATACAAGATATTAAAAGGCAATATCTGTTTATATTGGATGTATAAAACGTGTGATATTAATAGATAATATCTAAGATATTAAAAAAGCGAAATTTTATTGGACTAATAATGTCGTTGACGTCTGGTGTGGCGCCAAAAGATTTGAGCCCTGCTTTGTCTGTATCTTGAACATTCGTCGTGTGTGTTGTGTATTTCGGATATATATTTCGCTATAACTTTTGGTAGAAAATGGATTAATTGTTTTTGGATATATCACAATTTTCGAAAGGAAATGAGGACTCAGCTACAGGCATATTTCATATTAGCCTTGAACTGCGTATTATCGGTTCTACACTAAAATTGCATTAAGAATAAACGGCGAATGCTGGAGGATTCGGATATCAAAAATAGAGGAATAAGACATAAAATACTTTTGAATTTTATAGAAAATGGCATGCTTTACAGGTATTTTTTGCACAATTAAAAAATATTACTTGAATATCTTAGATTCTGCCCTTTAATATCTTGGATATTGTCATTTAAAATCTTTATTTTAATATCTATGGATAGTCTACTTCAATATTTAGATTTCTGTACCATAGTTATATTGTTAAGATATTAACTGGTAATATCTAGATAGTTTGCTAATATCAATTTTTCTCCATATATAGGCAAAAATATGTCATGTCAGTTTTGCATTATGACACATTTGTGGACATCTCAAAATAAAATAATTTAACGTGATCTGATTTGATTTTGCTTGGGTATAAGGGTTTTTAGGTTCACAGAATTCAAACCTGATATTGGATTTTCAAAATTCAAAATGACGAATCGAATGTGGTGGACACAAAGTATTGAAAATGTTTGGAACCTGATACAATTGGTCCGAATTAGGTTTTTGGGATCGCTGAATTCAAATCTGATATTATTTTCAAAATTCAAAGTGGCAGATCCAATATGTTGGACAAATCACTGAAATGTTTAAACCTGGATAAAATTTGTTATAATTAGGGGTTTGGGGTTGCTGATTTCAAAATTGATTTTGGATTTTTGAAATTCAAAATAGCGGATCTAATCTAGCGATCATGAATTATTAAAAATCCTTAGACCTTGATAAAATTGATAATGCTTAGGTGCTTTAGGTCGCTGATTTCAAATCTGATGTTGAATTTTTGAAACATAGACTCGTGGATTCGACATGGAGGGCACGGATGATTAAAAATTTTAGTTTCTTGATCAAATGTATGATACTTAATTTTAGACCATATGAGATCCACAATTTTAAATTTTATAAATACAATATCATATTTGAAATCAGCGACCCCAAAAATCTATGTACCACGATTTTTATCCAGATCCAAATATTTTAAATATTTTATGTCGGCCATATTGGATCCGCTCTTTTAATTTTGAAAATCTAACATCAGGTTTACGTTCAGGCAGCCCAAAAACATGGAGCCCACCAATATCATGTGATTCTAAAGTTTTTTTTCTTGAAAAGATGTTTGGCACTTTATGTTCTTTTTCGCCTGACTGTAATAATGCGCCTTGGAAAATCCTCTCAGTAAACTTTGACTAGAGATTTGAAGTTTCCTTTGTTATATCTGAATCAGTATCCTAAATGTTGACT
>NC_046665.1:41483113-41494005 GCF_010883055.1 Belonocnema kinseyi
AATATTATTAGTGGGAGAAGAGAAAGATATAACGTTTAAACATTTATACATATTTTCACTAAAATAAACAATACAAGGGCGCATTATAAACAATAATAATTTTCTTCATTATTACAAAATCAACTTTTTTATTTTTATCGTGTATCTGATTTTATGTTTCTAACATAAAATACTATTAGCACAGTTTTTTCGTAGCACCAAATTCATCTGGTGAGAATTATTTACAAAATGTTTATTTTTTTTGTTTCACAATATATACTGCTTCAAATTTATATTATTCCAAAAAAGTAAGTAACTGTCTTTGAATAATTCCCGCCAGACAAAAGTGCTTCCATCACGTGGAAAATTCCAAGCACCCGATTGGAAAAAATTGGAAATTCGAAATGGTCAATCGTTGCCAATCATTTTGGCACAATTAAGAAACACGATTCGAAACGATCGAGATATTAGTTATATTGTTTCTTATCGATCTCAATTGATTATTTCTGGAAGAGAAAGTGTACCAGAGGGCAATCTGATAGAATGATTTTTTTAAAAACTTATCGTGCTCACAGTCAGACAGGCATACAGGGTCTTAAAACGTAGACATTTGATCAAAACTGGGGGGGGGGGGGGGGCAAATTTTACACAAATCTAATAACTTCTCTGATGAGAATGTAAAAATTATTTATTTGTCATGAATAATTTTTTGATAGTTCTGTTTTTGGTTTTAATCGTAAAAAAATAGCATTGAAGGTATAATAAATTTTTAGACCTTTTTTAAATGCATAATTTTTGTTCTCTCATTTTTTACCGGATTTGGCACAGTTTTGCCGAAAAATGTACTTTTTGGATTTTTTATTATTTTGTGTGCTGTCGAAATTTGAATTTTTGATTTAAAAAAAAAACTCAAAAACTTGTTATGATAATCTTATAGGACATTCAAAAAGCAAAATTTTTCTTCTCTTGACTTTTTTTCATATCGTGCGTTATTTGGCATAAAATGTTCATTTTCGTGTCTCTTTTGGAATTTCGTAGATGCTATAACTCTGGTCATTTTTGATTTTATGAAAAAATTCATTAGGATACATTTTTTACCGTACAGAGAATTTTCGAATTTTGACAAAAATGGTGTCAAAAATTTTCTAAATGTGCCCACATTTTGAATTTTAATTCAAAATGTCTTGCTAACGAACTTGACCTTTAGTTTAGGACACTAAACAAGTGTCCCGAAGGCTCATCTAATAGATTGATTTTTTCAAAAGCTATCGTGTTCACAGAGAACATACAGACACACAGACATACAGATATACATCCAGACAGGCATACAGAGAGACACATTCGTAAAAATCTGTTTTTCGGATTCAGGGGGAGTCAAAACGTGGACATTTGACAAAAACTGGGGGGGGGGGTCAAATTTTACACAAATCTAATACCTTCTCTGATGAGAATGTAAAAATGAAAGAAAAGACAAAAAAGGATATTATAAATTAATTCCCTGATTCGATTCAAGTGAAACGAAAAATAGGTATCAGGTATATACAGGGAGATTTTTTTAAATTGAAACTTTCAAATATTTCGAAAAATAGGAACTCTATGAAAAAATGTTATTAACCAAAATTTAATCACTCTGAGGTGTACATACACTGATGTGAAAAAGCGGTTCCCTCACACCGCCCCCTAGGGGCGGGCCAGGGGCAAGTTAGAAATCCTAAATGATATTTAACAGTTTCAAGTTAAAAAAATCATCCTGTATACTTAGCATTTTATTCAGTTTCGAATACAGCAGAATTATTTACTCCTATTTTAATTTATTCTCCGGTTCTTAAAATATTGCATGAAAATTACAGTTAGGTGCTAACTGTAATTTACTTACTTAAAATTATTAAAAAAGAAAAATAATTAATTGAAACCCACAGATCCGGTAACTGAATGGCAGAAGCGAATAACGGAGAAAAGTCAACGAAAAAAAGTAAACCCAGAAAATGGAACGAAAAGGCTTTGAGAGAAACCTTGGTCTCCATGAATAGGAAAGTAGAAACCATTAACGTTTCTTTTCTTGTTTTATAAAATGCTTTGAAACTGAAAAAATAAAGTTGGCGCACATTGAGCCTTAAGAAAAGGTCGTTAAGATATTAAAAAATCGCTTTGCTTTGGGCGAAACTTTAGAATCCTTTTCATTTTTTTAAACCTAAACAAGTAGAAACGTGCGTTGAAAAAATGATAAAGAGGAGTTATTTTCAGGAAAGAAAAAAAATCTGCTTGAAACACCTAAGAAAAGTGAATGTGGAATGCTTTTTATGGTACCTAGTAGTGCTCAAAAATCGTCGAGACAAAATCTGAGCAGATCCTGTTCGCGAGAAAATTACTTTTTTGTTTAGTCAAAAGTATCAATAATCGGTTTTTTGAGAATATCTCCTCAGCGATGTATTTCATCACAACAGTTGTTTTCATATTATTTTTAAATAGTTAAATTACCTTTCGAATGAGCCGTAGCTTTAAAAATACTTATTGATTACTGAGATAGAGCGCAAATCAGTAGGTCATAAATACCAAAAAAAGATTTTTTGGAATATGTCCTAAAGGATGTACCTTATTACTAAAGTGTTTGATATGTGATTTATAGAAAATTTGATTACCTTCAAAATGAGCTCTACAACTTAAAAAAATAGTTATTGTTTACCGAGATAGAGCACATATTAGTGAAGTTAATCAGTAAAAAATCGGTTTTTCCGAGATACCTCCTCGGGAATGTACACGGAGAAAAATGGAAAAATAATTTGTATTAAGAGTGCTGTATTACATTACAGATTCTTATGGTACTAGTGACTGTTGCTCGAGTACAGGTACTCTTTCTAAAGTTTTAAGTTGTGATTATTAGATTACATCATTCCTATATCTATAATTAACTGTTATATAGATCAATGAAATTAAATGTTATTTAGTTCTTACTTTGATTCATTCCAATAAAGTACCTTTTGTAAAAGGTACCTTATTTAGTAAATTCTCTTTAAATTATATTACTGCATATAGTTAAGATTAGAGTCGAAACAAGATGCGACGTGCGATGTCAAATATTTGAGGCACATAGAGACGCTCGTATTAGCAAATAATGTTGAGTCCGCGAACCTTCTGGGACTCTTTACTAGAAAGCTACCACAAATATCACGCAAGCGCATTAGCGCTATATTTTATTTTATGGAACTGGATAATTTTGTTTAATCATATGTTTTTTGCCTCAATTAAAAAAAATCGAAGTTCTGGAGTAACTTTTATTTTATATTTATAGGCTGATTTCGATTTTATGGAATGTTATTTCGCTTTCCTAAAATTTTTTTGTTTGTATTATAATTCTGTATACTGCAGTCCTTTAAATATTGTTCCGGGAATAATATTAAAAAATATTTAAATAAACACCGTTTACTTCACTTACCTATGTTTGCAATTTATTATACTATTATACTATTTATTATATGAAATAACATGCATTTTTATATTTGATGAAAATTTATAAATAATTACTAGCTTTTAGCAAAATTTTATAAAATTTTCATCATTTAAAAATTTTCATTTTAGGACTTATTTCTTCTAATCTCAGCTAGCCTTCGATTCAATGTTAAAATTCAACTTTAAAGTTAGAATATTAATCAGGTTTAGATATTTTGTATCTTAAACAATTTTTTAAACTCTAATGTCTCAATAAATTATTTGTAGTAGCTGCTTTTGTTTTTTACTTTAAGGTTATCAAAATCAAATTTAAATTTAAATATTTTTTCACTTATAATACATCAGGAAGTCATCAATCCATTACATTTTTGGGCTTTACAATTTGAACAGAAATCATAAATTAAATGAATATTTTAATTAAACATTTAGTTATTAAAATTTAAATTAATTAAATTGAAATATTTTCATCAAGCATTTGTAAATCCACTTGTTCATATAAAATGTGTGAAACGAAAAAATAGAACAAAAATATATTCCTCTGTTAGCCCTGGCTTACCAGCGTAAAATCTTGAAAGAGATTTTGTCAACAGATTCCAAGCGATACATTAGCGTAATTAGCTAGAGCGTTCGACTAGACTTAGGTTTTAGGTTGTTTAGTTAGGTAGGGTTCAAATCCCACAAGGGTGTGATTTTTCATAGCGTTTAAGAGTTCGATTACGTTTGTAAGTGACTGCACGTGCAATTGCATACTTTCAAAAGTAATCTGAGTACAGTTATTAAAAATAAAATTTTTTTGGGGTAAATTTATCATTATGTTACATTATCTGTTTAGAGCTGCTGCGATGAAACAGCTCCCGACGATTCTCTTATGAAACGTATAACATAAGAATGTCTGTTCATTTTTCTTACTGTCCTGATGCTCGATCTTCCTTTCGTTGCCTGACTCTACCTCCACTCCACACGCGTTCTTACACTGAGTCCCTAACGGTCAAAACTTTCGTTACTCTAGCGACAAGCGTTTAGGCTGAATCATTTAATTCCTATTCTTGATATTTGTATATTAACCTTTGTGAGATGACTCAACGTGAAAATGAATTCCTTTACTTTTCTTAGACTGATTCACCTATTTGTAACAATGATCCCCAGGTTTTCAAACTGGATTTCTCTCCGTGTATTTTATCCATAATAAGATTATTGGTGTTGGTGGAGAACTAAATTTTCTATAAAAGAGCTCTTGAACATTCGAAAATGTGCAATAGCCACCGAGATAGAGCGTCAGAACGTGGACCAATTTAGATTTTTTTCACTATTTAAAAAAAATAGCAAATAATAATCTGAAAAAATTCTATTCGCATGTAAATCATAAACTAAGTTAAGTTCATTATTTTAATTGAAGGCATACAGTATGCCATTATTATCTACCTAGTGTCAATATTTATTTTATTGTGTGCATTCACAGAAAAGAGCTAAGCTTATATTGAGTCCAAATATAACGTCTTCTTGAGGCCCAAGATTTTTAAGCCAAAAAGGTCCTAATTGTAGTCTGAGATTGAAATATGCAGTCAGTGAATTTTCTTCACTTCATATTTAAAACTCTGATGGCATCTTTTTTTCATCTGTGGCATTATTTGAAGTCATCATCTTATAGTTCATTCGCCGTTTGAGAGAATAGTATTGTTTAAGAGTTGAAATAATATTGAAAAAAAATTCAGGACCAGTCAATAATTTACATCCGAATAGAATTTTTCAGATTTTAACTTGACTTTTTTTAGCATCTTAAGACATGAAAATTTTTTGAAAAATTGACTTTCAACGATTTTCGTGAAAAATAAAAAAAGGGTTCAAGTTAAGACGCACTATCCCGATGGGTATTGCACATTTCAGAATGTTTAAAAGCTCGTTTTTAAGGTAATTGAGTCCTCTACCAACGCGGATAATTATATTATGGATAAAATACATTCCTGAGGAGGCATCTCGGGAAAACCGATTTCTTTCACTGATTGACTTTACTAATATGCGCTCTATCTCGGTAACCAATGGATATTTTTTGAAGTTATAGGGCTCATTTTTAAGTTAATACAATTTTCTATAAATTATATGATTTAGTGATTCTCTACAAATTATATGAGAACAACTTTTTTGTTAAAAAACATTCCTGAGGAGATACTCTCAAAAAATCAATTATTGATACTTTTAACTGAACAAAAAAGTGATTTTCTTGCGAACAGTATCTGTTCAGATTTTCCCTCAACGATTTTTAAGCACTCCCAGGTACCAAAAAAGCATGCCACATTCACTTTTCTTAGATGTCTCAAGCAGACTTTTTTGATTACAAGGGTCCAGCAATAGATTCCAATTGCTTCGGAGCAAACTTTATTTTTTTCATGACAGAAAAAAAATCATTTTTTACTTTAAACATCTTTAGCCAGAAAATGTTTATTATAGAGGCCCTGTAACGTTTTCGAAATATGTGAAAAAATTTACTGATCGAGCTTAGATTTCGTTTGTTCTTCGCTAGCTGACCAGTTCCTAACCTGGGTCAGGTCAGACTGGCAAGGTTTTAAAACAAATCTCGTCTTGATAGTGGAATTGAAGCTTCTAATGTGTTCCCTAAGGGTTTACATTTTTCTTGTACCTTCTTCCCTATTCGTTTACACACCCACCAAACACTTACTTGGTGGTTGGAGGGGGACCTACAGTTTAAGTTGGGTTCCGAACCACCAATAACAACAGCTTTAAGTACTCAGAGAAGCTTTTCTGTAGAGGTACCGGGCCACAACTATCCTGAGATGAACACTTCCTTGCTAGGCTAGTGTTTACCGCATGGGCCGCCGAGGCTCTTCCAGAGGGCGAGGTGGGAATCAAATCCGCAAGCTGACGGAATAGGTCCAAAGCCTACACTTAAGCCCCCACGACCATCGACTCGCTTCCTGCCTTGATAGTCTGAATTTATTATTTTATATAATTTTTAACACCATCTAACTTTTTCGAAAGATGTTCAAAAAAAATTTGCGAATCGAGCTTAAGACATTTTTTTCTTGGCTCACTGAGTAGCGCTAGGTCTGGGCTAGGCCAGACTTTCCAGACAGTACTTATAATTGTTGATCTTGTCTAGCTGACCAGTACCAAACCTGAGCCAGGCCAGTCTTTCAAGGTGATAAGAAAAGAAAATGTTGTTTTGATAGTGTGAATTTCATATTCTGTATCATTTTCAACACCCTGTAACTTTCCCGAATTATGCAGGGAGATTTTTTTAACTTGAAACTTTCAAATATCACGAAAAATAGGCACTTTATGAAAAAATGTTATAAAGCAAAATTTAATCACTCTGAGGAGTACACACACTGATGTTAAAATCGGTTCCCCACACCGCCCCCTAAGGGTGGGGAACACCAATTTTTTATTGCATATTCGGAATCTTTAGATAAAAATGCGTATGATTGGTCTAAAACATTTTTCTCGATTGGCGATAAATGGCGCTGTAATAGACCAAATTCAATTCTTCTTCATTTTAATGTAACTGAGAATACACGCTTACGATTCTGCAATACATTAACAATAAAAAATACACCATTTTCATAGTGACATGACTGACCGCGGAAAAAAAGAATTTTTCAAATCGCTACAGAATCGTTGAACGAGTGAAATAAAAACTCGTGAATACAAAAAATACACCGCGACGAACATAGGTAGAACCTCCTTCTTTTTGAAGTTGGTTAAAAATAAAGGAAATAGGCCTGGGCTCTCTTTGGTGATTAATATTTTGAAAAATATGCCAAAACGTATATCTGTTCTTGAGAAGTAATTATCAAGTAATACCTTTAAATTAACAGTGTTAAAATAATGAGATTGCTGTATTAGCTTCAGTAGCCAATAATGCTTACGTTAGTTCACGAGAAATTACTCGTGATTCCGGAATGTCTCAGAGCAGTGTTTGGAAAATTTTTTAACGTGATAAATTTCATTCGTATTATGTCTCTTTACATCGAGAACTTCATGGCGTTGATTTCCAAAATTGGGTAGCTTTTTGTCAGTGGGCACGTGAACAAATACTAGGTGTGTTTAAAAAATAAGGTGACTTTATGGTTTTCTCAAAAAATATTCATTTATTCCTCAATATTTATCTTGTCCCCTTCAAAGTAATCCCTCTCAGATATAATACACTTGTGCCAACGCTTTTTCCAATCATCGAAGCACTTCTGATAATCAATTTGTGGTATAGCCTTGAATTCTTTCAGCGATGCAGTTTTTATCTGTTCAATCGTTGAAAATCGATGTCCTTTCGTGGGTCTCTTCAGTTTTAGGAAAAGAAAAAAGTCACTGGGGGCCAAATCCGGTAACTATGGAGGCTGAAGCATGACTGTGGTGCTGTTTTTGGTCTGAAAATTTTTCACAAGAAACGATGAATGAGCAGGTGCATTATCGTGATGCAAAAGCCACGAATTGTTTTTCCAAAGTTCTGGACGTTTTTTGCGTATCGCCTCTCGCAAACGGCGCATAACTTAAAGGTAATACTCCTTATTGACCGTACGACCTTGTGCTAAGAATTCCTGATGCACTACGCCACGGTAATCAAAGAAGACAGTGAGCAAAACCTTCACATTTGACCGAACTTGACGTGCTTTTTTCGGTTTTGGAGACTTAGGATGCTTCCTTCTTGGAACAGCTTGTACCACTTATACACATTCTTCTTACTCAGAGTAGACTCACCGTATGCAACTGTCAACATTTCAAGAGTTTTAGAGCACTGGATTCCATTTTTCACAAAAAATTTAATGCAAACTCTTTGCTCCATTTTTTTCGAAAGAAGAAAATCGCCGAGCACACCAAACCCTTCTAAATTTTTACGCCTCTGCCAGAAAAATAACACGAGCTATATAGTCAAAACTCTGAACATATGATCGTGACGAGTGTAACAACACAACAAAACAAAAAATTTAAAACTTGAATGTACGTAGCCCGCGAAAATTGAAAAGTTACCTTACTTTTTGAACACACCTCGTACAACAAAATCCCAACTTTTTTCGTTATGTATTATTCTCTGACGAGTCTTCTTTTACAAATAATGGAATAGTTAATCGACACAACATGCACTATTGGAGTATTGAAAATCCATGATGGCTTCGTGAAGTCGAACACCAGCATCCATGGACATGTAGAATAATTGGCAACAAACTTATCAGTCCCCACATTATCAAAGGCAACTTAAATGGTCCAAAATATCAAGACGTTTTGGAAAATAAACTGACAATATTGCTTGATGGCTTGAGCTTAGAAATACGGCAGAACTTGTGGTTTCAACATGATGGTTCTCCGGCACATTATTCATCGATAGCACGACAAGTTCTTTATTGTGATTTCAATGGTCGCTGGATTTATAAAGGCGGTCCGATAAATTGACCTGCAAGATCGCCAGATCTTACTTCACCAGATTTCTTTTTGTGGGACTATCTGAAAGACAACGTGTGTAAAGAAAAACCAAGTTCACGTGAGAATATGGTTAACCGAATTACAAGTACATCACAGAAAAACGCTGGTGTTCAATTTGTTGCAGCTCAAATTTCATTGTGCCCCCAGTGATCATTTGAGAGAGTTTTCAAGTCTGAAATGTATTCCTCTGAACGTAGGTGCCCATGTGCGCATCTAGGGGAAAGAATCATTTGGAGACTGAATTTTGGCTCATGCAGAGTTGTGGAGTTCTGGACCGCGCTGTCAGCCACCTGAATACCTGTCAAAGCAATTATTCGCCTTGCGATATTTGTCTAAATAATTGTTAATAAGGAAACCAATTGAAACAATATTTACCTAATTTTCAAATTTCTTTCATTTAATAGGTTGTACCAGTCACTCAGAATAAAATTATAACTTACTAATGCAACTTCCAAAAGTTAGGTTAGTCATGCCCGTTGACATTTAAACTAAAGCCGGGATGTATAGAAAAAGTCATGACCGTCTACATATAGAATAAGGTATTTTAACTCCAATCACTAGCTCACTTCACTTCGTTGAATACTGAGGGGATAACAATTGACCAAATGCATGGGAATCGGTTAATTTTTGCTCTATTTTTCTAATATTTTCCTAGAAAGTCATTTTTCTGTGTAAGTGCAATTGAAAAATAGTTTTTCTTTTTAAGGGACTATTTAACGCAATAATATAATTATAATAATTTTCATTCATGCGTGCGTTAGGGCTGAGCGCTGGTTGTCTACCCTTTGAAGCGGGATTTCAAAATTACATTGAAAAACAATACTTGTAATTTAAATAAATAATTATTAAAATATACACAAGAATGTATGCAAATTGTGTAACTTTTTGAGCTTGATATATAGAAACTGATTGCAGAATATAATAGTGATAATACTTTAATAATTCTAAAACCAAATTTCAGATTGTTCTTTTCGATTGAGACGTGACAAAACGACGCTTGAAGGAAAAAAAAAGAAAGCATAACTACAATGAAGTCGTGATAATTTATGTATTTATAGGTTATATAATCATATGAATTCCCAGAAAAATACATACAAAATATTAAAAACTTATAAATAATTATTTTCAAACACTTTTCCAAGAAATTTCTTTGTAAATTAAATGTTTTGTGAAATATAATGTGATCTTCGGAATTCACTGAAAATAAACTGTCATTAATATAGTATATGTCTTGTATTTTTTTTGCCTGAAATCAAAGTTACACAATTTTTATATATCCTTGTGGATATTTTAATAATTATTTACTTAAGTTACAAGAATTGTCTTTTAATGTAATTTTGAATCGCGCGCCAAGTGCGGCCAATGAGCGGTCAGCTCTAACGCAAGCGCTGTAGCTCAGGATGCAAACATTGGCATCATTGGTCGACAGTACAAACCGGAAAAATAAATCAAATCAGCCGGCAGGAACAATTTGGGATATGAAAGCCTCAATAAGGTATTTTCACTTGAACCTTCAGCTAACTTCACTTCGTCAAAAGCTGAGGGGGGAAATGGATCAAATGCATGGAACAAAACTTTATTTCTGCAATATATTTGTAATTAATCATCATTATTATTATTAGTTTATCGTGAAAAACAAATTTCTGTTTTTACTATACAATTGTATTTACCTTATCTTTCATGTATGACACTAGCCACTGCAAGATTCGATATCTAAGATACCTTTAAACTTCCGCAGAAAATCTAGTGGAAATTTGTTCGAACGACCAGGCATCAATTTCGATGCAGACGGTCACAACTTAGTTTGTACATCCCGGCTTTGGTGGTTTGAATGTCATATAGTAGGTTTTGACTAACCTAACATTTGGATGTTACATCACGCAAGTACACGGTAAAAAAAATTGAGCTGTGACAGGGATAATATTCCTTATTATAGCCAAACATTAGGCTGAAAACGAACGAAGGAATTTAGAAAGATCTCTGGATCAGCGAAAATGAATATCCTTGACCATTTTCCATATACCAGGGATATCGTA
>NC_046665.1:41494105-41504811 GCF_010883055.1 Belonocnema kinseyi
TTCGCGATACCAGACGAAAAATTGGCTACTGTAAGTTAATATATTTCTATAACAACTAAATTTTTTTTCTAATCTGAAGATAATACAATTATACATAATCTGACGAAAATAATCAACTTTGGAACTTAGCAATTTTGCCCAAATTCCTGATTTACGAGAACAATTTACATAAAGTAACTAAATGTGTAACTCTTCTAACTAAACATTTTACCTAATCCAAGCGTACACTTTTTTTGAGTTTAATATATTCTCTATTCACTCGTTCGCCTCAAGATTTTTTTTCCTTGTACTATTTTTATTCCAAGACTATTTAGTCGCTGGTAAATTGTAGGAAATAAAAAGTTAGGTAATTATTATTATAACTTACCTACTTATTAACATCTGTTTCACTCATATAACGACCGGCAAAATGATCTTTATAGACGACACTTCACGTTGCACTGGATGAGAAAAAACAGTGTCTAAATGATGCCTTTCCCCTAGATTCTCCGAATGAACCTGTGTGGCTCAAATTTGTTGCAACTCTATTGAACACCGATTTCGGTATACATTGGAGGATCGGCGATTTTCTGTGATGTGCTGAAATTGAAGAACATAACTTCTCACTTGTGTAAATTCACTTGAATCACGGATTAATAAGTGCATTGAAGCCGAAAGTCATAATTTTGAGCACTTACTTTGATTAAAAGATGATTCCCTGACTACCTAGAACAGAAAACTGCTACGTCCACGTCCTTGTTCCTGGGTTACGCTACAAGTAGTAGTTTTTTAAAAAACTAATATTGAGTATTGCAGAATCATAAGTGTGCATTCTCAGTAACAGTAAAATGAAGAAAAATTGAATTTCATCGATTACAGCGCCATCTATCGCGAAACGAGAAAAATGTTTTAAACAAATCATACGCATTTTTATCCAAAGAATACGAATATGCAATCAAATATAGAAGTTCCCATTTAAGATTTCGAACTTCCTTCACCAATACCCCCAGGGGGCGGTGTGGCGAATCGATTTTAACATCAGTGTATTGACTCCTGAGAGTGATTAAAGTTAGTTTCATAACATTTTTCATAGAGTGCCTATTTTTCAAGATATTTGGAAGTTTCAAGTTAAAAAAATCACCCTGTATATTGAAGCCGGGATACAGGGCCACCAGAGTTAGTTCTTAGAAAAATTGATGCGGCGCAGCGGGAATTGGTGAGAGGAGCTAAGGGGAGGGGGGCTGCAGTGCTCACTTAAACTCGACAGGTTACATTCGGAATGGACCTTTGTCCAGGGAGTTATGTTCAAGGTCAGCCACAAAACCGGTACTCACTTTAGCTTTCACTGTATGTTAAAAAATTGGCTGATCGAAGTTAGAACTTTATTTGGTTCTTGGCTCGCTGATAGGTTGTGTGTATGTACACGCGTGTATACACTTGGGGGATACTCTCACGGAGAGATATCCGTCGAGCACTCGGTTGTATGTATAAGCGTTATGCGTCGCGACTCTGTTGACTTTCTGAGGGTCAGGGGTCAGGTTTTGTTCAAGGTCAGCCACAAAACCGGTACTCACTTCAGCTTTCCCTGTATGTTAAAAAATTGGCTGATCGAAGTTAGAACTTTATTTGGTTCTTGGCTCGCTGATAGGTTGTGTGTATGTACACGCGTGTATACACTTGGGGGATACTTTCACGGAGAGATATCCGTCGAGCACTCGGTTGTATGTATACGCGTTATGCGTCGCGACTCTGTTGACTTTCTGAGGGTCAGGGGTCAGGTTTTGTTCAAGTTCAGCCACAAAACCGGTACTCACTTCAGCTTTCCCTGTATGTTAAAAAATTGGCTGATCGAAGTTAGAACTTTATTTGGTTCTTGGCTCGCTGATAGGTTGTGTGTATGTACACGCGTGTGTACACTTGGGGGATACTCTAACGGAGAGATATCCGTCGAGCACTCGGTTGTATGTATACGCGTTATGCGTCGCGATTCTGTTGACCTTCTGAGGGTCAGGGGTCTGTTGAGCACTCGGTCGTGTATGTGTGTATGCGTATCGGACCTCTCACGGTGAGGGGTCCTTCGTACACTCTGCTATGGTTGAGTGTGTCAGAATGTGCATGTCAGCAAGTAGGATTCAGAGTGGTAGAAATGGTTGAGAAAACTAAACAACTTTATTGAAACTCAAAAAGAAAGTATCATAAAATAAAGTATTGGGATCGCCCTACGTATTAATATGTTTGATGGCGATGAAGCAATTTGTTGAAAGGGGGATAACGGTATTAAATTAAACAAAAAGCCAGTCCTACGTATGTTGATAGGAAGTGCTTTCTTGTTGCGGACTGAATGGTACCTCTGCTGCGAACGTGTATCTCTCGGGGTGGTAGATCCGGTTCGAGTGCCTCAGTTGGCACAAGATTATCCGTATTATAGAAGCGGCTCGTGCGTGCTGCGCTAAGAGCAGATGGCGACAGTGATCCCAAATCTGAAACGAGTTACACTCGAATACTATCACACGTCTATGTCCGTGTGAATATAGTAGGAGACGATGTACATGACTGGGTTGCACGCGCAACCCATTTCTCCTCTTCTGAATTTGAAAACTCGAAGGTGCACGATTGCCGCTCGGAAAACTTCGGCGGTTCTATATATATCTCGATCCGCTTTGAAATACATAAAATCAAAACATTGGGATTTGAATGTTTCCAGGTTTCGGTGCTTCGATATTGAGGTTATATACTCTCAGGTGTAGAAGATTATAATAATACTACTATATATATTATTAATGTTAATATTTTAATTATATAATATTATATCATATTATTATGGTAAATTATAATAGTCATATTTATATCTTGATCCGCATTTGAAAGAAATTAAAGAAATTGGCGTTTTTAATGATATTTGAATATTTCGCGCCATTTAAAAATAAAAATATATATGCAATATCAGAATATTAATAACGTGATTAATATTTTGTTGTATATTATATTGTTTTCATTATATTGCATACATCATATTTTGTATATTACTGTACATAATGAAAATAAATTATATAATTAAGTATGTGATATTATAATTATATATAGAATAGAATAGAATTTATTGTCTTCATTGTATACTTTTACAAGTTTGTACAATATTCTTTTGTCCTCTAAAATTTTCAAATAAAATGAAGCTACATATTTTCTCTCTTAGAATTTTTACCTGAACAGATAATAATTAAATCATTAAATCGTTAAATAATTACATATTTCTGTGTTTACTATATTACAGTTCCTCTTGTCCTTAGGCTATACACTGAGAGACTTTTTGTTGGAAAAAATGATAAAAATGAATGAGAATTTAATATAACATCGTTTAAAAACAGGGAAAATAGGGTTTGCGTATCAAAAATTAATATAGCGGTTTTTAGTCGTCAAAACTAATATTTTTGTTTGAACAAATGGAAGGGATGTTGCATTAACTCTTATAAAACTTGCGAGAATTTAAATTTCACTATATCAAAGTTAACAATTGAAGTTGAAACGATAGTCATATATTTATTTGAAAGAGCGAAAGCATCGTTTGAAGTTGCCATACAAAGCATATGAGAATCTCAAATGACTATATGAAAAATAACTCACTCCATCAAAAGATTTGGCCTTCAGAAGAAGGAACTAAATACACAAATTAAATACAACTAAATACATACGCATTTTTATATTTCGGTGCAAGAGGAGACGCACCAGGCAAAACGAAAGAGGCGAGGCAGCACTCCTGAAGTGAAAAAATCCACGACGGAGGTAAATGCAGAAGCCTGCCAGGAGTTTATAGAGAGAGCTCCAAAGAGGCGGTAATGAAGGAGGTGTTATAAGAAAATGTGCGACTGCGTTTTCAGGTTTTTAACCTGAAGAGGAAATGCCAAAGTCTCTTGGAAGATCAGCGGCTCAAGGGTACGACAAGGGAGTCAACTCCGTCCTTTTCGGGAGAATCTGGGAAGAACCCGGCCCCGAAGAAGTCCAAAAACCAAGTTGAGTGTGAGTGGACCGAGGCCCCAAGTAGGAGGAATAAAAAGAAGCAGCCGCCAAAAACTGGTGAAAAACGGAGGAAAGGACCAAAAAGGATCCAGAACGGAGAAAGAACCTTGTCGACCAAAAAGGCGAAGAAAGTGGGAAATTCCTAGAGAGGCTATTGCCATTAAGGCTGCTGCTGGGAAGAAATATGCGGAAGTGTTGAAGGAAGTTTAGGCGAGCGTTAAGTCTGGCGACCACGGTGTTTGTGTCAAAGCCATCAGGCAGACAAGAACTGGCGATGTGCTTATAGAGCTCAAAGCCACAAAGGCGGACAGAGAGTGGTTTGGAACCGCTCTCTCAGGGGCCCTTGGAGATAACATTGGCGTTCGTCACCTCGTCCCAAGAGCCAAAATCGTGATTTACGACCTCGTGGAGAATACCGAGGTGGTAGATATTGAGGAAGCTTTAAAGGCGGTTCTAGGGGAGCACATTGGTGCTCCTCCTACGATCAACCTGACAAAGATAAACAACAGGGGTTGTGTCCTAGCCTTCATTGGGCTGGACGCAGTCCCTGCCAGGAAACTGGAGGTGACTAGCCAACTAAAGGTCGCGTGGTTATACTGCCGGATAAGGCGCACAATGCCGCAATCCGGTGTTACCGTTGCCATAATCCCGGGCGCATTGCTCGGGAATGTACCGGAGAAGACCACAGTGGCAACTGACACAGATGCGGTCTGGAGGGCCATAAGGCAGCGCAGTGTAGGGAGAAGGTGGCCCCACGCCCATCTCCTACAGCGAAGAGAAAACCGTAAAGGTTTCTCGAATGGAGTGAGCCGCGAGGCTATGCAAAGTAGGTGTCCGTTTCGACAAAGTGACTCTGTGACCAACGACCTTGAAGTAATGCGGAACCGGTTTCCAGGGTCGCTGGTAGACGCGGGAGGAGGGGTTTTAGTCGGTGAAAATCCGACACTACGCAGACTTGAGTTGGGTGTCTTTTGAAGATTTCCCCTCCTCATACAAAAAAAAGACAACTAAACCCCACGGCTAACTTACATTATGGAATATTTGGCAAAAACCGCGGCTAACCGGCGTAGCTTGAAAACTCAGGCCATTATGATTTTCAATGATCAAATTGATTTTTTACAAAATACATTTTTTAACGGAACTGATAATATTCTTGTGTAAATAACATTCTCTAATTTGATATCTTAGTAACTCAGTATAATAAACGTGAGTGTATTTAGATGTGATATTTTATAAATTGTCCTCATTGAATTAAATCTTATTACTTTAGTGTATAAATTTCGTGATAAAGAATTCCTAATTTTTCAAATATAATATTAAATTAATAAATTTAAAATAGAAAGAGTTAACTTTTATTTTAAATATTGTGATTCATAAACTTTCGGCTCGATCGGAAAATGGTGGAAACAATCATAGAGCATTCTCAAACAAAACTGTATAAAAAATTAAGAATAATGATTTCATAGTTTGCTATGAGTCTGAGGTTTCGGTCAACTTCATATTGACAATATCAATTTCTAAAATACTTTTTTCGACATTATGATATTCACTATTCTTTTTATTCAAATTATTTTTCAAAAACACACCCGGTCTAAATGCCAACCCATTTTAAAGCCGATCGCAGTTGCCAGACGTAACCTCTATTAAATTGAAACAAAATTTTTGTTTGAAGCATTAGAACGCGCTCCAAAAGCATAAAGTGTGCAAAATCTAGTAGGATTGTATGCAAGAATACATATCTTTATCGTAAAATGTTTGCTTTTTTTAAATATTATCAATTACAAAAATATAAAATCATGATAAAAAATCCAAAAAATTATTTTTCACCAGAGCCTTATGTGTGGAATTAATCCAGACATCGTAAAATGACTGTGAATGTGAAAATGAATGTGAAAAAAGTGAATGTGAAAATGTGAATGTTCTTGGTTGCTTTGCGGTGTTCAGAAAAATATTTTCGGCGCTAGGTACAGAAAGGGATTCAATTCAAGAACTAACTTCAACTGCTGTGAAGATTAAAAACATGAGGACAAAAACGGGAGGACAAAAACGGGATCCAGAAGTATTCAATATTTCTCACATTACCACTGGATGAATGAAAATTTTCAATACTTTCTAATGCAAGCCTTCCTACCGGGCACTAAAAAGAATATCATTTTTTGATAGTGTTAATTCTTGAAATGGAGATTCATAATATTTCGTATTTAGAATACTGCTTTGTCGTCTTTGTGTTTAAAATACTCGTATGATAATTTTAAACTTCGGTATTGAATTGCGAAAAAATATAATAAAACCACGGTTTTCCCTATTTTGAAACGATATTATACTAAAGTCTAATTCATTTATTTCATTAATTATAACGAAAGATCTCTCAGTGCATTATTCCTCTATATCACTATTTTCTTCGATATTATAATTATATTAATATTAATATTAACTAGCTGTAAATGATTGTGCTTGAGTTTTTAAGCATTTGATGTTGGATTTATCTATTAAATCAAAACAATTTAAATAGCCTCCGGACTTTTAAAATTATAAAACTTGTTTATGAGAATCATTTGGAATTAAACAATTACAAACTATAGCTTCCTAGAATTTAGTTATATTATACTTTTTCAGGACTACTTGGGGCTTCGATTTTTAAGATTTAAAATTGCTAGCAATTTTAAAAAGTGTTAATAGAAAAATTTGTACTTGTTAGTACTCATAATTTGTAATTATTTTATTTTAAATGATTCTCATAAATAAATTTTCGAATTTTGAAAATCTATTTAAATTTATTCGGTTTAATAGATAAATTCTACTTCAAACGCTTAAAATTCCAGCACAGTCATTTACAGCTAATTAATATTAATGTTAAAATTAATATCTGTTGATATAATATTATTATAATCATAATATCATATATAGTTAATTATGTATGATATTAATTCTATTATAATGTAATGAAATGTAAGTATAAAATATATCTGGCGTAACAGTATTAACCACGAAATTAATATTCGGATATTGCATACAGAAGAATTAATGGCGCAAAACATTGAAATCAATAAAATCGCCAATTTCTTGCATTTCCTTAAAATGCGGAATAGTCGAAAGAATATTAATATTCATACTGTTCTATGTAAAATTGAAATTATCTATTAATTTGAAATTTTTTCCATTGGATGGAAATTCTTTAGCTTGAACCACATGTTGTCTTTTAAAGGAAATAAGATGACATGTATGTAACCGATGTCATGGAAAAATTTTTTTGACAATGTTGTGAATATTTAAATTTCAAAAACTGATAAAATAATGGGTAAATATTTGTATTATAAATCTATCTGTCTTACCTATCTATAAATATTTATATCAATAGTTTAAAAGAAAAAACACTTTAAAGAAATATGTGGATAATTTATTGACAACACACCTTATCGTTTTCTTAAATACAAATACTCATAATTCTTTACATGTAATGCAGATTACACGTGTGTTGAACATATAAGGTATAACTATTATTACTATAAAGTTATAATTTAAAAAATCTTAATTACACCTGTTCGGAAAAAAGAAATAAAAAATCGAAATGTATTTTACCAATTTCGCGGAAAAAAATTGTTTCGCAATGTTGTGAGTACATAAGGTTTTACATAAATTATCAAAAAATTATCCAAGTAGAGTAGAGAACATGCAATTGATCCATTGATAAACTACAAACTTTGAAAACTTAAATTACTAAATTGGAAGGAAGGTCATGTACTGAAAAAAAAACAAAAATTTTGAGCCGTATATATAAATAAATATATTGGCTCGGTGGAAAAAGTCGGAAAGGCACAAAAACCCATCGAAAAGGACCTACACAAAATTTGAAAATAAAGAAAAATAAAAAGAAGTGCCTCTCGCCTCTAACAAACTAAAAATAAATTAAATCATTTTGTATAATATTTACATGAAAAACAAAATCGGGGTGCTTTCCGAACGTGAGTCCCCTCGCCCCTCACAAAGGGAAAATAAATAAAATCATTTTATATACTATATACATGAAAAAAAAATCGGGGTGCTTTCTGAATGTGAGTTGCCTCGCCTTTCACAAACGGAAAATAAATTAAATCATTTCATGTAACAGGGCGGCCGTTTTAATCGACAAAATAAATTCCCGGTCATTTCCCGGTTTCTTCCCGGTTGAATGTTGAATGATCCCAAAGTGAAATTGAGAGAGGAAGCTAATGCTGTAGGCATATCATTGGAACGTGTGGGCAATATCGTGCATTCAGTTTTGGGCATGAAGAAGCTCTGCGCGCGATGGGTGCCGCGTTTGCTCACAGTGGACCAAAAACGAATTCGTGTGACAACTTCCCAGCAGAATTTGGCATTATTTTCGCGTAAGCCAACCGAGTTTTTGCGCCGATTCATAACCATGGATGAAACCTGGATCCATGACTACACTCCTGAGTCAACGCAACAGGCAAAACAGTGGGTTCCACCGGGCCAAAGTGCTCCGAAGCGTCCAAAAACCATTTTTTTTTTAATTTTTCAAGATTTACAAAATTTTTTAGGTAAACTGAATTTTATCAGTGTGAAAAAAAGTTCTCAAAATTCATGAGAAATTTTTAAATGATTGTTTTACAAGGAATTTCAAGAGAAAATCGAAAAAAATCACAAAAAATTTTAAATTATTTCCTAGGATCTTTAAAAAGTGTGAAAGATTTTAAAGCAAAATGTTGACATATTAAATACTTTAAGGAAAAATATAAGTAAGTTTAAGAAATATTCCAAAGTTTTGAAACGATTAAAAAATATTTAAAAATATTTTAAATGATTTCAAAAATAGTGAAAGAAGAATCTGAGAGATTTTAAGGCAATTTTTTAATTTAGCAGAATAAATAAAAAATGCAGGAAAAATGTAAATAATTTTTAGAAATTAGAAGGATTAGAAGGTCTAACAAGATTACAAAAAAAATCATTTTTCTTATATTCGTGTGCAGATTTTAAATAATTTTTTATTTTGAAAAATGAATTTTAGGAGAAAATTGAAAAAGAGTTTTAAGCATAACAAACGATTTACTAAAAATTCTAAAAATAATTTAGAAGATTTTAAAGCAAAATTTTTTAATTTGATAAGATTGCAAAATAAAAACTAACAAAAATTGGATAAATTCAAGAACTATTTAGTAGAATTTCAAAAGTTTTCAAGAAAATGAACAAATTTTCTCAAAATTGCTGTGAAAATTTAGAAGACTGTAAAGATAATTTTTTAAAATTTGAAATGATATTTGAAAGTTTTGAGAAAAATTCTTGTCAGTTAAAAATATTTTCAGAAATTTAAGACGTTTTAAATTGATTACAAATATTGGAAAACTTTGAAACATTTTAGAAAATGTATCACATATTTCTTGATTCCTTTCCAACTTTTAAAAGTTTTAAACATCTTTTAAAAGGACTCGAATTTTTCATAATAATTCGTAAAATCCTATATCATGCAAAAAATTCTTCAAAATTTTCTAGATACTTTTTTGACAAGTTTAAAATATTTAAAAATATTTTAAATTTTCTCAAGAATCTTATGAAAATTATATTTACATAAATTCAAAAACAAGGTGACAATACTTATTTCCTTTTTCTCAAATCTCAGAATTTAATTTCAACATGGATTTATTATAGCACTTTCAAAAATATTTTTTGAGTAATTTGAGTGATGTTAAAGATAAAAAAATATTCGTTAATGGTCTTTCTTCAAGAGTGACATACAAATTTTAGAATATTTTAGCTTCGTTATTTTATTGTAATAGAAAAAAATATTTTAGGATTTATCATTCCCTGTTTATCATCTATAGATATAATAATTATATTTATTATATAGTAGCATTAAATTTTAAAACGGCAATATAAAAAAAGTTTATCACTATATTTAAAAAGTGTTTGAATATCCGGAACTAACACAAAATAGTGCAAAAATGAATAACAACATCATAAATTAGCAAGAAAGAAATTGCCGAATTGTAAAATAAAGGAATTGTTAAAGTCCCATAAATATTTCTATTCCTGAAATTTAAGTTTGACGAAATTAAAAAATTGCCGAAAATAATTAATAAATTATTAATTCATAATTAATTAGATTTTTTGCCTTATTTAGAATTATATTAATAGCTCATAAATTAATAATGAATTAACTATGTTCAGCAGTTCTGAATTTCGAGAATTGAAATATTTGTGGGATTTTTATAATTCGTTTATTTTACGAGTCGGTTTTGAAGTCGGTGAATTTTAGTGCAAGATATTTTTAAATTCGGTATATTATTTTTTGTCAATTAAAGATCTTGTGGTTATTTGATATTTGGAAAATTTTATAATTTGATAATAATATATATTTTTGGAATTTTTTGTATATTCATTTGTGTATTTGTTATTTATTTTTAAATTCTTTTTTTTATAAGTTCTGAATATAAATGCAATTTGTTTGTTTGAATTGTGTCAATCATGTCGCTTTTTCCTATATTAAAGAAAATAACACGTAAGTACATAAGTCTCATTTACTATCTGACTCTACATTATGAAGAAAAAGTGATTTTAAAGATTTTTTCATATTTATTTGGTAATTTTTATGCATTTTTCCTATGGTACTACATGGTTTTGTACTAGGCAGTCTGATAAGTACCTGAAAATTCTAAGAGATGGCATTAGTATTCACTAATGTGAACCATTTTCGTCGAGCTTGATCCTTCAAATGACGC
>NC_046665.1:41504911-41508785 GCF_010883055.1 Belonocnema kinseyi
ATACCTGAAAAAAGACAACCTCAAAATTGAAGCACCGAAACCTGGAAAGATTCAAATCCCAAATTTTGTGTTTTGATAATTAATACTTTTATAGCATTGAGAGATTTCTAACTTTGCGAAGTATTTGTGTTATTCTTTTACTGGTTCAACAAAAATCCAGTAAAGCATGTTGCAAGTGGTTTTCTTACAATTAAGCTTTCATTTAGGGCGGAATTGTTTTAAAAATGAGGTGGCTATTACTTTCTGTACTTTTTTTTGGCTTCCAGAGATATATCTATAAGTTTATCCAGTATCCTGACATTAAATACCTGCTTTTGTTTGTATAATATAAATGACAATTCACTACACAGACACACGCACAAAATTTGTCTGAACTTTGGACCAGACCATGCTGATTTTCTGTTTTTGAGGACGCTGAATCAGAATCCAGTGATCGTTTGGCCCCATCAGGACAGGATTTTTGTATAATCTCAAAAACACCCAAAATAGCTCTTTTTGTTCATAGAAACTGTAATCCGACCACATTTTTTCAGGTTTTTCGGATCACTGGATTTGAGTATATTTGTGATTAATTTCTGTTCAGACCTTTTATGTCCTAACCTCAAAACCTTCAAATCTAACCTTAAAACTGCCTCCAATTAGCCAGAATAAACGATCTTCCAGTTGTAGAGGCAAAATAAGCCCAAACGAAGTTATCTTATGCTATCTTATGTTTTAATTTTTTGCAGGCCACTGTGATTGATCCTATCTTTCCTCGTATTCCTTTCTGTCACGATACACGGCAGTTTTGAGGTTAGGTTTGACGGTATTGAGATTAAGAGCAAAAACGCTCTGAACAGGTATTAATCAACATTATATTAAAATGAAGTGACCCGAAAAACCTACAATAATGTGGTCGCATTCGATTTTTATGAACAAAAAGGGCTCTTTTTGCTATTTTCAGGTATTTTTAAGGTGAGAAAAAATCCTGACCTGATGGGGCTAAAGGGCCACCGGATTCTGATTCAGCGACCTCAAAAACATAAGTCCAACATGGTTTGGTGAAAAGTTCAGACAACTTTTTCTTTTTGTGTGTCTGTGTTATAATTTGGCACGAATATTCGAGAAATGGTTGACTTCTTTAAAGTGCAACTCATTACTGCCCGACGGTTTTCAAGCACTAGCAGCCGAAAAGGACTTTATAGGGGACTTTACCATTATTTTATTTTAAAACATTGTACGTTGTATAAAATCTCAGGAGAATAACTAATATTGTTAAATTATTTCTTATTTTATTAAGGGTGTAGTCTAGTTGGTCAGTCGAAATTTTTTTTTTACCTTTTTTGAATGTATATGTATCTATGAATATCTTATTAAATTTCTATGAAGATCTGAGCAGTATAAGTGTACTATCTGGCCGTGCGTACCGGAGCGCCCAACGCACTCGCCCGACGCACTCGCAAATTTCAAACGCGTCTTTCAAATTATGGAGTTCCGTTCAAATACGGATTTTGTATACAAAACTTGGAAAAAATTAATTAAAAAAATTTTTGTTTTATATTTGAAGATATTATTTATTTTACCTATTAATTTTAATATCCATATCTTCCATAGCATGCTTACAAAAAATTCGTAAAAATAGCCTACATTTTTAGCCTACCAACTAGACTACACCGTTAAGACGATTGAATATAAATATAATTGGGACTTCCAGGAATATCGAGACTTCCGCCCGGTACGATATTATTTGCAATATCCCTAGGATCTCCTGAGATATGCTGGGATCTGATAGAATTGGGACCAATTGCAAAAAAGATTTTACCCTTATTTTTAGTATATTATAAAGGTACGTGTAGACTTATGGCTTCAACTTTTTCGTACGATAACTTTACTTTATTTTCTTTGCTCCACGAACCATTCTAAACCATAACATTTTAGGTCTAGTTGTTGGATCATTTATTAAAATTTTGTTCATTTTTAGGGGGTTAAATACGTTACGAAGATAGTTATAGATGCAAAAAGATGACAAAGCCTTTCAAAATATATGATAATTGTTTTGAAATATTTAGCTAATAAAATTCAATATTCTTAATCAATAGTTTACCTTTTATTTAAGAAATAATATCTTCATAACATTTTTATAAATTGCATTAGAAGGGACCCGGTCAGGGCCATATCAGGCCTTCCTTATGGATACCCCAGTCTGACTCTGATCGGATTAGGCGTTTCATTGTAAGTCTGGTCCTGACTGGGGTGCCCGATCTGGGTCAGATTCTGCTACATCTGACCAGGGCCACTCCGAAATTTCTGTAGGGGTTTCAGTTATTTATACATACTAAACATTTCAAATATACTTTAATATGCTTACTAAAAAAAGGGAGAAATATTACTTAATTTAGTTAGTTTCTTCTCTTTCTAAATTCTTTCTTTTAAAATCTTATATATTTAGATAGAGATATTTAAAAGAAAGCATAATTAATTAAGAAGAGTAAAATTAAAATACGATTAATTTATGAAAGTTCAGCAGGCAATTTAGAGATTCCACATGCGTTGCTGAAATAATGGAGTTTGTGAAAAATAGTTCACTGCTTGGTCAACAAATCCTGGTGACCATGCGCTGGCTTTCGAGTCCAGTAGACGAATTAAAAGAGTAAATCACAGCAAATTATCGGCAAAATTCAGCCAGCAAAGTATAGCACGTGGCGTAAATCGTCTCGAAATCTGATTGTTTTTAAAACTCTGCGAAAGCAGTTAATTCACATATGCCAAAGTAAAAACAATCCTGCCTTTATCATCTTATTTGATTTCAGGCATTTAAGAGTTTTAGAAAACATGTGTTCCTTTTCACGATTGTAATTGTTAGTAAATGAATATTACACTAATTAAAATTATTCTCAATATTGGTATTGAATTATTGAAGCTCACATTACCAGCGGTGAAACAATCTTCCTAAAGTTACTTGCAATAATTAATTATGATAGAGTTACTGCTCTTTATTTCTTGTTTGTTACTTATGTGTCTGTTGAGGGCAGTGCGGTATGCCTATAAGCTCGTTCAAATTGGCACCATCGTTATTTGAAATTCCTGCTATTTTAAAACTAAAAAACCCAGGGTGTAGTCGAAAGGTTAAATTAGTTTAGTTTTTCATACTTATTAGGTACTGAATTTGATAATTATTTTTTATTCAATTGTAACGTACGAAAGGTGTAAAATAGTTTGAAAATTGGGTCATAAAAAAACCTTTATGGTACAACTCATTTAATTTTTATTTATCTGTATTACAATATATCTGATTATTAAAAAACATTAATATCATTTTAAAAAAATGCCCGCTAATCTGAAAAATTGCACCCGATTCCAGCGAAATCGCGGCAAAATTTCAGTCATAACCACGTCTCACAACCGTGACATAGGCGGTTACAGTCTGTAAAGGAATCAATACGACGATCCAGCAAAAGCCTCGTGCACCCTGAGAACACGGAGTGACCCAAGGACAACCGCCTTCTGCATTTTTCCCGCAAGTGTTCTAGCATATTGTTGACACGCAGGGATGCTTTTTTAGGCTATTAGCAAGTGAAAGCTTGGCACCTCCAAGAGCGCCGATGATAAGGACGATCAGTTTAACAGAATATTCCGGGTACAATCGTTGCAACTCCCTTATAAGATATCGATACCTCTTTTTCTTTTCATTCTCCTTGGCTATGATGTTTTTGTTAGCTGGTGCCGAAAATTCGATAACGAACATGGTTCGCTTCTCGAAGTCAAGAAGAACCATGTCAGGCCTCGAGTGAATAACAGAAACAATTGTCGAGAGTATAAAGTTCCAGTATATGCGGCACTTCCCATTCTCGACAATTGACTCAATTTCCCTAGGAGCATTTAGAGGAGCGATATT
>NC_046665.1:41508885-41510877 GCF_010883055.1 Belonocnema kinseyi
TATCTGCTTCGGAGAGTATCCTTTATAGATGTCACATCCTGAATGCGGCTCTGTGGCACGCCCAGGTATGTATAAGTCTCTCCAGCGCAAATATGTCGTATGACGCTTCTATCAACGAGCTCAGGATCTTCAGGGATGCCATTAAATTTTCCTCGCTTCAAATAAACGTTGGCGCATTTATCTAACCCAAATTCCATTCCAATTTTCTTAGTATATCGTTCGACAATCCCCAGAGCTAGATGCAGTTGCTCTCTGTTTTTAGCATAGATCTTAAGATCGTCCATGTAAAATACATGAGTGACCTTGTACTTTCGATCTGCAGGTTTGCCGCACAAGTACCCGTCGGAATGGCGCAGTGCTAGAGATAGTGGCAATAATGTAAGGGAAAAGAGGAGTGGGCTCATGGTGTCGCCCTGAAAGACACCTCTCTGAAACGTGAACTTGTTAGTTGTCACACGAATTTTGCCAGATGAGATAGTAAAACTGGTTTTCCAAAGCGGCATCAATCTCTCTATGCACCCAACTATTTGCGGATGAACCTTTAAGATTTCCAAAAGACAGATGATAAGTCCATGGGATGTAGAATCGAAAGCTTTCCGATAATCAATCCAGGCCATAGATAGGTCACGCTGGTAGAACGCTGCATCTTTGCAGACACATCTATCGATGAGCAGGTTCTCGCGACATCCGGCTACGCCTTTCTTTGAGCCTCGTTGTGAATATCTTATAAAGCGTGTTCAGACAAGTTATTGGCCTGTAGTTCTTCGGGTCAGCTAAGTTGCCTATTTTCGGAAGAGTATTGTGCGCCCTTCCAGCAACCACTCTGGAATCGTCTCTTCCGACTTCAAATATGAGGTGAAAATACGGGCCAAATGCTGATGCGTTGAAGAAAACTTCTTCCACCAGAAGGTTTTGATACAATCTGGTCCCGGAGTCCGGAGTTCGCGCGCACACTTTCGAACCTTGGCGGTAAAATTCCTGGCAGTTTTGATGTAGTCAATCATACACTGAATGTGGGACGCGTACTGTCTTGCCCAGCCAGCTTTATGGCGAGTTGATGCATTCCTTTTTTGGTGTTATGATCAATATTTGTTTTACAGTTCGCATCGGCCAAAGCTCTCACTGAATTATACACACAACAATTGATAGTTCAGAGGTCGGATTCTTGTAAAAATGTTCCCGAAGCTCGTCATCCATTTCAGCCAGATCTTTAGGCTTGAGAGAAATCTGGGCGTTGATGTTCCTCCGGGTCATAAAGCATCGCTCTTCCTCTATCGGATGCCTGCCCGCGGTTGGTCTTTGTGTCGCCTCTCTTTCTCTGTTGCTGGTTTATTCTAGTTATGGTAGAGTATACGTTCCGCTTACATAGCCCCTTTTTTGGAGCAGTTCAACACGGTTTCGCATACGTTGATGCGAAAAGTGCGATAGCTCCGGGTGTTTCCCGCACCACAGAGCATGCAGACATGCCATGTAACCCCGTTCAGGAGCCACACTCGTATCGTAGCACTCTAGCAAGTCACGATTCAGTCACTCCATCCACCTAGCGGTCCTAAGATTCTATCGATCCATCGCATTGAATCCACCTTCATTGACTCCCCCAGCTCTAGAGTGATCGGCATTGTTGGCCGACCCGTCGTTGGGAGCCCTGCGCGTTCTGTTGCTTTAAATCGCACTTACTATAACTATAGTTGGTGTTGCCATTGTTGTTCCCAAGAGTTCTAGACACATCACCCAGGTGCCATTCAGCTTTCGGCACGGTTTTTACACCTACGCTTGGGGGCTTATTCCTTCGGGACCACCCCTGGACAATTGCCCGCGACTGCCTATTGATTTTTGTAACCATATTCAGCAGAAACACATGGTACAGGGACCCTCCATCCGCAACCTGAGGAACCAAACATTTCAAGTTTCATATGACATCGTGATTTTTTTCGCTCTTGAAAATGTCGAAATACGTGCCTTCAAACAACGATTTGCGGGGAGCATTAATTT
>NC_046665.1:41510977-41512848 GCF_010883055.1 Belonocnema kinseyi
ACAGTTCGGAAGACCAAATCTGTCGGTTGAGACGTTTGTATCTGCTTCGGAGAGTATCCTTTATAGATGTCACATCCTGAATGCGGCTCTGTGGCACGCCCAAGTATGTATAAGACTTTCCAGCGCAAATATGTCGTATGACGCTTCTATCAACGAGCTCAGGATCTTCAGGGATGCCATTAAGTTTTCCTCGCTTCAAATAAACCTTGGCGCATTTGTCTAACCCAAATTCCATTCCAATTTCCTTAGTATATCGATCGACAATCCCCAGAGCTAGATGCAGTTGCTCTCTGTTTTTAGCATAGATCTTAAGATCGTCGATGTAAAATACATGAGTGACCTTGTACTTTCAATCTGCAGGTTTGCCACACCAGTACCCGTTGGAATGGCGCAGTGCTAGAGATAGTGGCAATAATGTAAGGCAAAAGAGGAGTGGACTCATGGTGTCGCCCTGAAAGACACCTCTCTGAAACGTGACCTTGTTAGTTGTCACACGATTTTTCCCAGATGAAATAGTAAATCTGGTTTTCCAAAGCGGCATCAATCTCTCTATGCACCCAACTATTTGCGGATGAACCTTTAAGATTTCCAAAAGACAGATGATAAGTCTATGGGATGTAGAATCGAAAGCTTTCCGATAATCAATTCAGACCATCAATAGGTCACGCTGGTAAAATGCTGCATCTTTGCAGACACATCTATCGATGAGCAGGTTCTCCCGACATCCGGCTACGCCTTTCTTTGAGCCTCGTTGTTCATACATTTCTTGCCACAGAGGTTCAATTGCCCGAACAATCCTATCTTTTAGGATAGCTGTGAATATCTTATAAAGCGTGTTCAGACAAGTTATTGGCCTGTAGTTCTTTGGGTCAGCTAAGTTGCCTATTTTCTGCAGGAGTATTGTGCGCCCTTCCACCAACCACTCTAGAATCGGCTCTTCCGACTTCGAATATGAGGTGAAAATATGGGCCAAATGCTGATGGGTTGAAGAAAAATTCTTCAACCAGAAGGTTTTGATGCAATCTGGTCCCGGTGCGAAATAGTTCTTCATCCCTCTTAATACTTTTTTCACCTCCTCGGTAGTGATGGGTGGGCATTCTTTATCAGGTGTTATGAGGGCAACACATAACTCCTTGCTGCGAAAAGTGCGATAGCTCAGGGTGTTTCTCGCACCACAGAGCATGCAGCCGTACCATGCAACCCCGTTCACGGGCCACGCTCGCATCGTAGCAGTCTACCAAGTCGTGATGCAGTTGCTCCGTCCACCCAAAGGTCACGAGATCCCGATGATCCATCGCATTGAATCCATTTACATTGGCTCCCCCAGCTCTAGATTGGTCGGCACTGTTGGCCGATCCATTGTCGGGAGCCCTGCGCGTTCTGTTGTTTTGAACCGCACTTACTACAACTATGTTTGGTGTTGTCATTGTTGTTCCCACAAGAAGCTAGGGAAAGGGGTTCGTCCATCCTTGTAGAGCCCCGCATGCAAGGATAAGGCTGCGTACTCTGAGAGGTCGCCCGGTATCCCAGAGTCACCCTTCTAGACACCTCAACCAGGTGCCATTCAGCTTTCGGCACGGTTTTCACACCTCCGCTTGGGGGTTAATTCATTCGGGACCACCCCAGGACAATTGTCCGCGACTGCCTATTTATTTTTGTAACCATATTCAGCAGAAACCCTTGGTACAGGACCCTCTATCCGCAACACAAGGACGCGTTCGGTGGCTTTGTCATAGGCCCTTCACTTTGATTCTAGAGGAATCAAAATATATATACAGTCTGTCAAGTTAAAGCGTGGGTGGCTATACTCGCAGTCGGTAAGGTGTATCGACATGATTTTGGTGTCAAAATATTAAGAAGAGCTCCCTCTT
>NC_046665.1:41512948-41529608 GCF_010883055.1 Belonocnema kinseyi
ACAAGAAAGGTTATGCACATGAACAAAAGCATGCATCTTAAGTCTTCTGTTCCGCGACTGTACATCTCACGCCGTCAAGGGGGTCGCAGAATATTGAGTCTTGAATGTCTTCACAACAAGATTAATCTGGGTACAGCAAATAGAGTTGCAAATGGAAGAGACCATCTTCTTTAAATGGTCAGGAATCACGAAGAAGTGGGCAAAGGAGCTTTTCTATACCAAGACGGTGTCATTTCCACCTTAACATACCGTCGCCACATTTTGAGCCAAGATATTCCCGATGATAGCTGCAGGGCGTGCCATGCACACCCCGAGCATTTAGCTTACATACTATCTAGTTGTCGAACACACGCGGGAACGACCTACATTCAAATGCACGGCATTCGCCTTAATATCGCTCCTCTAAATGCTCCTACGGAAATTGAGTCAATTGCCAAGAATGGGAAGTGCCGCATATACTGGAACTTTATATTCTCGACAATTGTTCCTGTTGCTTACTCGAGGCCTGACATGGTTCTTCTTGACTTCGAGAAGCGAACCATGTTCGTTATTGAATTTTCGGCACCAGCTGACAAAAACATCATAGCCAAGGAGAATGAAAAGAAAGAGAGGTATGGAGACCTTATAAGGGACTTGCAACGATTGTACCCGGAATATTCTGTTAAACTGATCGTCCTCATCATCGGCAACCGTTGAGTCTGGAAGGTCTGGTCTGGCCCAGGTTTGGCGCTAATCAGCCAGCCAAGAATAAATAAAATCTAAGTTAAATAAATAAATTTTTTTGACATACTTTGAAAAAGTTACGGGGTATCCGTAATGAATATTTTTTAAGTAAAGATGCTTATAATAAAAAATGATTTTTTGCCAAATTATTGCCAGATGACGTCAGAACTTGCAGTATTAGTTACGTATTGACTCTGAACTCTCTGATTCACTCATAGTCTATAAGTAGCGGCTAAAAAGATGGTCTGGTCTGGGCCAGGAATGTGCCAGAACATTTTTTCTCACAGGATATTTCCGCTTATTTTTCACGCGGGAATTTATTCAAGTGGCAGGGATTTTTCATTCGGTTATACTAAAGTGAATATTAAAAATGTTTTAATATTTTATTATTCTCAGTTTGTTTAATTACAAAACAATCTTCACAATCTTTAAAATATTGAACTGTGGTGAACAATCAAAATCGTGAAATTAGTATTTATCTGAAATGGTAAAGTTTTTTTTGTGAAATTTTAAAATTTTGGTTATGCAATTCCGAATTTAAAAAGGGAATTTTTAAATGCATTATTATAGGCCTGACTTTTAATAGGGAATTTTCCAGAAGAATGGTAATTCTGAGTTATACCTAGATTTGAGAAAGGTGGATAATTAAGTATACGTCTGACTTGTCGAAGCAATTATATCGTATGTCTAGTTGCATAAGGTCGTAATCTACAAGAACAATAATCTTACTCTAGAGACAATCAACTCACATTAAGATTATGTTTTTAACAAGATTGTTCTTCTCGACTAAAATATTTATTGACTTATTAGCGAAAAGATTTGTTTAATAAATTCATAGATCAAAAACCTTAAATAATAACAAAAGTTTCATGCTAGGTTGAACTATGAAAATTGTGCGCCTTACGATCTGATGCAACTAGATAGACGATATGTCATCGTGAATTGGATCAAAGAATGTTCAAAATGAAAGAAATTTTAATTTTGATCGCTGCGTTGAGTCGTTCAAAAAAATTGATTAATTTGGAATAGTTGATGGCCTGTTTTCGTAATTTTGGGACGACTATGCCGAAATTATGATTTGTTCAAAAGTTTAAGATAATAATATTTTTATTATTAGGTAATATTATTTTAATAGTAATGATTATTTTAATTCTATATAGGGATCCAACGAATTTCCTCATCATTTAATTCAAGCAAATGTTGATTACACTGAAATAAATGTACAAGTGAAACAAATATGTCTACATTTCAAATTAAAAAAATATTTATTGCAACGATATGCAAATGGATTTATTTCAACAACTTATATTCTTTGTACTAACAAATATTTGTTAGAATTAATGAATTAAAGAATCATCGTAGTTAATCAGTATTTACTTGACATTTTTATTATTCCTGGATATGCGCGTCTGCGCGGTCGTTGCGGCGATTTCGCTCGAATTCTCTAAGAATTCTATCATGAATCCCAATAATTCCCTGCGGTTCCATTCAAAGCCCTTACTGACTCCCAAAACAAAAATTTAACGATTTCTATCAAATCTGATTTCTGACAGAATGACTCATGATTTTTTTAACGAGATGTCAATCGCTTTAGTATTAAAGTCAAACTACAACTTTTAGAATTTTATGCAGTATTTAAAAATATGTCAACTAAAACTGATGAGCAACTTCTCCACTGCAGTACGAGGTGTGTTCAAAAAGTAAGGTGACTTTTCAATTTTCGCAGGCTACGTACATTCAAGTTTAAATTTTTTTATTTTGTTGTACTGGTACACTCGTCACGATCATATGTTCACAGTTTTGACTATATAGCTCGTGTTGTTTTTCTGGCAGAGGCGTAAAAGGTTAGAAGAGTTTGGTGTGCTCGGCGATTTTCTTTTTTCGAAAAAAATAGAGCAAAGAGTTAACATTAAATTTTGTGTAAAAAATGGTATCCAGTGCTCTAAAACTCTTGAAATGTTGACAGTTGCATACAGTGAGTCTACTCTGAGTAAGAAAAATGTGTATAAGTGGTACACGCTGTTCCAAGTAGGCCGAGAAGATGTCAAAGACGAACGTCAAGTTCGGTCAAATGTGAAGGTTTTGCTCACTGTCTTCTTTGATCACCGTAGCGTAGTGCATCAGGAATTCTTACCACAAGGTCGTACGGTCAATAAGAAGTATTACCTTCAAGATATGCGTCGTTTGCGAAAGGCGATACGCAAAAAACGTTCGGAACTTTGGAAAAACAATTCGTGGTTTTTGCATCACGATAATGCACCTGCTCATTCATCGTTGCTTGTGAAAGATTTTCTGACCAAAAGCAGCACGGCAGTCATGCCTCAGCCTCCATATTCACCAGATTTGGCCCCCAGTGACTTTTTTCTTTTCCCAAAACTGAAGAGACCCATGAAAGGACATCGATTTTCAACGATTGAGGAGATAAAAACTGCATCGCTGAAAGAACTCAAGACTATACCTCAAAATGATTATCAGAAGTGCTTCGATGATTGGACAAAGCGTTGGCACAAGTGTATTATATCTGAGGGGGATTACTTTGAAGGGGACAACATAAATATTGAGGAATAAATGAATATTTTTTGAGAAAACCATAAAGTCACCTTATTTTTTGAACACACCTCGTATGTTTATTTTTTTCATTTGAAATTGTTAAATTTAAAACCCCCTTTTTCTCTACGATATTTCAACCACAAAAATTAATGCAGTTTGATTTCTTATCGCAGAATTAACTTCATCGGCGATCAGTGGCGATCAGTGCTTTTTTAGCCCTGAAAATTGGGTTCGACGGATTTTTCTATAGCTTTGTTCGCGCCTCGAATTTTGATCGACTAATTTTTACTTTCGCCCCGCAAATTTTACTTTCGCCCTACTAAATTGATTTTTTCCCTGCAAATTTCACTTTCACCCTGCTAATTGTACTTTCGCCCATCTAATTGTACTTTCGCCCATCTAATTGTACTATTTCCCGTATTTTACTTTCCCTCCGCTAATTTGACTTTCACCCCGCTAATTTGACTTTGCCCCCGCAAATTTTACTCTCGCCCCGCAAATGCGGTTTGCGGGAAATATATGCTACTTTCACCCCTCTTTTCAGGTGAAAAAGGAGGCCATTTCTGTCGAGTGTGGAATAAATAATGTCCTTGTTACAACAAATTTCGTACGCTACCGAGCAGTGACACATTATGGATACTACGTTGGCATTTTGGTTGGGAATAATACTCGCATGGGTACTCGTATCCGTCCAATGTTTGATATTGGCATGCAAATGGTTCTAGGAACCGTACCTGACCGCCAAATTATTCCAATGCTACCAGCTGTAGCTTATCGAATGGGTTATCTTTTCCCGCACCAGTACTGGGAGCAACAGCTGCCATATAATAATATTCGATATAATCCTTCATTTATAAACAGGCATGGAAATACATATACTTAATTCAACTCAAGAAAAATGTAGCAATATGAAACAAAATGTGGTGAACGATTAGAAGTGGGATCGAAATCTTACCATTAAAATTATTTTAATTACACAATACTATTTTTCTAGCCGTTTATAATCTGTAAAGCATAATTATGAAGGTTTTTTTTCTTTTTTAAATATTAATAATTTTATCATTCCTCATATATCATTTAATATATTTTTTCATAACAAAAGTTTATACAAAATTTGTAAATGTTTTTTTGGGTAAACAACGTTTTTGTTTTCATTTGTTTGTCTCTGGTATCTTTTCTCCAAAAATTTAATTAAAAAATGTTTAATGTTGTTTTTTACGCATAACACATAAACTACGCATCCTATAAAAAAGTGAATACTAATAAATTTGTAGCTCTTGTTTGGTTGAACAAGTTTTGTTTTATTTTTTTCATAGCTCGTGTCGTTTGTCACAAAATTTAAATTTCTTATTTTTAATTTTGTTTTTAGGAATAATACAGAAACCACGTGTGAAATTTGTAGATCTTCTTTGGGTGCAAAATTATTGTTGCTTTTTTTACGTATTTTGCACAGTTTCGCCGCAAAGTGGAACGTTTAGCTTAAAATGCTCATCTTTTTAGATTTTTAAAATACTACAACTCTGATAATCTTCTTTCTATCGAGAAAAGTCGTAAGGATACATTGATGGAGGTTCCGAGTTAGCTGTCCGTAGAATTTTTAAATCTTGAAAAAATGGTTCAAAAATTCTAAAACTGCTCAAACTTTTTGAATTTGTATTCAAGGTAGCTGGTAAACGATTTCGATCTTTATTTTTGGCCCCGCAAATGGTGTGCAAAAGCACAGTATAATCCGATTAATATTTAAAATGTTAACTAGTATACAGGCAATTACGATCACAGCGAACAGAGAGACATCGCCGTAAAATGGTAATAATCGTAATAAAACCGTAATCGTAATAATGGATTATTTTTTGTGCGATCAAAATTGGAATTTACGATTTTTCTAGATAATTTCAAAAACTTGTTGTGATTACCTTATACGGATTTCAAAAAGTAATGTTTTTTATCAAAATTTTTTAATTTGTAATCATCCTAGACATCGATATGGGGAGTCGCGCCTGAGATGAGTGAAACCATGGCTCGAAAGTGTAATGCAAGGTTCTGGCACACCAAATTCTCTCGACTTCATCAAATATTCTTCTACATACGGATATGTGTATGGAAAAATGAAAGTCATTAACATTTACCGAAAATGTTTACACATAAATCTGGCTTGGGTCGTATTTTAGGATGCAAGTGATATCTATTTCACATTGCTTGTTGTTTGACCTAAAAAAATCATTTTGTTTCGATTTTTTGGAGTTTGTAAATGCAATAATTACAGCAATTATCTTTTATCGAAAAAAATTGTTTGCACGAATTGTTCGAGTTTCCGAGCACTACGTATATAGCCTCCCATGGACATCTGTGCGCGTCGAAATTTCAGCATGGACAGTTGTCCGAGTACCGTTTGTAAACATGCACAGTTGTACAAGTGACTTCTATTTAATTCAAATGATATTTCTTTGATACAAGTAAATATTTCTTCGCACCAAAAGAAATGACTTCCTAGAAGGTAGAAACCTAGGTTTATTGAATATGGTTTAGGCGCCTAAAGAAGTCCTTCTTTAGTCCAATAAAATCAATTATTTGAAAGGGATAAATATGTTTTTAAATTAAATAATTCATACAACATTGGAGCAATTATATATATTTTTTGGAGTCAAGAAAATATTCGCTTAAGATAAATAAATTTTCATTCAATTGAAGACAATTGAAGAAATATGTATTCAACGCGAAGAACTGCTGAAGTCATAACAATAAAACAATTATCTTCTACAAAATATTCTTGCAAGATAAATCACTATTCTTTCAAATAAAAAAATATTTAACAGTATAAGTCGATGTAATTGTTGCAAGGAAATAATGTGTTAAATTGAAAAAATATTTATTCAAGGTAAATCAACATTCGTCCAGTTAAATAAATATTTATTGCCTTTAAACAATTGCCATAATCAACACAATGTTAGCATTACTTTAATTTTTAAAATATTCTTTTAATATAAATGTATATTCGTTAGAAGAAAAAAATATTTGTTACATGTCAGAAGTTAACATAATCATTACGATCAAAGAATTACTTGAATTAAAGAAATATTCTTTTGAGATCAAGGAATATTACATTTAATTCAACAGATATATACTGCATTTTGAGGATTATCATAGACGACGGAAAGTCTGAGCCGAAGGGACTTCAGTTTAATGCTCGAAAATGCGTTAAGTAATTTGCGGTGATATAAAAGCGCACGGGTTAGTCAGAGCGCTTCTTCGGCTACAATGATATCAAGATTGCGATTTAGTCAAGGCGGTTCGTAGTTCATAGATCGAGTTGACAGTATGACTGATTATACGTAAATATTAGAAATTTTGATGATTCTGGGGTTTATATAGTCCCTGGTCGCTGTGTACTAAATGGGGGATGAGCCTGCCTGGTGCCAATACTGCTGTCTAAAACTTAAAAGATACATAAGTGACATTTTTATGAAAAAAAAGTTTTTGGTATTATTGGGTTTGTAAGAGAAACGTGCGCCTGTGTTAATTAAAAGGATTAATTATTAATATTTATAGCAAAAAATGATTCTTTATAAATGAGGAAAGTCGAAAAAGCTAAAGGATACAACATAATAAGATATGAAAACACTTTGCGTACTCTACAATTTTGTATGTTTTAGACTTGTGAAATAGCTCGGTCTCGATTGAAAATCCAAGGAAAATAAGTCCCGGCTAGATTCGGTTATACGCTAGCGACGATCGTTCGTGTAAGTTCGAGACAGCCGCCGAACACACGGTGTCCCTTACGTATGTTTTGTTTTTGTATTTTGAGACTGCGCTCTAGCACTTCGGCAAAGGCGTCGTCCTCACGTGACTGTGTGTTCCTTTTTCCTTCCCATTAGCGAATTTACATCGGTTCCTAGAGCAGGACCGTCGGCCCCAAAAGACGGAACGACTTTGGCCCGCCGTAGATCGGACTCCCTACTGCTAGGCAATAGAATCAGGTATACGTACATGTAGGTTCGAAAACCCTTAGCGTTAAAGATTTTATTTGTGATATAATGTTTAAAAATAAAATACACCCCACACAACAAAATGATATCCTTGGCATATCCTTAGGATATCTCGGCGGATATGGGATGTTCTGAAAGATTTCCAAAAAATCTCCAGGGATATCCGTGGCATATTCTAATGATATCGAGATTTCCGCCTCGTAGGATGTCCACTCAATGTCCTATATGGGATATACAACATTTTGGAAATAGAATCTAATATTTCTGAAATGCATATTGATTAAAATATGCAGAATGCCTAAAAGTATAAAGATGTACAAATATTCGTTTGACAAAACATCACTTTATGCGAATCTCGAATATCCGATTTCTTTCAAAATCCTATTAAAGTATGATTTGATGAATAAATTATAACCGCGAATAATTTTCATTACCAATAACTGTCTAATTATAATAAAAAATCTTTCACTTTATAAAAATTTAAATGTTAGCTGTTATTGCATTTGTAACCTCTAAATTTCGCAGTCTAAAATTCGCATTTTTCAACGGCAAAATCAGACTTATGTTCAAGTGTACTTACTCGTATTATTGCGTGACAGTTTTCGCACACTAACAGCCATGATGGAATTTACCTGAAAGTACCTTTAGAAGGGAATTTACTATTATTACACTTTATAATGTAGTGCTTTGTATAAAATCTTCGGTAAAATACACTGTTAAAAATGTTTTAAGTTTTAATACACGTTCATACATGAAGATTATTGGAAAATTAATGCATTTGTGAATTAAAATGAACCTAATACACATTTATATTAAACTTATTTACTGTGTGTATCAAATTAACAAGTCGTATATTTGTTAGTGCGAGAGCCCCTTTGCAACTTGTTCGGCATATTTCTTAGGTTATCTATATTCTCTTGAATCTTATACAGAAGCGCACTTTTATAAATTTCTGTATTAATTTAAATACACATGTATTGGAAGTTTTTTTCAGATACGCATATTAAATTTTAGATACCACCAAATTTGAAAACTCAAACAAACATCTGAAATTCATTATACATTTGTGTTAAATTTAATACATATGTGCATTAAATTTAATACAAATGTATATTGAATTTCAGATGTGTGTTTGAACTTTAAAATTTTGTGGGATCTTAAATTTAATATAAGTATCTGAAAAAACTTCCAGACATATGTATCAAATTTGATACAGGAATTTCTAGATAGATGAACGCTTATTTCTCGGCCAGCTGGCCTTCAAAAATGTACTTGCTTACACTTCCATTTTTTACTGAATTTTCTTACAGCTATCTCTTGCAAATTACCATCTATCCACACCTTATAACTAATCCGCTCGCTTCTATATCCTAACCTTCCTCGCTGCGCCTCGTCTCGCCTCGTACGCATGTTTCTCTTTCTTCACTATGCCTCGCATTGTCAGCCTCTGTCTCCGCGGCTAACGTCTAATACTTAACTACTATTTACAATATTTACAGTTTTCTTACATCTACTTACTCTCCTATTTATAATCTTTTCTTCTCCATTCGTTTTCCTTCTCTCTTATCTGCTTCTCCATCTTACCTAACATCCCCTTCACCCACGCTATTGCCCTTTTGTCCCCCCTTTCATGCAACAGTATCACCATGCTTATCTCCTACTCCTCTCCACCTCTTGACATTCCTCCAAACAGTGCTCAACTTTAGTATCCCTTTTCCCGCACAATTTACTCATTCTCTCTTCTTTAGAAAGCCACAACCTGTATAATTCTCCGAGGAACCGCATTTCATTTTCGCTATAAGTTCCTGACTTCCTTGCTCTCCTTTCTCACACAAATATTGCGTTTACTCCCTTGGCATAATTCACATACAGTTCCCGTTAAACCTTTACTTTCTTATTCTCTCCTCTACTTCTGTCTTCTGTTTCTCCTACACATTCTTATGAACCAACAAATATACCTTGCTTCCTTCCTCGTACCTCCTTCTCACTTTATCCATCTGCCATCCATTCGTTCAAAAATACCTTTCCCTTTCCACCTCCATCTTCGTACCACTACTTCTGTTCTCCTTCTCCCATTAACGCTCCCTAACCAGCTTACTTCCTCCCTCTTCCAAACACTTCTTATATTTACACGCTCGACACTCTGTTATAATCCCTAAACTCGTTCTTCCTGTCTCCCTCCTGACAATATAGTTCGGCGTATTCCTTGTCAACTCCAGTGTCCACATTAAATACCTCTCCTGTATTCTATTCACCCCCGCACTTATCTTTTACCTCCACACCTCCTCTGCGTAAAATAAGACACCCATCACAGGCGAATCAAACAATTTCATTCTCCTTACAAAATCATCTGCGAAAAACCTCTCTCCCAGCCCCCACACCTGCCTTATCACCACATTTGACCTTCTCACCTTCTCTTTAATATGACCATCCAATCCCGAATTCCTTCGAAACAGGAAGCCCAGGTGCTGAACCTCTTGCACCTCCTGCACCGCTTTTTCCTTTCACTTCCACTCCACTCCCTTATCTGTCTCATCTACTTTCCTGAACACCATTACTTTCGACTTGCCCGCATTGAACTCTTACTTACTTTTGTTCAAGTATCTTCTTCTACCTTTTCATCATCTCCTTTAAAGCCTCTTCGCTCTTTGCTAGCAGCACTATGTTATCTGCATATGCGAGTGACTATATCCAGACTCCCTCTACCCTAAAACCTCCTACCACTCCGGCCGCTAGCTTACTTTCCATATCCGCGAATAAAATTGTAAGAATCGTTGGTCTAAGCGGGCTTCCTTGCCTCAACCCCCTATCCATCCAGAATCCCTCAGAGATTTTCTCCGCTCTTCTCACCCTATCTTTTGTTATACCTCCGTCATCCTCTCGATCAGGTCCATCTTCACTCCGCTCTCTTTCATTTCCTCCCACAACCTCGCCCTATCCACCGAAGGGAACGCGCCCTTTAGAACTACAAAAAACGCGTACACTTTGGCACCCTTTTTGGTTAGTTCTCTATCCACCATGTGCTGCAAGACGTAAATATTGCCAATAGTACTTATTATATAGTACTCAGTATTCATTAGCGTAATTCCTCTATAATTTTTCTGCATCTTCCTATGCCCTTTCTTATACAGTGGTACGGTCAACCCCTTACTCCACCCGCTTGAGAATCTCTCCCCCTCCATATTTTTTCACTACCCCCTTCAGCTTCTGCTTCACCTCTGGTGTGCCAGACAGCCACGCTTCATTCTCTACTCCATTCACCCCTGCTGCCTTAAATTTTTTCAACTTCCTGATCTGCTTCTCTATCTCCTCGTCATTCCGCACCTTTCCATCTCCGTATATTTGACCTCTGAAATGAATTCTTAAAAAATGTCCTCCAATCGTCGCTCTTTCTTCTTGCAAATCGCCCTAAAATCCTTCCTCATTTCTACGTACTCCTCCCTTTTCGCAGTTTCTTCCTTCCACTTCATGTACTTTTTTTCACCTTTATTTTCTTCATTTTACAATCCCTATTCCACCACAATCCACCATTCCTTCCTTCTTCTTCCTAAATACGTTCTTTTGCACACAACATTTCACTTTCTCTTTAAGAGCCTCCCACAACTCCACAGACTCCCACAACTCCCACAACTCCCACAACAACACAGACACCCTCTCAAAGCTTACGTTTCCCAACTGCTCCTGATACTTCTCTATCGCTTTTCTCGTCCATGATACCCTCTTTCCTAACGACCTTTTTTCCTTACCCTGCCTTTCTCCGGCCTCCCCCTGTACATCCCCCTATACATCCTTCAACATCTCCTTCTCGTCCCATACCCACATTTTCTCATTTATTTTTATTTTTCAATTCCCTACCTTCGTCGCTCTCCCTTCACTTCCCTCCTTCCTAGCCCTGTCATTCAGCATTCTCTGCACATCCCTTTCCTTCCTCGTCAAATCTTGATAGCTGAAAACCTTTTTGTCCTTTATCCTATTTTTGTTACGCATTGCCCCCCATTTTTTCTTCCTAGCTGTCCAATTCCACCACCACCACTTTGGAGTCCTTTCTCACCTCTAACCTAACTTTCCCTACCATTACTTTAACCCACCGTATGCGCTGTAGCAGCGCTTTCACCCCCTCCCTTTCTTCCCAGCTTTTTAGCTTTAATCCTCTTATTACTATATTATTTCTCCTATATGCTTTCTCTCTTTTCCCCATTCTCAACTTCATTGCCCTTATCCTTTGCCTATCCGCTTTCTCCTCCTTTTTATTCATACGCTCTCTCACTTTCTCCTCTATCATAATCTCCACCTTCTCCCAAATATCTTGCTTCTCGCCCCCTCCCTGTCAACTACCTGTCAACCACCTTTCGCAGACTTTGCGAGAGATTTCCCATCACACATCTCTTACCCTCAGGTCCTCCCTCATACTTTCCATCAGCTCTATAGCTCTCCTTACTTCCTCCTCAACCCTCTGATCTCATGTACCAGCACCCGAAAGCCTCCTTCTCCGCGTGTCCCTCCATTTTTAGGAGGTGTACGCACAAGAAACTACGTGTGAAGTGTGCTGGAAACGGCTCACGCACGATCTGTCCGTGCACACACACAGGCCGCCAACCAATCGCGTGCGATCTGTCGCGCTGCTGCGGTGCGAGCTGGCTACGCACCGTTCACCTATCGGTGCGGCACTCGTACCAAATTCTGAACGTCGAAAACTTGTGCGTCTCGAGCGGCTGTCTAATATGTGAACGGTGTGCAGCCAGGCCGCACCGCAGCAGCGTAACAGATCGCGCATGATTGGTTGATACTTTGTGTGCGTACGCGGCCGGCTCGTGCGTGAGCTGTTTTCAGCATGCTGCACACGTATTTTCCTGTGCGAACACCTTTAGGGAGGTTGATTCACGTGTTCGTACGCTTTTTTGAAAGGGGCTCTCTAGCGCGTTGTTCTCCGGACTCTCTTTGTTTTCCCTTTTCCTCTTCAAGAGATCCTCCTCCTCGCTAGTACCGGACGCTATCTCGCTTACCTTATCGCTTCCTTCGCTTCGATTCTACCCCCTCCCTGACGTGCCACTTGACACCGGGCCAAGCAGTGCTGGGTCGTCGTGTTCTTCTAGAAATTCCCTTCCCATCTAATTCACTACCAGCATGCCAGTACTCTTGCACATTCCCCTTGCACATTCCCCTTCCCCCCAAATAGTGTATCTAGGTTTTTCGAATTTTTATTCGATATTAGAATTCTTGGGTCAAACATGCACTTCGCTGAATCTGGGATGAGCACCTACTTCGCGAATAATAGATTGAGCACATATGATCTAAAAGATTGAATTTTGCATGAATCATGCTAAAAAGTACACTGTAAAAAAATCTGTTAAGCTTTACATCTCTGGTGGATGTAAATAAAAAGAACCTCGTGTATTGGAGTAATTTTACGAAAATTTGTAAGAATCCACCTAGCGATGAATTTTTCTATTAAAGCTGTTGTCATATTCCAATTCGGCCAGTAATTTTCCCTACAAAAATTAAAATTCATTCCATAAAAAAAAAAATAATAACATAACGTATAATTTAATGGAGATTAAAGAAACACAAGCCGGACACGTTACTACCTAGAGGGAATGTGTAATTTTGTTCTTATCTAGTGTGTAATATTACACTAACGTTCGAGGGTCCTTTTATTTACATTGCTAGAGGATGAAATTTCACTCACTTTTGTAAAATCACACATTGAAGTGTTTAATATTTACAATGATACAATCCATCATTTTCCAAAACTTTGTAATTTTACACAAATCTTTTTTTAAAGTGTATAGAGTTACTTGAGCGACCAAGCGTGAGTTTCCTGTGCTGATACTCTCAGTTCTCGATTAATTCATCTCTTCCTCTTTAGGAATATGAATTCTGTGTGCTAACTTCATTACACTCTACCTTCTGAATAATGCCGGCTTGAACCTCTTACTATCAAAACGAGACTTCTGCCGTGCCTGTCCTTCATCGGTAACCCGTATTGTTACCTTCCGAATCACCTACAAGTCGCTCTGGTGAAAACGTTTTTTGAATTTCTCCAAGCAAAGCATAGTCTTCTGAGCTTCAAGGATTGTACAGACCCATACAGAAGTTGAGCACGACTCTTTTTGGTGGTCCGATTCGTGATGAATTTATGCCACTTTGCACTTTCTTCACGTAAACATTCCAACTGTTTTCTAGTGCACCATTGCTAGTCATTGTCAGCGTATTAGAAATGTTAAGATTCAGTCGTTTAACTTGCTTTTCTTATCACCCTTTTGCTTTTGGTGTCTCTCATTGGTTCGATGATGCAGAATTTCGTAAACTCAGCAATTAAACCAATATATAGGCCCGGTTCACGCCTTGACGTGGATTTATATGACAGGAAGTTTAAAGATGAACGAAAATATTTGGCATCCAATTTTCTCATACCCTTAAACCAGTAATTCCCTTTGATTTTCTCAAGTTCTTTTCAGCTACAAAGTGTCCTTGATCATCATGATACATCTTTATAATGTTTAATGGCGACGCTCGAGGTACTACCCATTTGTTTCTTGTTTCTGTTCTACGGAAAACCCCCTTACTTCGCAAGTCATATCTATCAAAATATTGTTTCGTATCTGGTTGAATATCCCCGGTTTCTGGAATTTTACATATGACTTTTATTTGTGCGATTTTAATCCATTCACAGTCCGTTATTCTAACAAACATTTACTCGACTGGATTATGACTAAGAGAATTTACGTGTTTCCCTTGGGAATAAGGTCGATATACAATATCAAAAACAAAGTTCTTCATGTGTTCTTAACATCTACCTAACCTGTGATTGATGTCTCGTTTTACAGCCATTGCGCGCATGGCCCAGCAATCGGTAACTACTGTAAACTTGATTCTATTAAGATATACACGGAGAACAATGGGTGGTAAAAGTTAGAGGGTCAACATTAAGAAAGCTAGTCCATTCTTCTAGATGTTGTAAAGAGCATTCCACCATTTTTGCGACATAGTCAGAGAAACTCTCATTTTTATGACCAGTTTGACTGTTATAAAAGAAGGGTAGACTTATTATCAGGTTTAATCGAGGTATACTTTCGGGATGGTCAATTCGTTCATACTGTTTTGCCTCATTTCGACCATCTATGGAAGAGAAAATGACCCGCCGCAGAGAGACAGCCTGATTAGTTACCGATGGCTTGTTTATTTAAAATTATTGAATCTGTAAGTCAAATGTTTTATTCTTGTAAGCAAGGAATTATTTTAAATAAATTTACTCTTATTTGCTGTAGACAATTGCTTTTCACATCTAATCATTTCAAATAAGCGCGCCAAACTTATGTATCCGGTTGTCGACGAGATGTATGCTATCTGTGAATCAGAAATATACGTCTGCACTCTATTTTTTTTTGCCATGCGCCACTTATTGCGAGGTGTAGACAGTTAGCCATATAGGACTATTACCATATGATTGTTTCACGCGCTGCGCCGTCACCCAAGCAGACATATGCGTCCTCAATTGCGACGCATTTCGCTCGCACGCATGACGGTGATACACGAGGTTTAAAATTAATGCAGGATTTAAAAACATACGATTTAAATTACATTATTAGATGAAAACAGAAATATTTGTACATAAAAAATTGATTTTCATAACTCATATATTATTTTAACAAACGCTTTTATACCTTTAAGTATAGATGTGTCAAAAAAATACAACATTTTTACTTTTATATTAAAATATACCTGTCTTTGTTGGTTATTATTAAAAATTATACAAAAATAGAATAAAATATTTTAAATAGGCTTAATTTTCCTAAATTGATTTAGGTATCAAGTTACATAGAAATATCGAATGCATAATAGTCTAGATATTTAAATTAATTTAAGAAAATGCAGTTAATTCAAATTTATGAGATGTATTTTTTAATAGAATACCGCACTTTATTTACTGGTTATAATGGCAGGATATATAAGAAAAAATAGGGCTATGTTTGCACACTTAGCTCCGTCGAAATTGATATTGCAGCTACTTTTAAAACTTGTAGCAATGCACATAACTGTTATATATATATATATAATTAAAAATTTGTCATAAGGACAACCGCAGGATTTCGCCGGGAGCGCGTGCTAATCTCGAAAATTGCACCCGCTCCCAGCGAAATTGCGGTAAAATTTCAGCAACAACCACGTCTCACGACCGTGAGATAGGTGGTTACAGCCTGTGAAGGAATCAATACGACGATCCAACAAAAGCCTCGTGCACCCTAAGAACACGGAGCGACCCAAGGACAACCGCCTTCTGCATTTTTCCCGCAAGTGTTTCAGCATATTGTTGACATGCACGCATGCTTTTTAAGCCATTAGCAAGTGAAAGCTTAGCACCTCCAAAAACGCTGATGATAAGGACGATTAGTTTAACAGTATATTCTGGGTACAATCGTTGCAACTCCCTTATAAGGTCTCGATACCTCTCTTTCTTTTCATTCTCCTTGGTTATGATGTTTTTGTCAGCTGGTGCCGAAAATTCGATAACGAACATGGTTCGCTTCTCGAAGTCAAGAAGAACCATGTCAGCCCTCGAGTGAGCAACAGAAATAATTGTCGAGAATATAAAGTTCCAGTATACGCGGCACTTCCCATTCTCGACAATTGACTCAATTTCCCTAGGAGAATTTAGAGGAGCGATATTATGGTTAATGCCGTAAGAGTGACAGAGATGGAAATAAAGCACTCTTAGTGCCGCATTGTGCCTTTGAATGTAGGTCATTCCCGCCTGAGTTGGAAAACTAGATAGTATGTGAGCTAAATGCTCGGGGTGTGCATGGCACGCCCTGCAGCTATCATCGGGAATGTCTTGGCTCAAAATGTGGGACGGTATATTAAGGTGGAAATGACACCGTCTTGGCATGCTAAAATGAAACCCTCCGTACCAGACTTCAATCCGGGCGATTTAAGGAAAGCAAACGTTAGCTCACAAGACATTGACTGATCCTTCACATTTCTGTGGAAGATACCGTGCATCCTCTTATCGAGGACCTGTTCACGAAAGTTTTTCTCTTGTGCTTTCTTAATCCGGGCTTTCAGGAGTGAGTACTCGAGATAGATAAGATTTGATGCATTTTGCTCACCCCTAGTACTGAAGTCAAGTCCGAGTGTTTCAGCAGACTCCTCCGCTGCTTTGTACAGAAACGCTCCTTTGCCCACTTCTTCGTGATTTCTGACCATTTTAAAAAGAGGGTATCTTCCATTTGCAACTCTATGTGCTGTACCCAGAATAATCCTGTTGTGAAGACATTCCAGACTCAATATTCCGCGTTCGTTGTAGATACTTTGTTCCTCGCCGACAGTTCGGAAGACCAAATCTGTCGGATGAGACGCTTGTATCTGCTTCGGAGAGTATCCTTTATAGATGTCACATCCTGAAT